>NW_017728949.1:48347023-48358702 GCF_001723895.1 Crocodylus porosus | reverse complement strand
GGGCCCTTTTAAACTGCATGCATAAAAATAAAGGGATGGGTTGAAACATTTTGCTTCAATTACCTTTTTAATGTTTAAAAAATATTTCACCACAATCAACCTTTATGTCTACGTAGAAAGTTGTTTCAAACCAAAAATTGATGCTTTTCATTTAGAAAATAACAAAATGGGTCACCCCCCCCCCGTTTTCCTAAATGAACCAATAAGCAAATGAACAGACATTCACTTTTGATTCAGTAAATGCAGCCACATGCCTGCAGGTGTTCAAACCAGAAGCCAGCGAGTGCTAGTGCATGGCGCTCTCACACATAGCCAGCATAGACTGTGTGTTCACCACTTCTTCCTGCTGCCCCCCAAGGTGTCTGGGATTTGCAGTCCAGACTCACAGCAGCAGGACTCTGCAGGGTTGGTCATCACTTCCTCTTCCAGCTTCCAGTGCCTCTGGGATTTGTAGTCCACAGTCAGAGGCAGCAATAAGTTTATCATGGCCGGGCAGCTCTGTACTTGGGGGAAGGGAAATTTAACCCCCATCCCTGGCCTCAGACCCCAGCAAGGGTTTAGTGAGCCAACCAGTGAAGCCAGTGAGCCAGCCCTTGCTGCTCCAGCTAGGGAGCAGAGACGCAGGGCCACCCCCGCTCTCAGGAGCAGACAGCACAACCCAGCCCAGGGATGCAAAATGCTGGGATACTGGGGGACTCTGGTTGAACTTGAACCAGAAAGGGGTCTGGGACAGAATTTCCATAAACCGGTTTGACCCAAATCAGTTGTCTGATATTACATTCAACCAGGTTCACCTTAAATCACTTTCAAGCCATTTTGAAATTGGTTCATGCGCACTGAACTTCTATTTTGTTACAGTTTTAAACCCGTTCTGATTACTTGAACCAGTTTGTGTGTCACTTCTGCCCCTAGCCCTAGACTTTAAGAGTCAAAAAGAGAACTGCAGGATCATTTAGTGAGGCCTTGTCCTTGTTCACACTGACTGTAAAGGTGAAGCATCAATTGAGATTATTTGGGGTACAATTCAAGTGTCCTCTTATACATATAGGACTTCCATTTTTCTCAACCCTTTTTGACATTGCTTTAACAAATCTACAATCCATCAACCTTTTTATGCCAGGGATACTTTGCATTCTTTAACTTGTCTTTTATATTCATTTCTCCCAACTGTACTGCATTCCATTCTTTCAGTTTTTCCTTTTATATTTACTATATGTGAGAAATGCTAAAATGAAAAAAAAAGACACTTTAAGCAATGATTTCTATTCTTTACATAATGTTCTCAGAGGTTCCACATGACAATGCTGGCAGATGTTGATGCATGCAATGTTTTAGCTAAGCCAGTGATTGACAGGTACACCAGTATTTTTGCAATCTGGACTGACTGTTACACAGAGTAAATGCTAATCCTTATCCATTCAGTTGTTTCTTCACATTATTCATTTTTCCCCCTCCGGTATAAAAAAATGACTTGTTTGTTACTTTCCTTAGTCAATGCTTTTGTGCCAATGGACAATGAACACACGTGGACAACTATTCTCTGATGGGACAAAGGCAATGATCGCCATATTAGAGAATATCCACAAGTAAAATCTATGGGCTATGACACCTGGGGTGCCAAGAAATACATCTCCTAGCTGAGATTAATTGAAGTATACCTAGAGATTTTGCATGCACAGATAGGTACCTTGTTTTATCAAGACTACTTTCCATGCAGAAAAACCTTATAATAAAAACCTACACTCTACTCTGTTTTAAATTAGGCACCATTAGGTATGTGTGCTCAGGAGATGGACATTTTTTTTTCCTGATTTAATTGGGTGTTAGGTTCTGAGCATTCCAAGGAATAAACTGTAGAAGACTGATATCCTAGTTTATAATGCTGGATTAAAAATAAGGAGAGGGCATATTTTAAGCAAGCTATCTAGGAAATGCATTTTCAGCAAGAAGATTCAGCTTGGAACAATCAAAAGCAAATCTGGAAGGGAGTTTGATTTGAAAACATTTTCACCTAAAATTCTACTCTGAACAAAAGTTAGTCTCTTGTAGCACAACAGAAAGTTAAGTTTAACAAATTGTGTATAAACCAATCAATTTATAAAAGAAAAAAAAGTAAAGGTCTCAGCCTCAATAAAAGTAGAGACAGCAGACACTTCTACTTAAAGTTGCTAGTATAAATATGTAAAACCTAGGCACATACACTAACTGCCACCTTTTTATAAAAATATACATGTAAGAATTGGAAGCATATAACACAGCAATTCAGGTCTTTTTTAATCCTTGCGACTTAAACTATGGACCCTCCTGTGCTGGCAACGACAGTTCAGTGCCACCCGCTTGTTGTTCCAAAAGATTTGTGTCCATCACTCTTTATCATAGATAAGTAACAATGTGGTAAAGCAATGGAATGGGAAAAGAATGTGAGGACCAGGCATCTTTGTGGTATTCCAGACTGACTGTACGTACTGGAAGTCTGTCAAGGAAACTTGTATTAATGGGACCTCTGGACCAAATATGTAGAATATCTGCATTTTACATTGATTAGCTGAACTGAACTTCTTGAAATTTAATGACCACTCTGCTAGCAAGCCCAGGCTGTTTCTTGTCTGTTTAATTTAATCAACTTGCAGGACAATGAATTTAGAGATCAAAAACCATGTTCAGCCACATGGTAATCCTGTACCATTTGCATGGAAGTAAACAGAGTCTGTTTCTATATTTGTAAGGAATGAATTTGGCATATATGTATAAGCTGTTAGACTTTTTTAAAAGCAGCACAATAATGAGCACTTGTCCTCTACTATTGAGCATTAAGGTATGAATTCCTACGTTGACAGTCCAGCTGTTATAGGCTTAAAGATGAAATTTGTATGCCCACTAAACCACAAAGTGAAAAATCAGAAGAGTAAGACATACTAAAAGATAAAGGATAGAAGAGCATTTCTAGAGAGAAACAAGACAGGGCAGAAGGAGCATATCATTCCTTTTCTGAGCTGGATCAATTCTGTTGAATCACTGTCAAAATTAAATCAGAATACATGAGAACTAGCAGCCTAATTCTTAAAGTATTTAGGTGCCTAAAGATGCAAAATGATTCTTAATGGCATTTTCAGAAGTGCCTAGGTACAAGAGCTGGTTAGTACACTTGAGAGGAGAATCCAGAGTCAGATACCTGCACTCTGTGACTTGAAATCCCAGAAAAAGTTAAAATTAAACAGTTATTTACCTGGAGAAACTGATTAAGGATCATAATATAGGCATGTACGGACCTCATATTCATGAGATCTTTTTTAATGGCACATATAACTGACTATATATGAGGGCTGTGCAAAACAGCACCATTTCATTTTGACTTCAATTTCACCATTTTGAAGGGACAGTGTTTTGTTTCAGGTTTCATTTCATTTTGAAAGCAGTGCTCTGTTTCACTTTGTCAAAACACTTTTGCCCTTTTGACGCTGTTTGGATGTTGTGCCCATAGGCTATAATGGGGAATCACAAAAATGGCTCAAACTTTGTCATTTCGTGCGTGATATGGATGAAACTTGCAGGGATGGTAGCTGTTTATGAGGGCATGAAGCATGCCAAGTTTCAAGGAGATGAGTGCAGAGGTTTCTGGGAGACCACACTTCAAAGTGTTCAAAGCAAAACTCATGACAGTTGCCAGCAGTGACAGTCTCCTGTCATCCAGCCCACAGATCCAGGGGACTCCTTCCAGGGGTGCGGGACCCCAAATCTGTGCACCAGATGACAGCAGGCGGCTGCCGCCACCTGGGACTGGTACGGGGCAC
This sequence comes from Crocodylus porosus, assembly GCF_001723895.1. Lineage (NCBI taxonomy): Eukaryota > Metazoa > Chordata > Crocodylia > Crocodylidae > Crocodylus > Crocodylus porosus. Next base: position 48,354,911 of record NW_017728949.1, on the reverse strand, counting down.
AGGCTGCGCCCAGTGCTGGGAAGAGTGGCAGCAGCCTTCTTTCATCTGGCATGCATATCAGGGGCCTACACCCTGGGAAGAGTCCAGCACAGCCCCACAGCCCTTCCAGGGTGGAGGTCCCCAATCTACATGCTGGATGACAAGAGGCTGCTGCTGCTGCCTGGGATCGGCGCTTGGCACAGCCCACACGTGGTACCAGGAAGACCCCATACTCACCCGCTCACTCCCAGTGCCCCAACGCAGCCCCGCAGTACAGGTGGCAAGCAGCATTTAGTCCTGACCCCGCATGCCCTGTAGACTGGAGTGAGCAGCAGCGGTGGGGAATGAGCTAGTGCTCAGCACAGGAGAAAAGTGGCCGCTCCCCCTCCCCGTGGCTGGCGCCCTGTGCTGCAGGCACTCCCTGGGTCTGCCCAGTGAACAGGGTGCCAGCCACAGGGTGGGGGGGGACCACTTTTCCCCCCATGCTGAGCACCAGCTTGTTTCCTGAAGGTGAGCGTGGGATGCATGGGATTGGGGCTGCACACTGGTCGCTGCCTGTACTCTGGGGCTCTGGCACTGGGAGTGAGCAGGCCCACAGAAGCCAGCAGCAACTGGGTGGGAGCACAGGGCCAAGGCCTGTGCCCCGGAGCCGGAGCCAGCACAGAGGCAGCAGTGAAGCAGCCACACCACAGCCTAGTGCAGCATGGGCTCCAGCTGGCAGCCACACCAAACACTGCCCGGTGGGGGCGAGTGGAGGGGCCATTTCCCTCTGCGCCCAGCAGCAGCTTCTGCCCACCTGCTGCTGCAACAGTTCAGCCTGACATGTGAGTCTAGAGTCAGCGTGGGGTCCAGATTAGCAGCAGCAGCAGGTTACAAGCTGGTACTTAGCGTGGGGAAAAGCAGCCACTCCCTGTCCCTGTGGCCAGCACCCTATGCTGCAGCCACTCAGAGCCCACACGGGGCTGCCTGTGCCTGCTCTCTGGTGATGTGGCAGAGAGGCAGGGCATCCCCACCCAGGCTGTGAGCAACTGCAGCACAGGGTGCCAGCCAAGGGGTGGGGGGAGGCTGCTTTTCCCCTGCACTGAGCACACGCTCATTCCCTGCCACTGCTGCTCACTCCAATTCGTGGGGCATACAGAGTCCCCTGCATGCTGCTCCCCACCTGTACCATTTGACTGGGGTGGGGGCACTAGGAGTGTGCAGGTGAGCACAGGGTCTTCCTGGCACTGGGCATGGGCAGCAGCAGCTTCCTGTCATGCCAGACTCTTGCCAGAGGTGTGGCCCTGCAATCTGTGTACCAGATGACAGGAAACTGCTCCTGCTGTCTGGGGCCAGCAGCAGCACCAACCTTCTTGGCAAGGCAGCAGCAGCCTCCTGTCATCTGGCATGCAGGATGCAGGATGGCCCCCAGGAGGAGTCCGGCACAGCTCTGCAGTCCTCCTGGGGGTGAAAGTCCGCAATCTGTGTGCCAGAAAGATTGGTGCTCCCACTGGCCCCAGCTGGCACCAACCACATGCTGTCATCCCACATGCAGATCCAGGGACCCACACCCCCAGGAGGGCTGCGGGGCTGTAACAGAGTCCTCCCAGGAGGTGTAAGCCCCTGGATCTGTGCACCGGATGACAGGAGGATGCCACTCATGCCAGTGGCAGCACCAATCTTCCTGGTGCTAGGTGCAGACTGTGCCCAGCGCTGGTCCCAGGTGGCGGCAGCAGCCTCCTGCCATGCAATACGCATATCAGGGACCCGCACCCCTGGCACAGCCCTCCTGGGGATGCGGGCCAGCCCCCAGTCTGCATGCCAGATGAGAGGAGACTGCTGCTGCTAGCTAGGACTGGTGCTGGGTGCAGCCTGTACCGAGCACCAGGAAGGCTGCTGCTGCCGCTGGCCCCAGCCAGCAACAACAGCATGCTGTCATCCCACGCACAGATCCAGGGGCCCACAGCCTTGGGATGGCTGTGGGGCTGTGCCAGACTCCTCCCAGGGGGCACAGGCCCCCGGATCTGTGTGCCAGATGACAGGAGGCAGAGGCTGCCACTGCCGGCTAGTACTGGCACTGAAGCCAAGTAAGCCCAGCGTCAAAACTTGAAACATTTTGGAACTTTCGAAACATTTTAAGTGCCCGTGTTTTGTTTTGAAGCTGTTTCAAAGGCTTTTGTTTCATTTCAATTTTGCTGTTTCAAGCTTGAAATACATCGAAACAGCTTCAAAACGAAACACCCAGTGAAATGTCGCACAGCCCCGCTGTATGTATTTTGCCTCCCACACACAAGGGCATAAAGGATGGATGACTACAACTCTTCCTCAGTTTTCTTGTCCATGGTGTCTAGATAATGAAAAAAGGTGTTGTAGGATCTTGGCTGGCCACAACCTCTTGAAGCACTACAGCTTGCATGGGGTACATAATTAATATTTCTTGACATACCTGTCACTATGGATTCCATTGTAGACAACTGTTGGGCAGCACCCTCACTGGATGGCAGCAGACAGGAGTTGCAGTTGCGTCAGCTGAACAGCAATTTTAGAATTGCTCTCCTGAACTTGCAGTCTGACCTAACAGCTAAATCCAAGGCACAGTGTTTGACAAAGGTTAGTAGGGTACTCATCATAACTGCCTTACAGATTTCTGATATTTCTGAAGTTGCTTGTTCTCTGTTATAGTGACCCTTAATGTTCAGCAGGAGAGGTATACCAACTAACTGATAGTACAGTGAAATAAACTGTTACCCATATTGATATTCTTTGTGAGGTAAAGGCCTGACATTCAGAACACCTGGCTATAGCTAGATATGAAAGGGGCAACAATCTGAATAACTTAGTCCTATCAGTGTAAGAAAACAAGCTTTAATTTACCTAGTACATTTAATTTTATTTTCTTCCAGTACTGAGTGTAGCTTGGAGCAAAGACTAGCAGCTTAGATAAATTCTGGGACTAATTTAGGAATGGACTTTCAGTAAGAGTTTTGTATCATCTTACCACTATTACAATTTGTAATGGCAAGTTCAGCCACTTGAGCCTGATGCACACATTCCTACTTCAATCTATCCCTTCATTGGAAAGCTATGTTTTTTTCAAAACACAAATCATCTCTCATGGCCTATACAGTTTTGAATATGCCTATTGCCTGAAGCCACAGCCCTGGCCATTGACCTTGTGGTCATTTTAGATGCATCCATCGTTGTCTGCTGTGATATTTTTGCAACCAGATCCTTGTCCTCAGTCGTGCCTTTGGTGGACTCTGATTTCTTGTATACTATAAAGACAAACACGGTTCACAGATGTAAGTGGACATAATATTTACCTTACTCATAGCTAGGGTAGAATAGAGGCTCAAATTAATGTTTAAAGTGCTTTGAAATCTTTGAATGAAACAGTAAATGTATGATTATTTTAAAATTATAAATGGCATCAAAAGCTTTTGATTGGTCTCTCTGTTGTTAAAATCCAATTTGGAATAAAATATTATTCAAATGATTTAATATTGTGAAATATTCATTATAAAGACAAACCTTTCTCATAATGCAGCAAACAAGTAAAAGGGGGGAAGAGTTCACTTTTACTATACAATTCTTTTCTATTTTTATGAGTTTTTATACAGTTGTAAATGGTATGGCTGTACTGTTAGAAACCCCTGTATTGTCATATTGAAGAACTCAGATTTAACCTGACCTACTCAGAATGGATATCCACACTACAGTATGTTATGAGACCTTTGTGATACTTCTTTGATAATTCTTTGCAAACCTCCATTAGAAACATGGAAAAGCCACTTCAAGAGTGCACACTTACAGCTTACTGTTTACCTATACACTCATAAGATCAAAACTCCCGGTCTTACTGTTTTTGTTAACAAGGAGCACTAAAAGTCTTCCCACATACTGAGTTTTGGTTTCCATTTTACAATCTGAGATGACAGACGGCACAAAAATGATGAGAAAACTGTGGGGAGGCTTCCAGAAGATTGATTCTCTCATCAGCTGATTCTTTTCTAGTTAGTCTTTTATTGACTACAAAGGTATAGCCAATGCAGAAAAGGAAAACCAGACTGCCCTGTTTAATCCTGAGGGCATTGGCAAAAGGTGATCACTTTTTGAGAAAACAGAGGCCTACAAGGAAATCAGCACACTGTATGAGCCGTTAAGCTGATTTAAACACACAAGGGATGCCTGGGGTTGAGCTCAAGATCTCTGAGGTGTGAGATGAGAATGAAACCATTCCACAGACTAATATTACTGAGCTTTAGTAGCAGGTGGTATAGTTGATCAGTCAGGAACCTGTCATTTGGAGAATAGGCCAATATATCTGAGAGACATGAAAAATCCTTCATTTTTCCCTTTTCCCACCAAGAATAAAAATAATACCACAATTGTGAACTTTGACAATTATCAACTACAAGTTTTCATAATTTAGACAAGTATAAATAAAGGACAGAACCAAAATATATTTAAAGAGTGCCTGGGGGAGACTGATAAAATAGTTGAAAAATAAAACAGTGCCATATAGTATATTACAGATACATTTATAACTATGGCACTCCATCTGTGATTCTGACTTGCTTCCTATCAGTCAGCATAGCTCACAATCCCACTCAAATAATAAAGGAAAATTCACATGTGAATATATAATGTCTAAGTACAATTTATTTCACATTCTGTACCTTACATCCTAGAATTCATGGTGAAGTATGCACACTGTGTGCATGTCAGAAGCTTCTTACTAGCCTCTTCAGGGGCAGAAGCTAAGGAAAAAATATAGTCAAATCCTGCAGTGACAAATCCCCATTTGCCATTCATCACTCAACAACAGAAAAGCCACTCTTTAATTGATAGGAGCCAGGGCATGATACTGGCCAAAATGACAACTCCAGCAGACTTAAACTGCAATGCCAAAAATGTAGCAGCATTTTCTGCTCTTTTTATTTTTTTATTCATTCCTCCTTTTCTCCAATTTTGCCTTATTCCTCAATTTAACCAGACTTCAGCATACGGTTCTTGTAAGCTCAATGTTGCTATTGGCTGGTAAGCAATGTGAGAATGCAAAACCTAATGAAGATACAAAAAATGAAAAGCCTTTAATGGCATTTACCATCTACCTGAAAAGTCTTATGTTCCCCAGTTCTTAGCAAAGCTACAGTCTGGACTACTTTTGTGTACTTCTGACATGCTGCCACACTGTGCATGCAACACTATTAGCTTTTAAAATCTGGATGGGAAGAGGTAGGCTTTGCATACACATCTCAGTGAATGCTGGCATTAAACAATCTTAAATCAAGCACTGGTGTTAATCCAACTAAACAACAATCTCTCAGCAGTAACATCAATACACAATTCAACACAGATTGGCTAACACAATAATGTCCCAAAAGTTATAGTTTCACAGGCTGCATTCAGATGAGCATGGACATTTAGTTCTCCAGGAACAAGTAGCTGTGGTGCACCTGGGGCAGCAGCTACTTATCCCCAGGGAACGCCCTTGCCACATGCACTTTGGTATGCAAGTTACCCTGGGGGCGGTAGGGAAGGCTGAGGCTGGCTGGGCATGCAGGGTGTGAGATTTGTGGGGGGGGGATGTGGGATTTGGGAGGGAAGATTGTGAGCGTGTGAGGTTTGTGGGGAGGTTGGGGAGTTAGTGGGTTGTTGTAGGGATTGTGGGAGTGAGGTTTGTGGGGGCTTGGGGCTGGTGGGGGATTTTGGGGTTGTGAGGTTTGTGGGTAGGGATGTGGGGTTTGTGAGTGGATTGTGGCTGTGGAGGGGACAGTGTGGGTGGGAGTGTTCAGGAGGAGTGGGTCTCCTGCCCACCCCCCGTACAGCCCCTCCCCCCTTCCAGCAGCAGTAGAGGCTGCAGGGCTCTCAGGGCCCACTGCTGGCAGAGTCCTCCTACTGTGGCCCAGCCTGGCCTCAGCTGCCTGAGACCCGGCATGCACTGGCACCTTTGCACAGGACCAGGCCACTCTTGATGTCACCCAGGGCCCTGGCACCACACACAAGAGCTGTGCATCGGGCCAGGCCAGGTCCTGCTTCCAAGTGCCCCACATGCTGTCAGGCCAAGCCAGCTCCATGGAGGCAGAACCTACCCCCCCAGTGCATGGCCGTGGGGGGACTTTACCAGCACTAGGCCCTGAGGGCCCAATGGCTGCTGCTGCAGGGGTAGGGAAGGGTGTGGCACACAATGTGAGGGGTGAGCGGGCATAGACCCACCCCTCCTGAGCAGTCACTCGCTATACTCACACAGTCACCCCAACCCCCATGTCCCTACTTACTGGGACAGTGCCTAGGTCCGGGTCACTGCTGTAGCCTTGGTCTACTCCTATTTGCCCCAGCACACTGAGACAGTGTGCTAGAGCAACAGGGGAAGAGGCCAGGAATAGAGACAATGGCTGGGTGCCAGAGTGTCTCAGCCTCCGGTAGCTGCACCACTTTTTTCAGCCTTTTTTTGTGTTTTTTTAAATACTGGCATTTCCCACTATCAAATTTAGAGTCCAGGCTGCAAATATGCAGTGAGGAGAACATTTTTTAATTCCCAGCACACCTCTTGCAGTGTCTCAAACTGCTTTGAGATGCCGGTACAGGCACATGCACATTTCTCTGGATGTACCCACAGAATGCATGCAGTATCACCAAAACACCTGAATTTCAGTATGATTTAGTATAAAATCAGATGACTTTCACTGCACTCAGATATGTGAACTATTACCACTTTGTACCTGCAAACGTGAAACAAATAACTTTTGCTCATCAGAATAATGGCAATCAACGTGCAGTTGAGGAGGACGTTTTAGAAATGTGCAAAAACTTTGTATATTTAGTTTTAAGGTTCCCAACTTGAGCGAAAACAAAATTTAAATAAAAAACAATTAATAAAATTGTGAAAACCCCAAGTTAAATATTTCTAAGGTGCCTTATTTTATTCCGGACACATAAAGCCCCTTCCTCTGTGTGATATCCATACTCAGGACAAAAACAGTACATTTTATACACACCAACTGATCACAGGCTCACTCTCAGTCCAATGACTGGATATAGCCTGAACTACACTTTAACCGAAGCAAATCAACATTTAAAAGGAAGATTCAGCCTTCTCCAGTAGCCACCCTTTAATGGACTTCCATAACTACGTCTCCTAAATCCGTTGCATATTTTGCAGAAGGAATGGTTTTCTTGGATGATAACAGTGTGGACTGTTTCTACATCAGCCTGTTATCTGTTGTTACTGCATCTTACCCTCCTGTGCCTTATAAATTGTTCAAGAGTTCAGAATGAGTGAATATTCCCATATTATTATTGACATAATCGCTTGACAACTGCCTGTAGAATGAGTATCCCTGGTTAAATAAGCAGTTCCGCTAATCATCTGATTGACTGCACAGAATGTGCATAGTAGTACATTTCTGGAAAGTTTTTCCATTAAAGAATTTCAAATATAGTCATAGTTTTATTACAAATCTTCAGTGCAGTGAAGCATAATTTCATAACATGGAAAGTAACTATGAACTCATGTTTTAACCTTGTGTATATTATCTCAACTTCAATTGGCTTCTCAGCCAAAGATCTCTCCCCTTTTGTTTTGTATTAACAGAATCTTGGCTACATTTCTTTATTAGATTAATAACTCATAGAATCATAGAAAATTAGGGTTGGAAAGGACCTCAGGAGGTCATCTAGTCTAACCCCCTGCTCAAAGCAGTACTATCCCCAATTAGATCATCCAAACCAAGGCTTTGTCTACTCCAGTCTTAAAAAGCTCCAAGGATAGAGATTCCACAGCCACTCTGAGTATCCTGTTCCAGTGCTTCACTATGTTCCTACTGTTAAAGTTTTTCTTAATATCTAATCTAAACTTCCCTTGCTGCAGCTTGAGCATCTGAAACCATTGCTCCTTATTCTGTTATCTATCACCAAGTGCATGGCT
>NW_017728949.1:48337100-48346728 GCF_001723895.1 Crocodylus porosus | reverse complement strand
TATATCAGAGGCCCCATGAGGTGGAGTGGCTCAAATTCACCCACCCCACCCTCCAGAGCTGGCCAGAGAACCCTTAGAACTAGCTCCTTCTGCTCCATTCACCTGCACTTCCATTTAGAAAACAGGGACAGGCTGGGTAGGAGGAGGGGCCAATGCTAGGGGAAACTGGCTGCAGGATGGCAGCCAGAAGCTAGATTCCCCTCCCCTCTAGAACCAACAGTGAACTTCTGTTTGGTCTGGGGCACTGTTATAACTCAGAACACTTCCTGCAAAGTGTTCTGAGCTACAGGGGGAGCTTCAGTTCTACCTGCACCCTGAGAAGTCTAGCACCATCTCCTTTGTAATCACCCTTCAGTCTTCTCTTCTCCAGACTAAATAAACCCAGTTCCCTCAGCCTCTCCTCCTAAGTCATGTGCCCCAGCCTCCTAACTAGTTTCACTGTCCTCCACTGGATTCTCTCCAATTTGTCCACACCCTTTACCTAGCGGGGGATCAAAACTGGACACAGTACTCCACATATGGCTGCACTAGTGCTGAATAGAAGGGAATAATCACTTCCCTCAGTCTGCTGGCATTGATCCTACTAATGCAGCCCAGTATACCATTAGCCTTCTGGGCTAGGGACAAACATTACACACCAGCAGGTTCAAGTGATCAGAAACCAGAAACTGGTTTAAACCTATAACAGAACAGACATTTAGTGCACATAAACCAGTTTGAAAATGGCTGAAACTGGTTTGAGATAAACCTGGTTGAATGTAGTAGCAGACTTAACTGATTTAGGTCAACTGGTTTATGCAATGTCTGTCCCAGACCCCTTGCTGGTTTAAGTTAAACCAGACTGTCCTGCATCCCAGCATGCTTTCTGGGCTGGTCAGGGCTCTGACCCTTCCCCTCTGCTTCCTGGCTCAAGCTCCAGCAGAGGCTTGCAGGCACAGCAGGATCTACCTGGCTTCCCCATACTCCCCTCATTTCCTCCCTTCCCCCACTCTACTTAGCAGAGATCTCTTCCTCCTCTTTCCCACAGCATGGGCTGTAAATAGCATATGGTATGCTAGGTAATGCTGAGTGGTGTCTCTGTGTGTGTCTCTAATTTCACTGGGACAAGCAAACAGAATAGTGTGTGCTTAGGGCTTTTTGGAGCTAATCACCTGGTCAACTGGTAAGATTGGTGCATTCCTTGCTTTGGAAAAAGCTGTTTAAGGAGAGCTTGAACTAATGAATTAGGCTTTGTATTCTGATTGGGTGCTAAATGCTGATAAATGCTGTGTTATCAAGTGGGGGGGGGAAGGGAAGGGTGCCTCCCTAATGAGAGCATCCTGCTGGGGTCTGGCCACACACCCCACTCAGCTCAAATTGTGGAAGGAAAAAGAGGGCTGCTCTAGCACCCCCTGGCTTCTAGCCTGAGCCACTGCAGGTATGTGCCTGCATTTTTTCAGTCTAGAGGGGATGTCTGTGTGGTTACAAGCCAGTTTAGGCTAGCCAGGTTAGACTAACCTGCAAAGATTGAATCAATTCAGGCTCAGGCTTTTTGAATGTCTGTCCCTAGCCCTTGGCAACAAGGGCACATTGTTGAGTCATACACAGCTTATTGTCCACTGTAACCTCCAGCTAGTCTCCAGTCTGTACTGGTGCATGGGATTGTCCTGTCTTATGTTCTGTCCTTACTGAACCTCACAGCTGCATCCACATGTGGTGTGGATGTTTGGTTTCCCAGGGACAACTAGTAGCAGTGCACCTTGCACCACCGCTAGTTGTCCCCAAAGAATGCCTGTGCCATGACCCCTCTGGCACACAGCAGGTTACTGCAGGTAGGCTAGGGGAGGCTAGGGCCAGCCCAGTGCTGGCCCCAGCAGCTTTACCCGGTGTCCTGTGGGCCTCCTGGGGCTGCAGCAGTGGCAATGCTGCTATGCAGAGCCTGGCCGGTAGCCACAGTGCAGCTCTGGGTGGCCTGGCTCTGCTTTTGAGCGACATGCACTGCCCGTGTGTACACTGCTCCACTTTTTTTCTCCATGTATTTTTTTGACCCCTGGATATCCAGAGGTCAAAAGAACCCTTCCATGCTGCTCTCTTGAAGTGTGAAAAACATGAGGTATGTGGCACCGAAGATGTGTCTGCAGCAACACCTACCGTATGGCCATGCACAAATGGACATGGCCTGTGAGATTTCTTTTGGCCCAATCCTCCAAATTGTTGAGGTCTTTCAATCCTAGTCTTACCTTCCATGTATCTACTGCTCTCTCCAGTTTGGTGTCATCTGCAAACTTGCTGAGCATGCACTCCATCCAATCTTCCAAATCATTGTTGAAGATATTAAACAAAACTGGTAACAGGACTGACCCCTGGGGCACTCCACTTGATACTAGCTGCCAACTAGACATTAAGGCATTGATTAGTACCCTTTGAATCTGATAATCCAGATAGCTTTCTATCCACCTTACAATCCATTCATCTAATCCCTACTTCTTTGTCTTTTTGCAAGAATGCTGTGGAGACCATATCGAAAGCCTTCCTGAAGTCAAGGTATATCATGCCTGCTGCTCTTCCTGCATCCACAGAGCCAGTCATCTCATCATAAAGGGCAATGAGGTTGGTCAGGCCTGATTGTTTCTAATCACCTTCTTCTTCTCCAAGTGCTTAGAAATGGATTAATTGAGAACCTGCTCCATGATTTTTCCATAGACAAAGGTGAGGCTGACTAGTTTGTAGTTTCCCAGATCCTCTTTCTTCCCTTTCTTAAATATAGACACTGTAGATGCCCTTCTCCAGTCATCCATGACATTTCCCACTCACCATGACTTTTCAAAGATAACACCACTGGCTCTGTAATCACAACTTTTTGCGGCAGGAGCCATATCTTCCTTCATCCTCGCGTACAAGCACATTATTGAGGTCTGAGATCTAATACATCAACAATTATTAACAATAAAGTAGCATATACCTAAAACCAATCATATAACCCTTATATTTTCATATAAGTGAACAGTAGAAATATACAAGTTATTAAAAAAAAAAAAAATCAATCACGGTATGAAATTCTGCCAAAGAGGATCTGTGAGGTTGAATCTCCACTATAAGCTAATTCTTCAGTGCTGAGCTTCATCCTTTAGCAAAGATACTTTTCAGATAGGAGTCAACAGTGTAGTGACTTTCTGGGAGTGAACATAGAAAATGGAAAAACCATGGGAAGGAAATTAAAAATGATATTAACAACATACAATAAAAATGACATATAATAATTTCATTATCTTTGCATATTGCTTTGTGTAGATAATACACAAAGGATGATACAGGAATGGCTCAGTTTTAGACTGCCTGGCTTTTCCATCTATCATAAGGAAAGGTATCCTGGAGTTGGAAGGTATAGTAAATCATTTCACGTGCTATTTACTTTACGACTGCTTTGTCTTAATAGTACTAGCAAGTTATTTGCACTCTCAATCTCTTATTCCCATAGGTTTATTTTTGAGGAATTTCATTGATTTTTGCTACCAGTTACTAATTCTCACAGGAAGCATTACCCAAAATGCCATCCTTGTTAGTCCAATAGGTATTGTTTTCAAAGTTAAACTGCTGATTTTTGTTGGGTGCAGAAAAGTGTGTATAAAAGAGGCAAATGTAAGCAAAACAGTTTGCTACAGTTAGCAGTCAGACAACCCCTTGTCTCTAAAGAGCCTTTGTTAAAATCCTAACTTCCCAACTTTCTTAAATGAGAGTCATATCTTTCTTGCACCAGACAAAACAATTACATTTAAAAAGGAGAAGGTACAGAAATAGGAAAAATATTAAAGATTACATGCCCATGCAGCAAGTAAAAAGATGACGTAGAGGGTGCTTAATTTACACACACACACATTCATATATACAACGTACAATTTGTGTATGAATATTTCAGAGGCTGTGTTTTTAGAATTATATAAAACAAATATTTGACTACTAGTAGAATATAAAACTTGTATTTAACCAGTATTTTTGCCCTCATTTATTAAGCAATAACACACATGCTTAAGATGTTTTAATAATAAAATTCCAAACACTTCATGTTGGCCTGAATATTACATTCTACTGTATAGGTCATTGTAGCAGGGTGCCATCTTCAGCGGCATTTGAAAAGCCTGTGAGGGCACCCCAGAGTTCCTTTATATTCTAACTTTCCTCTGGGAATAAACTCCCCATCACTCTCCTGCCATGACTTGATATTCCTTGGTTCTTGAAGAGGAGGATGCCTCAGGGCTTCCCAGGTAGGTTCTATGGTCACCCTCACAAAGGTGAGGAGCTTTTGCCTTAAGGGCTAATTGCACGCTCCAACCTTCCCTTAGTGTGCCCCATGCCTCACAGATTCTATGCTAATATCTCTGTCAGGGCTTCAGCCTACTCGGCTTCTACCCCTTTTCCTCCAGCTTGGCTCACCAGCCTAGACCCAGTAGATAGGGCCTGACTCTGAGGCTCTAGCTCTTTAACGCACACTCGGCCCATGGTCCTATATAATGTCTATCACTGGGCCCCTGGCCTTTGTCTGCTACACCCCTCTGGGGCTGGGCTCTCCAGCCCTTTCACAGCTGTGCCCCCTCCAGATGCTATTGAGGCCTCCACCTCCCCTACAGCCTCCAATTTTAAACCACCAGTTTTAAACTATAACATAAATAGTAAGCCCCTGGGCTATAACAAAAAGTTAAGGGTGGTAATTAGCATTCTTACCTGTTTTCTTTTCATGAGCTCCCCATCTCCAAGTCTCCACTGCCAGATGCTCCTACTTGTAGAAGAGCTTTGCTAGGAGCTTGCTGGAGTTCACCGTCCATCTCAGCCTTCCCTCCCCTGGCTTGCTCAGGCCGGGGCTTATGTAGTTCTGACCTTAGGCTTTCTCACAGTCACCTGATAGATCCCACCACCTCACAGGCCTGTGGGCTTGGCCTTTAATCCCTGCTGTGCTGGCAGGTTGTGCTTGGAAAACTCAGGTCTTAAAGGGGCAATCCTGACTTTTCATAACAAGGCTAGGGTTCCATGTTACAGTCACATTAGTATATATTCTTTCCAATAAACCTATAGGGAATCTAATGCATAATAAGTCATTACCAACTTGTCATGATAACACCTGCTACCCAGTGGTATTCACATGTCATTCCCAAAACTTTGTATTAGGTTGAGGAATCATTTTTCCAGTGAAGGGCATAAGCCCCATCGCCTGATACATTTAAACAAACAAAAAAGGGAATAATTTTGCAATGACTGCAGGTGGGCTAGTCCACCTTAATACTCTTACTCATTTCTTAGCTTCTATTATTTGCTATAAATACCTGCCTATTCTGTCCATGTCTAGAATCCACTTTTAACAGTGCTTGCAAAAACCATGCTTTCTGCTAGTAGTACTTTCTAACTAATCTAGACAAGCATTATCCTTGAAGTAATCTACACTTTTCAAAAGTTAGTGTGGATAGACATTAACATAGTCTTGCCATCTCTCCCCCACAAAAAAAAAAAAGGGAAATCATGAATTAAACTGTTTAAAAGAGGACCATTGACATGGGTTCAACCACAGAGATTACTTTGGGCACAGTTGCAGTGTATCAAACCATAAGGTAGATGAAGTGATTCTTTATTCACTGATACACTAACATTCTCAAACTCCTGAAATATCTTAAGAATATTATGTGAGCAACTACTAGTTATTGGTGATGCCAAAAAATGCCACAGTGTAAAACTGTCAACATAATCAGGCACACAGGAGGGCGCGCAACATCCCTTGGAGAGAAATGCCTTATTTTTGCTACAATTGAGCATTATTTTCTAATGGAATCAACGTTTATCCCACAACCAACACATTAGTATACCTGACAGTGAATATCTGATCTGATTTCATTGGTCTTAATAAAAAAATTACAAACAACTAGGCAAAATTACAAAAGATAGTGAGGCTGGAATATACAAGTAAGTTTATTCTGCATAAGGATATGCTGGTGATTCATTCTGGCATAACTCACTGGTTACTCTATGTCCCTCCCCCTGTTCTTGATCCACAGAAAATATAGGTCTTTTCCAAACTTTAACTACAGATCTTGGATCTTTAGCTCAATGTATAAATATTCATTCTTTCAGCTCTGACAGTACCCCTTTCTTTCCCTGTTGTGTTGGCCAATATGACAGCCAGCATCCTTTAATGGCATACACAGAATATTTGTCAGCAAATATTCTAGAACAGTGGTGCCTTACTTTTTAGGCCCATGGGCTGGATGTGCAGTGCCAGATCCATTTGCAGGCTAGATCTAGTCTGTGGACCCGTTCCAGCTGACCTAGCCAGGGCCCAACCCAGCCTTGTGGAAACAGCTCAGCCAAGCCATTTCAGGCACATGGGGCTGCCCAGGACCCAATGCAGCCACACAGGAGTGGTTCACCCAGGCCCTGAGTCCACTCAGCATCACTAGGTCCCACTCCCCACCCTTTGCAGCTGCAACTGGCTGTAGTCAGGCCACTCTGGGCCATTTCCACTCTGGGACCGGACCCTGGTTTGATCCAACCATGTGAGAACAAAGCTTGATTTCTCCATGTGGGACTGGCCCAACTAGGGCCAATCCAAGTAAAGGGGCTTGGAAATTTAAAGGTAGGGGAGCAGTTGAAGTGCTAATTGCTGCCACTCCTCCAGTGCCAAATTTCAAGACCCTTGGGTAGACCTCTGGAATGGAATATGTGGTACCACAGGCTGAATCTGTCCCACGATGCCAGGTGTCGAGCACCTCTGTTCTAAAAGGAACAAAGAGCATCAATTCTATGAAAGAGAACCTCTAAATCTCTTACTTTCTAACAGCACTTTTCTTCTTTCTCCCTCTCTTCAAGGATTAATTTACAACAATATCACAGTGCCAGGTCCGCCTGTTAGAAAAATATATGCAACTTGTGCATACATAACTGATGGCTTGTGCATATATAACTAATGGCAAAGTTCTGCTGCCAGTTTATAAACCCAGTTTATTAAAAAGAAGGTTTAGGCTCATCTTGACTTCCCCTTTTATAAATTGCATCTTGGATTTCCCTCCCTTTTGTCCCCCCAATGCATAATGACCATTTGCAAAGATTAAGAAAAATCCTTCCTGATCATTGCTCAGTCCTCAGAACAGAGATGCCAGCACAAAATTCTCCACCCCCTCTTTTGATCTTAGTGTATGTTTTATCCTACCCCTTCATGAGAATGACACTGACATTAAAAGAGAACAAAAAAGGAGCAGTAGCAGCAAGCATGCTGAAGAATTTAACAATGGTGTAAGGATTGTTAAAATAGACAAAATAGAGAACACTTTTTTCAGGCAATATAACAATTTCTTCAACATGCTTCAAACGTTAACTTCATCTCATAAAATTAAAAATAAATTGTAGATTTTAATATCATGACAACTTGAAAAGTGCTATTAAGAAAAAAAGGAGGATTTACTTCTAGGACAATAAAACCTGAGATCAAATCTGGTCCTGCTTCCATCATCATTACTGCCATGAAAACAAATTAATGTTGCATCTTTTTTACTGTCCACATGGCCATCTTGGTAAAATAAACAACAATGTCTAATGATGTTGAAGCCTAAAATAACTGGTAAAGTTTTTTTATGCTTTAAGATGTTCTGCATTTTGATTGGTCATTGATGGCACCTCCTTGTCATACTGCAAGTTGCTGAGGCTGTGAAAGAGCACAAGAGTAGCCAGCCAATCAAATTATAGAACAATGAGAAGGTCAAAATAACATTACATGTTGCTGTCCTTCCTAGAATGAATTGCATAAGGTATTAAAAGGTGGAAATTTAACCCCTTCTTAGTGTTCTATAATCCTGATTCTTATTACTCAAGTAAAATAGAGCAGGATGTCCCGCTAAGCCAGGGCAAGCAAAGAAGGATAAAACTCTCAAAAAGGAGGTTATAATTAAGGGTATCACTTGCCCCCTCATTCTGGCTTTTGTGTAAAAAAAAGAAAAAAGAAAAGAAAAGTTGCCAGTGAGGAGGAAATGGAAGTATCTTTTGTTATCCAAAGAAATGAACTATAGTTTTCATCCCACTAGGGGTTTCCACAGTAAATGGAGCTTTTCTTTCTTTCAGCCTTATTTTAGCAGTTCTCAGACTGACAAGCTGTTATAGCATCAAGTTATCTTCCACTGGAGCCATACCATGGAAAAGAGAGTCATATCTTTTTTCCACCAGACAAAATAATTACATTTAAAGAGAAGAAGGTACAGAAAAAGGAAAAATGTTAAAGATTACATTCACATGCATCATGTAGAAAAATGGTGTATAGAGTGCTTAATATACATACACACATTCATATATAAAATGTACAGTTTGTGTATGAATATTTCAGAGGTTCACATCAAATGAGGGCTGTGTTTTTCTACTTAAATCCAAGACCTCTAGCATTAGTTTTCTTACATTGGTGGAGCCTAAACCTTATCTAACTGTCCATATTGTATATGGTTTGCAAGCTGCAGGCTGTATATCACAATTGTATTGTGCTGTTCACATTAGCACTACACGAACTGTAATAAGAATGAACAAGTGTTCCTTAAGGACTCTAGGATTTATGAAGGCAGTAAAGACAGCACCCCCTTCTTTTCTGACATCTTTTGCCATTTAGATGGACAAGATTATATTTTCATCTGTGAATTTTCACAAGACCAGAGAAGTGCAGTATCTATAGAATATCTGCCCAGTGTTGCAGAGAAAACTATTTAAAGGCCAGAGATGTGTAGGACTGATACGAACGTTTTTAATATGTTTTTGTTCTGATTTTAACAAAATTGAATCAGGCTATATTGTTGTTAGCAGCTGGGTATTATAGCATAGTAGGTAATTCAGGTTGAGAAAGCTCACTGGCTGAATGGACAGGCCTACTGGTGATAGCGGGAGCAATGACATGAGAAAAGAAGGAAATAAAGGGAAATGGAATGGCACCTGAAAAAAAATTCTTATTTTTATTATTTTTAGTCTTTCTATTTTTTTCCATAGAAATTATGCAGAAAAATGCATTCATAGTCACAAAAACTGAAGCAGAAAGCTCAGCAGCTACTGGCAAAAGGGAAAAAAAGTTCACATAACTGCAATACACCACCCATCTCATTAATATAAGACCATGCATACACACCCAGTAGGGCTGTGGGAAGCTTTGGTCCCCAATTCAATTCGGCAGAGATTCAGCCCGATTCAGTGGCTGAATCTCCAAATCCAAATTGAATCAGAGGACTTCTAATCTCTCCGAATCGATTCAGAACCCTCTGAATCAATTTGGAGGGATTTGGTGATTTGGACGTAGATACAGCTTTAAATGTTTTTTTCTACATACCTCTAGGTAGCAGGGGCTCTGAATGCTGTGATGCTGGGGCAGATGTAGCATCCCAAGAAGCACAGGGGGCTCCCCAATGCATTCAGCAGCAGATCCACAAGTGGACCAGATGTACTTCCTGGTCCACCAGGGAGCAAACCGCCGTTCCCCACTAGCTCGGCGACTGGTGCCTCCTGGGTCTGCGAGGGGCACCCAGGGGCCCCCTGCAGCCAGTCACCAAGCCAGGTGGTGCAGGGAGGCCCTCTGTGTGCTCCCTGGCAGACCTGGAAGTGGACTGGAACTACCTCCAGTCCACTTCTGTGTTCACTGCCAAGCACA
>NW_017728949.1:48314789-48319703 GCF_001723895.1 Crocodylus porosus | reverse complement strand
TGAAACTGATTCACCTAATCAGCATAGAATCGTCAGATTTGGATTCAGCTGAATCAAATCAGGGATAGTGGTCCGAATCAACAAATCAAATCACTGTCCCTGATTCAGACTGAATCTGAATCAAATAGGGCCTGTTTTGCATATCCCTAATACCCAGTAAGATGCCACCAGCTCCTGCAATATGGACCAAAATGGAACTGACCCAAAGATTATGCAGTTCAGTAGGTATTTCAATCTGTGTATATTCCACTTACATCACAATTCCGAAGTCAAGTAAAAGAATGCAATAATTATTCCCACTTTTCAAAATACTATTGATCCTTACATGAGATTTTTTTTGGCTAGTCCAAAAATAACACTCATGGTCTATTATCATCAGTCATCGTGATATAGGATGAGCATGGCCTTTTTATTACAAATTAATTAAAGCAAGGGTAAAGCAGTGGCTTTGTACAAAGTACTAAAGTTGGGTTGGAGTGTTGGCATGGCCTTGCTGCTAAAGGAAACGTGTGAGAAAATCATGCTTCTAAAGTAGTAAAACATCCATGGACAGTAATCATTGATTTGGTTAACTACTCTGGGATACACCTTTGGAGAAAGTTTGTCAGATACTTATCTAGGTGGCAACTAGAAAAATAAAAATACTCCAATGGGTCAGTTACACAACTGGATGTGTGCCAACACTGTTCCAAGTACAAATGTTAGGTACATTGCTTAAGATCTTTCCCTTGTTTGGATGGTTAAATAACTACATTCTCTCCAAGACAATCAGTCTGGGAAATGCACCAAGAGTCACTGACCCATTTTTCCCCTGTATTTAAAACAAGACACACATTTAAGTATTAACGATGCCAACATGTAGACAGATATACTGGCAGTGAGACTTCCAAACTTCTCCTTTCTTAAGATTTATAAAGCACTTCTTTGACCTAGAAACCTACCTGTCTGTGGTGCAAAACCACAAATGAAAGGCCATTATTAGATTGAGATTCACTCTAATGAGACCTACCATTGTCATGGGCAGGTGGTGTCGGATCCAATATTCGGTCAAAATATGGTCTCAGGGGAAGAATGAGAAAGATGACTTAAATCATTATTTGTGGTCTTGTTCTTTGAAGAAAAAAGAGGAAAATGGATCTCTGTTGATAGGAAATTTAAATTCTAGGCTAGTGAAGAAAAAACTACCTGGCAACTCTCTAACAATTCAGAACCTGTCCTATACTCTTTAGGATGGACATTCAGGGAGGTTAGATTGAGTTAAAAATGGTCAACCAGTCTAAGGTAGTGGATAGGCTTGGGGGCAATGGAAGACAAATGGGATCCATGTTGGGGAATTGGGGGGGGTCATGGGGAAAGTGGGGTCTTCAGGGGGTCTGTGGGGGGTAAGCAGGGTCTGGAGGGTGGGAAAGGAGAATTGGGGAGACAAGTGGGGTCCATGGGGAAGATTAGAAGGGCAAGTAGTTCTGTGGGGGAGATTGAGGATTAAGTGGAGTCTACTGGGTGTATTGTGAGGAATCGGGGGGTTAGCAGGAACCAGGAGCATTTAGCAGGATCATGAGTGAAAGCGGGGTCTCCAGGTGGCTCAGAGGGATTGAGGGGATTAGTAGGATCCGCAGGGGGTTGGTGGGGACCAACAGGGTTTGACAGGATCAGGGGGGTAGTAGGGTCCATGGGGGACTTGCAGGGATGCGCCCCATTGATTTCAAACAGGAAAAACCACTGACTTTTTAATTTTAGTTGTTTAGAATATACCTACTCAAGATCAATTTAAAGCCGCCCTGGAGTGAATAGGTGTCCTTCCTTTGACTTCCTGGACGTTGCATCAGGTACCAGGTGCAGCACTGAGTTTCTCCTGGCTGCAGATGCTGCATGATAATTGAGGAAAAGGTGATAAGGATATATGTGTTCCTTGCAGTATGTACACCACAGCCACTGTGATTTTGTGAGTGAGCTAATTATCCTTCATTCTTTGAGTGAAGTGTGTAATATATATGTTTCTGAATTATGCTGTAGACTTCCCCCTAATCTTTTATGCACTAGCAGCCACATAGCCTGCTGAGGGGTACAAAACAGAGGTTGTAGAGATGTGTGACATGATAAAACACAACAAAACAAATCACCAAGTTAACACAATAGCAATTTTAGTAAATTTGTGGAAGGAGGCTTAAAGACAGGTTCACTGACATTAAATTGAGTGTATTATATTTTAATTTATTTTTATGAATTTTTTCTAAATGTTTCATCCCGCAGAGAACATACACATCAATAGCCAAATAGAAGATCATGCACAAAAGACAAAGATCACATTCCTCAAAGCTAGAGAGGTTTTATGCATAGTTGTTCTACCTTCTTCAATCTTCAAAGGAGGTCAATCATATAAATTCAGTAAAGACAGTAATGTGTGAATCTGATGCTACCCTGACCCCTCTCCACCTTCGAAAGCAACTCTAAAAGCTTAAACAGTAAAATTCAAGCAAAAAGGCACCTCCACTGCTGCCAGACAGATAGATAGCCTATGCCTGAACTCAATTTACAAAACAGAGACATCACTGTATGTTAGCCACTTTAATAGATTCAAGTTTACTTTCAGAATATACATCTACCTTCAGCAAACTGCAAAGCAAGAACAGAATAAAAATTGCTGACTGAGAAAGTGGTCAATAAGCCAGTAAGTGGCAATATGAAAAAAAGACAATTAACCACTGATATTAACTTTCTTTCTCAGTAGAGTACCTTACTCCCCTCTACAAAATCTGCCACTGATGGACTAGTTCATAATTCTACTAATCCAGAAAAGCTTAAAATAACTTGTGCACAATATATTGTAGAAAACTGTCAGGAGTTCTGATATAGTCACCCTGAGGTCTAATCCCATTATACTAGATGAAACACTACAAGCTTGCATACAAGGCAAACCCTACCCAAGAAACATCAAGAAAAATCTAAAGTACTGTAGGTGTCTGGCCTTAAGTGTTGCTAGAACAGTAACAAGCTGCAAGCAATCTCTGAATCTAGAAATGGCAGTAAATAGGATTGCTTTCAGTTTATGAGCTGGTAAGCCTGTTTCATGGAGTAGTTCACGGTGACTGACAGTTAAAACATTGGGTCATCCACTAGGACTTGTGCTACATGCCAAGTGGCACAAGGCCATGAAGACTGATGGCACCAAGAGAAAAATCTTACAACAAATGCTCATTTGATATAGCTACCTAGAGAGAAGATGAACAAAAGGTGGAGAAATAATTCAAAGGTGTAAACATCCCTCAAAAGAAACATCTGAGACTATACCAACAAAAGTAAATAGTATGTTTTTAAAATGTTGCTATTGTTTTGGCAATCAGCAGAACAATTGCTTGGTGAGATGAAATGAAAATAAAGTCCTTTCTCCTCAGAAAGGTTTAAAAAGGCTCAGTCGCTCCTCCTTGGAACCCCATCCTCTAAGATGGACTATTTTTCTTTGCTTCTCTGCTGCTATTCTTTGCAATTTGCTGTGTGTGTATGTGCATGAGAGTGTGAGTGAAAGTGTAAGAATGACGCTGAGAGTGAGATGCACCTTCGAAGAGACAGCGTTGTGGTATGTCAGGCTAACATAAGATTTTGTTCACCTAGAAAATGTATTCCGACGTGCTACTCTCTATTTCATTTTTAAATGTGAGGCAATATTTCATGTCAGGAAAATTTTGGTAGGTGGAACTATATAATAGCCCTTTTAGAAAGAAAATAGGGATTTGGGGAATGAAGGACTATTTACTATTAAATATAATGCAGTAAGTACAAAGTAGTGAAACAGTGAGTCATGTTTTATCTCAATTCACCCTAGAAAACAGCTGAGGAGATGAACACACAATTAAAACTAAACTGGTAGTAGGAATTGAAGATAATGTCTGAGGAAAATTAATGAGCAAGCAGATATCTTGAATTGTTGTGAAGGGGTAGCAGCAGTGAGTTTAAGAATGGGCCAAAGAACTAAGGCATGTCATAGCTAAAATAGGATAGATTTATGTCAATACTGTACAGCAGGGCTGTGTGAAATTTCGGCAGCTGTTTTGTTTTGGAGGTGTTTCCGGCTATTTCAGCACCGAAACACTGAATCTGAATCAAAACAGAAGGCTCCAAAATGTGTCAGAAATATTTTAGAGAATTTCAGCATTTCGGAGCCGGGCTTGCAGAGCAACAAAAACTAAGGAGGGGGTGGGGAAGAGGGCGGGAAGAACTGCTCCAGTATTGACATCTAGCCCATCTAGCTCCCAGTTCGATTCCCCAGCTCTCTGATAATTTCCCCAGCTGTTCCCAGGGGGTGCGGGTGCTTTGGATCTGCACCTGGGGTTTCAGCAGGCTGCTGCTGCAGTCTTCGGTTAGCAGCAGCCACTAGGCACAGCCTGCAGCAAGTGGTGAGATGACTACATTGCTACTGCTGGCCCCAGCCTGCATAGGCAGCCTGCTGAAACCTGGTGCACATGTCCAGGGGCCCATGCCCCCCCAAGAAGAGCTGGGGAAAATGATCAGAGAGCTGGGGAAACAAACCAGGAGCTGGAGAAATCAAACTGGGAGCTGGGGGGAATGTTCAGGTCCCAGTTCGATTCCCCAGCTCCCCGATCTTTCCCACAGGTCCCTGAGTGATTCCCAGCTCTTCCCAGGGAGTGCAGTCCCCTGGATCTCTGGCAGGATGACAGCAGGCTGCTACTGCCTGCTGGGGATAGCGATGGCTCTGGGCTATTTCCCCAGCCAGCAGCAGCCTGCTGAAACCCAGTGCACGATCTGGGCCCCGTGCCCCCTGGGAACAGCTGGGGGAATGATCAGAGAGCTGGGGAATTAATAGTGCTAGCAGACTGCTGGAGCTGCCCCAGCTTCCAAACAGCACACAGCACCCTGTTAACTGTGCTGCACCGACACCATGGGGCACCTGCCACATGG
>NW_017728949.1:48311432-48314244 GCF_001723895.1 Crocodylus porosus | reverse complement strand
AATACCAGCACTGGAGTCTGCCTGGCACAGCCCATGCTGTACACTGGGAAGAACCCAGTGCCGGCACTGGCCCCAGCCTGCAGCAGAGGCAGGCTGTCATTCCACCCACAGATTCTGGGGCCTGCACCCCAGGAGGGCTGTCAGGCTGTGCCAGACTTTTCTCAGGGTATGCAGGCCCCTGGATGTGTATGCAGGATGACAGCATGCTGCCACTGCCAGCATGTAATACTAGTTTTGCTTTGAACAGTTTGAGGTGCAGATTCACAAAACCCCTGCACCTGTCTCCTTGAAACTTGGCAGGCTTCATGCCTGCAGAAGGGGCTACCATCCCTGCAATTTTCATCTGAATCAGGCAGGAAATTACAAAGTTATAGGCATTTTTATGATTCACCATTATAGCCTATAGCCAAAACACTAAAACAGCATCAAAACTCTCAAACAGATTTGGCTGAATTGAAATGGAACAGTTATCCAAAACACTGAAACAAATCACTGTGCCTCTGAGACACCAAATACAAAACCGAAATGAAACAGCCATTTTGCACAGCCCTACTGTAAAGGAGCCATGAAGGCTAGAGGGAAATATTTAAGGAAATAACAGAACTAACTAAAATAAAATGATTTCTAATTACTGATATTATCATAATAGTAAGAAGTAGGAGGTGGAGTTATATCCTATGACAGTTATGGGCCCCTACAGTACACCAAGTTATTCTCTTAAGTTTATCTAATGTAAATATAAAATTAAGGGGAGTGCATTATTTGCATTCATTTCATTCTTCTTTTAAAAATGTTTGGTTTAGAATGAAAACCTCCAGGACCAGGGCCAGACATTACACCTAAACCAGTTTAAGTGATCAGAAACTGATTTAAACCTGTAACAGAACAGATGTTCAGTGCATATAAACCAATTTGAAAATTCCCGAAACTAGTTTGAGATGGTTGAATGTAGTCTCAGTTTATGCAATGTCTGTCCCAGACCCCTGGCTTGTTTAAGTTAGACCTGACTCCCCCAGCATCCCAGTATGTTTTCTGAGCTGGGCAGAGCTACCCCACCACCACCACCCCCACCCCACTCCGCTCCCTGACTGCAGCTCCAGAGACTGTGGGCTACTCCCCTCTCCCCCTCACCACTCCCTGCTAAGCAAGATTTCCCCCCTCCCCTCTGCCTTGCTAAGGAGGTGTCTGTGTATTAGCTAGCAGATCACCTGCTGGCTATGGTCCCATGCTGAATCAACAAGTAGAATCAACAGGCAGAATCAACAGGTAGCTAGTAATGTCCCTTTGTTGTTTTCTTAATGAGGTGATAATCATTAATTAGCAGTGATAAACACTGTTATCAATTCCCTGATGAGCTAATCAGAGCATCCTGCTGTGGCCTGACCATGCCTCCCTTAGCTTAGTTTCGTAGAAGGAAGGGAGGGATGCTCTAGCACTCCCCAGCTTCTAGCCTGAGCCACTGCAGGCATGTGTCTGTATTTCTGGGATGTCTGGCTGGTTAAAAAAATCTATTTAGCCTAGCCACATTAAACTAACCTGAAAAGGATTGAATCAATTCAAGCTCAGGCTTCTTGAATGTCTGTCCCTAGCCCAGGTGCTGATACAATGATGTTTCTAACTATGGTAGCCTATATATTCCAGCAGACTGAAATGTATCCCTGTGCAAAGGGCCAGAACAAAGTGTAAGCCACATTTTAGTTTCCCCAAATCAGACACAAGTGAGTCACTGACCTAAAGTTGTGTCCTTACAAAAGGATGGATTTCACCTCTACAGTCTGTGCCTATGTAGCCTTTGACTGCAACTCTGGTATCCTTCATTACTATGTTCTGTAAAACAAAAACAAACTAAAAAATAAAACAAAACCCTGTTTCTAGAAAAAATAAGGGGTTTTCTTTTTAGGGGAAACTGGGAAAAATGTCTATAAGTAAAAGAAGTTTCCAGCCTAAAAGTGTTGAAATCTCATAAACAAACAGTATATTCTCCTAAATCCAAGATGGAACAAAAAGGATTATGAGGAGAGAGGAGATGGGATGAATTGAATCATTTTTCTGCTGGCTGGAATGCAGTGCAGATGCAATGATTTTTTTTTAATGACATTTTTAACACTGACTTCATTTCCAAACCAAAACTGTGGTTTCAGCATCTAAAGTGCAAGTCCCCACCAGGCTAAGTTTTTATTAGTCAAAAAAGGCATATGAGCTAGGGACAGGCATTACACATAAACCAATTTAAGTGTTACTGGTTTCAACCTGTAAGAGAGCAGATGTTCAGTGCATATAAACCAGTTTGAAAATGCCTAAAACCAGTTTGAGATAAACCTGCTTGAATGTAGTATCATACTTAACTGATTTGGGTTAAACCAGTTTATGCAATGTCTGTCCAAGACCCCTTTGCTGGCTTTAGTTAAACCAGACTCCTCCAGCATCCTGGCATGCTGTCTGGGATGGGCAGGGCTCTCTGATCAACAGCAGAGTTGGCCCCTCCCCTCTGTTCCTTGGCTGGAGCTCTGGCAGAGACTGCAGATGCCTGCCTGACTTCCCCCTGCTCCCCACGTCCCCTCCCCACTCCCTGCTAAGCAGGAATTTCCAGTCCCCTCCACCTTACACAGACACAGCATGTGGTCTGCATTAGCTAGCAGACCACATGCTGGCTACAGTCCATGCTGTGGGAGATAGGACAAATACAAAATCAACAGGTAGCTGGTAATGCCCCTCTGTTGTTTTCTTAATTGGCTGATAAATACTGAGTTAGAGGTGATAAACACTGTGTTATCAATTCCCTGCTCGGCTGCTTGGGGAGGGGGAGGGGGAG
>NW_017728949.1:48288593-48310815 GCF_001723895.1 Crocodylus porosus | reverse complement strand
CACTAATGCCAGGAGCATGGGAAACAAACAGAAGGAACTGGCCCTCCTACTCAGCAATAACAAATATGATCTCATCAGGATAATGGAGACCTGGTGGGACCCCACCTATGACTGGACTACAGGTAGAAATGGCTATACCTTGTACAGGAGGAACCATGCTAGGAAGAACGGCGGGGGTATAGCTCTCTATGTCAAGGAGCAGTACACTCCCTACTAGCTGACTTTTGCACCCAAGGACAATGACTTGAAACCCTCTGGGTTAGAATATGGGGAGAACATGTTGAAGGGGATATAACCATAGGAGTCTATTACAGACCTCCTAACCAGGAAGAAGAGCTTGACTGTGAATTCTCTAGGGAACTAACAGAGGCTGCACACTCTTGGTGCCTGGTTGTCATAGGTGATTCCAACCACCCTGATATGTCATGGGAGGAGCATTCCACCAAATCCGATCTGTCGTGTAGCTTTCTCACCTGCCTTAACAATCTCTATGAGACTCGAGAAGTCCATGGGCCAACAAGAGGTGAGGCACTGATAGATGGTTCTGGCCAAAGGGGATGATCTAGTGAGTGACCTGAGGATTGAAAGGAAGCTCGGTAACAGTGATCATGAGTTGACCACCTTCCTTGTCCTTCTTCAGATACATAGGAAGTCATATGAAAAATAAAGGCAACATTGGACTCTTGCTGAATCAAATGGGGCAGCTGACAACTGACATCCAGGAAAAAGCTAATCTCCTCAATGATCACTTTGCATCAGTTTTTCACCAGCCTAAGGGGATCATTTTGCCAGGACACAGGATTACAAGGGTATGAGTGACCATACACCTACATTTGGTGAAGAGCTTGTGAGGGAACACCTTGAGAGGCTGGACACCCATAAGTCGGCAGGCCCTGATGAAATGCATCGAAGAGTGCTAAAAGAGTTGGCTGACATCTTAGCTTAGCCATTGGTGTGGCTATTTGAGAATTTGTGGCACTCGGGAGAGGTCCACAAACTGGAAGAGGGCCAATGTGGTTCTTATCTTCAAGAAAGGAAGGAAGGAAGATCCAGGGAACTACAGGCCAATCAATTTTACCTCAATCCCTGGAAAGATCTTGGAGAAAATTATCAAAGAATTCATCAATAACAGGCTGACAGAAGGCACCATTCTGAGAGATGCCCAATACAGCTTTGTTACAGGTAGGTCATGCCTGACCAACCTCGTCTCCTTCTATGACCAGGTGGCACATCACCTGAACAGGGGAGTAGAGGCTGATGTCATTTACTTGGATTTCAGAAAAGCCTTTAACTTGGTCTCCCATGATGTCCCCATGGCAAAACTGGGAAACTGCAGCCTGGACAACCTCATGGTTCAATGGCTGGGGAACTGGCTCTGTGATTGGACTCAAAGAGTGATAGTCAATGGAACCAAGTTAACATGGCGCATGGTGACCAATGGCGTCCCTCAGTGGTCAGTACTTGGACCAGTACTCTTTAATATATTCATTAATGATCTGGATTCAGGTGTCAGAAGTGGACTACCTAAGGTTGTGGATGACACCAAACTGTCGGGAAGAGTGGTTACACCAGAGAATAGGCTGAGGATTCAGGCCAACTTCAAGAGACTCACAAGGTGAGTGGATATAAACCTGATGACTTTCAATATAGAGAAATGCAAGGTGCTTCACCTTGGGAGAAAGAACCCACACCATACCTATAGACTCAGCAGTGATTAACTCACTAGCACTACATCTAAAAAAGACTTAGAGGTCATGATTGACCACAAGATAAATATGAGCCACCAATACAATGCTGCAGCTGGTAAAGCAAATAAAACCCTGGCTTGCATCTACTAATGCATCTCAAACAAGACCCAAGATGTCATTCTCCTGCTTTACTTGGCTTTGGTGAGCCCGTAGCTGGAGTACTGAATCCAGTTCTGGGCTCCACACTTTAAAAAGGACGTGGAGACGCTCAATAGAGCCACACACATGATCAGAGGTCAAGAGAGCAGGCCTTATGAGCAGAGACTGACAGGCACGGGACTCTTCAGCTTGGAAAAGCATAGGCTCAGGGGGTACTTGGGGCAATCTATAAGTATATCAAGGGTGTACATCAGGACCTGGGAGAACGTCTGTTTACCAGGGCATTGGAAAACAAGGTCCCAAGGCCACAAACTGCTGGAAGACCGTTTTAGACTGGACATAAGGAAAAAGTTCATTACCATCTAACTTCAGCTGACTTCCTGCCCTTTGGGCAGGGGGCTGGATCCAGTGATCTCACAAGGTCCCATCCAGCCCTAATGTCTATGAAATGTATAAAATGTGCTTGAAAAGAGCATCCAAGACAACAATTCTGAGACATATAAGCCACAAAAGCTGCTTACCTTATCAGGGTGGAGATACCCCTTTGAAGTAAGAAAAATAAAAAGGGTGCCACAGTTATAGTGATGCCCACATATGTGAACTTTGTAGTCCTAGAGGCAGAGGATGACAGATTTAGAGCAAGTCTTCTGGTTGCTGGATTTCATCAGTCCAGGTACTGTGCTAGCAATGAGAAAGAAAGTATCATTTTCTGCTCCTGACAGCTCCCCCTTAAATGTGCCTCTTAGATGTGGTGCCCTATGTCGCTGCCTATCTCTAGGCAGCCTCTGTTTCCATGGATGCTTTTAAAGATTTTAAATCCTTCTTTTCACCTGGAAATGTAAATTTGGAAACTCTATCAGAAGGATTGCCTAGTAAGTATTTTTAATCAAAAACTAAATTTTAGGGGATGCATTTATATCAAGCTTCCCTTAATGCAACCACAAAATTTGCAAGCACTTCAGTTTTGCACATATAAAACCTGCATTTGTGTGCATAAAACAGGTAATTATGCGAATGCTAACCTGCCCAGTCATCTGTTTTGTGTGCACAAATGCAGGCTTTCCGTGTTCATAATGGCTGAGCTAGCAAATTTGGATCTAAAGGTATAGCTGCACCCACATTTATTTGTGTAGATTAATACATGAAAGGGAAAACACAAAAAGTGGGCTCTAAGAATAAAAAATAGAAAAGAAATGCCCATTAGTTTTCCCTACGCTACCCTTGCAAAAACAGGGGGAAAGGAAAGAATACCTGTAATGTAACCAGCAAACCTGAACAACGAGCTCACTAATATTCCAACATACCCAAAAATACCAGCTGTCCTTTTCCCTACTCTTCCCAAAAAGTTAGCTTAAAATTCAACATATTCAGGATTAGAGATAAATGAAGACCTGGATCATGGCTGACTGGTGATGCTGGAATGTGACAGCTCATGATTTGAGCCCAGCACTGAAACAGTTAATCCTAGCAAGAACAGGGGAGGAAACCAGAATGTGCTCAGCCATTGGCTTGACCTGGAAGGACAGAGACCTTGGGATTCCAGTGGCTGTACTGTATAAGCTACAGCACAAACACCTGTATTTGCTACAACTGTAGAAGTTATGGTAAGGGAGGCGGGGGGGACAGAGGTGGTCTCCTAGGTAACCAGGTCCCAAACCACAGGCAGATGACACACAAAACACGTCCATCACTGAGACAACTGGCTGCCAAGGGATTAAAATAAGGAATGGGTAAGTAGAAAAGGCTGCAGACTGGTTTCTGCAGTGCCATCAAAGTTGCCACAACCCTCTAGTCTGTACTCCCTTTAATAATCTAAACCCATATTTTCTTAGGAATTGCCCAGTCACACTAGTAACCCAGTTAATGGTGTGTACATGTACCAGAAATTTGTGCATAAAAATGCAGACAGTCTGAATACACATACACAGAAACGAGAGAGTTACAGATGTGTGACATTCCCATTAGAATCCAGGCGCTCTAACCCTAGACGATATTGAAAAGTGTTTTCTGATCTTAATTGTCACAATGGCTGTTCGGAAACCTGCCCAGATAATAGAAGCAGTATGGATTTCTCCTGTGTTGTAAGGCACCAGTTGGAGAAACAGGTTCTTGAGGAAAGCCAGAGACTGAAAAAGCTGGTAGAGCTTTTCATGTACTCACTGAGCATCAACTGTTAAAACATCCTCAAATGATAAGCTCCTGAGTCTCATGGCATTTAGCCAAAAACAGCAGGATTCTAAATCAGCAA
Organism: Crocodylus porosus; assembly: GCF_001723895.1. Classification (NCBI taxonomy): domain Eukaryota; kingdom Metazoa; phylum Chordata; order Crocodylia; family Crocodylidae; genus Crocodylus; species Crocodylus porosus. The sequence goes on along the minus strand of NW_017728949.1, from coordinate 48,306,720 downwards.
CAATGAGAGTAAAGTAAACTTTTCTCCACTATGAGCACTGATGTCAAAATCCGGGCAGTCCTCTAGGATAAGACAGATAATTTCAGTGGCATATGTCTCAGCTAATTCTGATCTTTTAAACACCAGCTAAAGCTATGGGGCAATATCTGTGGAAATCTAACCTCTCAAGGACACATGCATAGGGAAACAGATGGCTTGCAACAGACTGTTTAATCCCAAATCAAATAACAGAATCAGCACTTCAGGATGACTGCTTATACAGACACTTTTGTTAGACAGTGTGGTCCATCGCTTGGCATTATAGCGAATAGAGGCCACAATAATGTATATACTGTGCTAGTTAGCAACATGTAAAAGTTTAATATTTAAAAGGACAATGTGCCAAAAATTGCATGCAAGCTGACTGTACTTGTGAGCAAATCATTCAGACTTGGCTCAAAATGGTTCTCTCATTTCATCTAGCAGTAAATGCAGTAACACGTTAATTTTTTTCCTTGTCCTTAGCTCTTTAGTAAAGTGCCATTAAGTAGTTCTGTCAAAACGCCAGTTCAATTCCACCTGTTCTGTGGGGGAAACTGGCCATTCTAAAGCTTCTAAAACTGTCAGGCTAGCAAAAATATAATTCTTTTAAAACATTTCTAGAGCATCTCGTGCCGCATGGTGTGCATGCGGAAACTGATAAATTCTATAGATGACCAAAAAGCGACAAAAAGTCAAGAACACTAGAAGATATCAACAGCAACACTTCTGGTAATTCACTTCGGCATATAATCTTGAAAGCAACCAAGTAACAATTTAATTGCTTGTTTTGTTTTTAGGAACAGTCCTACCATATTTTAAACAGTGTATACTTTAATATACATCTTATTTATTAGTTCAGACAACCTAAATTAATAGTCCTATACTCAGAGGCCAAAATGTCAATGACCTGGTTTGGGGAATTTCTTAGTTCTTGCCAATTAAGCCAATGGGATGTGGTGCTTAGTATCTCTGAAAGTAGAATCTTATCTTAGTGTCTAAATATGAATTTATTTGAAGTTTCTACATGTCCATCCAAAGCCATTATCTGAAGCTTCTGTTGTTTTTAATATAACCATCTGACATGTTCTCAAATAGAAAATAAACCAAGCACCCTTTAGGAAAATTAACTAACCAGCACAAGAGATACAGTTCATTTGTTTACTGAGTGACCTGTACAATCTGCAATTATATTATGTTTTGGTAGCACTGGAATTATGTTGCAGCTGTGGTGGTCCAGAAAACATGAAAAAAGAAAGGATTCTTGTAGGTGATATCTTTTATTGACTAACTGCATGTTCGAGATAGACTTAGATAGGCATTCATTCTGCAGTCAACCCCTTTCCACCGCTTAACCAAACTGGGGTAATCCCACACTGGGAAAAGTGGGACTGCCCCACTCCTCAAGGTCCCTGGGAGCAAGAGTGGAGTAGCAAGGAAAGACTGGGGCCTGGGGAATGAGTGGGTAGCAACCTCCTCTGTTCCAATGTGAGTATCCAGGAGCAGAATGGAGGGAGCAGTAGGGGAAAGCCACCGGCTTGTTCCCGAAGACAGGCATTGCCAAATTTGGAGAAGTCAGGGAGTAATTGCAACTGGTCCCCTCCCCTCTTAGACCTGTCTGGGAGACAAGGGGAGCAGTGAGGCAAAGCCCCTGCCCACGCCTCAAATTCAGGACACCAGTCTAAGGAATGGGCAGGGAACAAGGATGCCGACGGCCAGGAGACAAGTGGAAGCACAAGCAGGACAATGCGTTCTGTGAGTTCCCCTGACTTTCTTCCTTTTTCATGTCCTTGTGACAAGGTATTTAGCAGAATTTGCAGATTTGTTGAGATGTAACAAGGATGTTCCATGGGTGCTTCTGCAACCTCTGCACTGTCAACCATGTGCCTTTGCACCCATGACACCCCAATCCCATTCCCCTGACTGAGCATACCCCAGTCTGGGGAAGCATGGGGAGTGATGCCTTACTGCTTCGCTCCCCTCCTGGACCAGACCAGACCAGACCAAGTATTCACTCTTCTGGTTGACACTTGGAAGAATCTATATCCTAGAAGGGACATGTTTTCTGGGGGAAACTGAGCAAATGTTTGTACATTCATAGTTTCCACCAGGAGATCAGCAATTCTTTTAGTAGAAATCTAATGCCTGTATCTGGCCTTAGACAAGTTTTTGAATGCACTGTCTTCTTCTTCAGGTCTACAGAAGAATAAATCATATTCAAAAGGTTTTTGAAGAGTGGAAACAGACATTATCTTTCTATGCCTTTGTGGTGGCACAAAGCGAAAACAAATAGATGTCCACATCTTTCACTGTGCCCTAAACGCCCAAAATTCTGAAATGGAGGGCAGATCACAGGCAGCCAGAAGCTGCCTAAACTCTCTAGCTACCCTGGGCAGGAGTTCAGGGCCCTGACCTGCAAACCAGGAATTCCTGCACAGGATCAGGCCTTTCAAGGCCATGGGGAGCCTACCCAGCTTTTCCCACTAACTGAGACATGCTCCCAGGATCTCAGGGCTGTATCTGAGTAAGCGGGAATAACTGGAGTTTCCCCACTTACCCAGATGTGTCCCTAGGATCTCCTGAATATGTCTGGGTAAGTAGGGAAGGTGTGCAGGCTCTCCTAGGGCTTGTGCAGGAATTCCAAGGGTTCACAGGACAAGGTCCTTCAAGCCCTAGGAGAACACATTGCCCATTGTCCCACAGTACCAATGGGTAGGACAATAGGCGATACGCATTTCACCCAATGAAGTGGGTTAGCTGTGCTGGGACATATCCTGGCACAGATGATTTGCTTAATTTGGTGATGTCCATAAGCCTATCCCAACCATGAAGTTGGCCCATTACTAGCTATTGCCCACAAAAAAACAATGCCTCTCACAATTATATTATGGATGAGGGGACTGAGTGGCAGGGGAATATGAAGAGTATATTTATGCTTGGGACAAAGAGATGGCTTAGAATATGAACTCCAAGAAGTTAAGTTAAAGGTCCTGAATCTATAAGATGCTCGAAGTATACTGTGAAATATCAAACATTCTTAATGCTCTTTAACAGACATATAAGGGTACTCAGGACCTGTCAGGATCAAGCCCTTATCTCATACCATGAGCTCAATGAAGCCCAGGAGCAGAAGTAAAAGTATCTATTAATCTTTTTTAGGCACCCTGCTACACATGCAGGTAAAGGTGCAATGGGATTTAATGCATGATCCACACAATTTCACCTCCTGCTGTGCCACAGGAGGTACATGACAGGAGGCACAACTGTGGGATCACACATTAGATCCCATCTCACCTCATCACCAGATCAAGGGGAGCCTGATCCTGGGCTCCCTCTACACTGGCAAGAAGGAAGGTCCCACATTTAGATGCCCCCTCAACTGAGGGGGCTCCCAGCCATGGGGGTGCTCCACTCACCCCTGCAGCTGAAAGGATCACAGTAGCTGTTATCTCCCAGGCTTGGGGGTGCATGAACCCCTGAGCCCTAGCAATCAGGGGGCATGAAATCCCTGAGCTCTGGAGATTACAGCTGCTCTGCTATGATCCATAGGGCTGGGAGGTGTATGAAACCCCCAGGCCCTGGAGACTGTGGCTATTACAATCCCTAGGGCTCAGTGGTTTCATGCACTACTGAGTCCTATGGATCACAGGTGCTCAATCCATAGGGCCTGAGGGTTTCACACATCTAGAGCTCAGGTTTTCATGTTGGACATGGTGCACCCCTGTGGCTGGCAGCCCTGTCCTCTGCTGTGTCCAAATTAAAGCTCAAGACCAACCAGCTCTACAGTTTGTACATATTTAACGTGAGTTCTAACTTTATAGCTGGTTGGAGCTTTTTATTGTGTGATAGCTACTTTGCACTTGTAGTTGGTCTTAAAGTAAAAGGTTAACCAGTTAATTTTGCAGTACCTATTGATGGGTAGAAAATTATATGTAGAGGTTTGGTTTTAGAAATTGGCTCATAGATAAAATAGATATTGTATTAGAACAATGGTCCAGGGCAACAGCAAGGGTTAACTGATTTCTAAAAACCTGTTTTGTCACAGTTTCACAGCCTTCAAGAAAGACAGGGTGTCTGAGGCCAATGGATATACACATCCTGGGAAACTGAAAACATCCCAACTTTATTTTCATAATAGAGGTAGGCCTGGCTACAGTGCCCACTTGCAAAAGCCCTCGGGCTTTCCAGTTTTGGGGAAACAAATCAAATTAGGAGAGTACTGGTAAAACCCAGATTAGGATGTGTATATGTGACAGGTTTATGAAAAAGGGATTTTGGCTGACAAAATAGAATGTGGACAGTGTGACAACCACACAAAGACCAATTCATGATGCCCAAAGATGAAGAGTCCTTGGAGAAGAAAAAATGCAGAAGGAAGAGTTTCCAAAACAGCAGGTGGGCAGTTGCCGTCAGCCTCCAACCTCCAAGGTTGCTGACATTGGACATTCAAGCAAAGAACCTCAAGGTGGCATTTACATACTGGATGGATGGACCGCACACCTTGTGTATATTCTGGGCACTGGGGAAATTGGGTAACATATGTTGTAATCATCTTGCTTGCTTTGCTTGCATTGCTCTTATTTCCTATCAGTGTGTATCAATAAAATTTGCCTATTATCAACTGGTTGTTGTGGCTGGTCTGAAGGCTGTGTTCGCCCAGAAAAAGGCATTGGGATTGGGTTGTGAATCCAGTGCCAACACCTGTATCATGAAGAGAGCACATACAGCTGCTTTAATGCACAATAGCTTATTTTACATGTCATGTAAAAAACCATGCTAATATACTAATGCACAAGAAAATGTGGCTACTGCACATTAAGTGTCACTAAAAAAGTGTGTGCTTTTGCTATTGTGCAGCCTGATAATGATTTGTTTAGTACCTCACATTAGAGGTACTAAATTTATTGCACAATAGCAAAAGTGCATTAATGAACGCGTAGACACATACCCTGTAAATGAATGCATCCAAGCATTATTGCTGATGGAAGGAGTGTGGAAGAACTATGAGCTCTAGTTGCTGTTTTTCAGCTGAGATATCAAACTAAGGTTTTGCTGATCATTTGTGGAGTGTCCTAGACAAATTTTAAAAGCATTCTGCCTACTCAAGTTACACTTATAATTTATTTCCTTCTTAAAGCAGGTATCATGTTACTATGACATTTTGTCCCAGGGACAAATGTATTTCAGAGGTGAACAAGTCAAACAATGCTGAAAATCTGTAAAGAAGTTGGTTTGTCTAGGTTTTTTTGTAGATTGCTAGGGCTATATAAAGTTTTATTTGAATACATGCCTTCTGGACATTTCCAGTCTGATATAATCTCATCATACAATGAAAAATATTAAGAATTCAACAAAATCAATGAATTTACTGTAATTTGCCAGACAAAACCAAATGCCATCAAGTGATTTTGCCAAAATTTTCTTGATTAAATGGAACCAAGAAATTTTTTGCTCCCTCATTGGTCAACAGCAATTTACATTTTAGACCTCCCTCACCTCTGCCTCCCCTGAAATATTACAAATTTTCATTCTGCTTACTGACACAGAAACAACAGAGCAGCAAATAGCATTTAGCATAACAAGGAAAAGAGAGATAATCTTTGAAGGAACCAGTAAAATTAAACTCTGACAGAAAAGTGTACTGAATCAGTATGCTAGTTAAATATAGATGACACTGACAAATAAACAGTCTATATTTGTTTGAAGAGCTTATTTTTTTCCCCCAGTATTATTGAAATGATGTTCTTATCTCAAGTACTTTTCACGTATTGGAGAAGTGGGAAATTTCACAAAGCCTGCATTAATGTTTTGCATTTCCATTCCAAGTGAAATGCTCTTCAGTAAGTAAACATGAGTATTCAATAACGCTGTAGCTGGAGACAATGGAAAAGCCCCCTGTTTCAAAATATATTGATAAGTAAATCATTTTAAAAGCACTGGATAATGCTGTTGAACACTGAAGGGCCGATTCACTCAAAGCTGAGAATAGGTCTGGTGTGATTTTTAGCACTCTCTTTTTTTCATTTGCTCATTGTGTTTGACAATACAGAGCAAGATGTTTGTATTATAACATTTTATAATTCTGTAGGTACTTGAGTAGATCATTTGAGAATAATCACATCTCTGTTAAGGACTAAGAGCATACCAAACAGAGCTGTGCGTGTTTTGTTTGGAATGTTTCACATATTTGTTTTTTCAGAACTGTTTTGCACAACTTTGCCCTCAAATTCCAACTCGATTGGGTTTGATCATCACACTTTTCTCATGGTCAAACTTTATAGCACATGTATAAGATATTAGCATTTGTATTGCAGTGCAGCACAAAGGTCACAGTCAAAACTTGAGGCTCCATTATCCTGCAGAGGCATATCAAGTTAGAGTCTAAGATCTGCCCACTAGTTAGCATGGTAGCCAGTTTCTGACTGATGACACACAAGGGAGGAATCTGGCTAGCATCACATCCAGCCTTCTCTGACTCCGCAGATCTAAGTGACAAGAGACTCATTTACATATGGCTTATCATACCATTACATTCTATTCATCTGCCCAGGAACTAACATGATAATGTTTTCCTTTAAAAATAAAATGAGTTTTAAAGTACTATTTTTTCTTTTCATCACTAACCTACCCAGAATCTTTTGGGACTGCAATCCCCTAATCTTTCTCAATCCTGCATAAACCTTATTATCAGCAATCATCTATTAAATTTATACAGATTAGCAGGGGACTTGTAATATCAGAGGATGAGGCTTCTAAAAAAGATCTCATCTTCAAAGAAGTGGTTCTGAACCTCATCTGATTCTATTTCCATATGTTCTTCTCTAACTGAGGGTGTTCCACAATTTGCATCAAGAAATCTCCAAGAAATGCAGATTCCTGTGTCTAAGAGTTTTATCCTTGACCTTTCTAATGTAGAATCCCTACAGATATGTACATTGTGGAAGGACTGGTCGTCTCTGGTAGAGCTGTGTCCTATTCCATGAAGCATCCTATTGATTAAGACTGAGAGTTTGAATTTGATCTAGAAACCAAGAGGTAACTTGTGGAGTCTGCAGAATCTGATGCAAAGTGTTCTTCAGACCTTTTTGTTCAGTACTTGTACTTCTCAATGCTGCATGAGTAAAAGGTTCTGAGAAGCCACTACGTTCAGTCTGAGACAGAATACGTTGCCATGGTCTATCCTAGTATCTCAGTGGCAAAGTCTTCAACTACAAAACCATGCTTAAAGATGACAAAAAACACAAGACTTGTGTCCTTGCATCCAGAGGAGTCAGGCAGGACCCTGAGTTTTTGTGCTGTCTTGACAATTGGTAGTCAGAAGCCCTCAATCAAAGAGAAGTTCAGTATTCTAGCAAGATTCTGACTTTTTCCATCTCTTCTCTCAATTTTTTTCATTGCTTGGGTCACCCTGAATTAAAGTTTGAACCAGCTGCATTTCATCCTTGCACTTATTTCTTCCAGACAATATATGTTATGATGTGCCAACTTATTGATTATACCTGGTCATATGTTTAACAAATAAATCCTTTTAAACAGATCAAACAGTCCATCCAGTAATCCAGACTGTGGCCTGACAGTCATGCAAATTCCAAGGCAAGGGAAAGGAAATACTATTTTTCTATCTTTGTTCAGCACTTACTCCAGATTCAACCTGAACGGTCCCTACTGGTCACATAGGCTAGGCTCAGCCAATTCAGAAATAGAAGAAAAATATTATATGGTATATCCAATGTCACCCTTCTACTTACAGAGGTGCAACTGCAAACAGCGGGCTTTACATATTCTTGCCTTCATAAAGGGAAACAAGCTAGTAACAATATTTTCTCTGGATAAAGATGAAACTCATTCAAGTCACATTTGGAGCAGATCCAAAGTTTGAGTTGAATGTCCACCATACTCCTACACAGTATGTATGTCAACACGTGTAATTAGTCATAACTAAATTTACTGAGCATTAAGCTAGTAAACTGATTTTAGGCATGTGACTACATGTGCAGAATCTGGCACTAAATTTGTGCCAGGCCCCTCCAGTCTTGCCATGTACCCTTGCGGCCATTGGCTCCAGCCTCTGGTTCCAGCTGCTAGCCATACCCCATTGCTAGCACTTGGCAACCATCTTTAAAACACATCCCTGATCTGTGCTGCCTGGGCAGCCAGTTCCAGTGCACAGACAAGCAGCATAACGCAGACAGGCAGCATGTAGCAGCTCTGCTCCTGCCTCATCTGTGGTCCTCAGTAATGGCTGCCCCAGCCCCTGGCCCTGGCAGGGTCCCCTGATCCTCCTTGCTGACTCAATCATCCTGCTGGCCTGCCATGGTCACCATCACCTGGCTCACAACCATCTTGCTCTGCCCAGCTTCCCCACACAGTAGCCACCTAGCCGACCACTGCATGCCATCCTAGGGCCCCCGCTACCGCATAGCTGCTGCCACCAGCCAAAATGAGGGGCTCCAGGAGGCTACCACCAGGCCACAGTTGCCCTCCCAACTCTCCAGCCCCACCACATCTGGGCTCACTGTGCCAGCCAGGACTCATAGCAGTACCTGGTGCAACACTACTGGGATGCTGAGCAGTGGGTCAGCCCCTTCAAGATGACCTAGGCCATCTTTGCTGACCTACTTCACTAGTTCTGGCCCTACCTGAAGCTCCAGGACACTGGCATATTCCTGGCCCTAGCACTGGAATAAGCTGACCACTCCCACTGTCCTGGAGGTGTGTGGCACCCTCTAAAACAAGCTGGCAGACATCATCCTCCATGTCCATGACCCCCAGGTGTGGGTCACAGGGTTCTGTGCACCAGGGTCCCCCCCAGTGTCTTGGGGCCCTGTCCACGCCATGCTGGACACACATCACCTGTCCACCCCATGCAGACAAGCACTACTATAGCCACAGGGCGTTCCACTTGGTGGCTCCACCAGCAGTTGTTGATCACCAGGGATCTGGTTTTCCATTTCCCATGGAAAAATGGAGTACACAACAGATTTTACCTTTTACCAGAGGCAAACACAGATATCTCATTTTACCAGAGAAACCCGCAGATTTTACAATTTTGCAATAAGCTCCCTGTAGGCTGGCAGATTTCCAGCCTGCAGAGAGCTGGGAAGGAGCAGGAGGAAGGTGGTGAGTACATGCACATGGCCCCAGGTAGCCTGCAGAGCAGCTCCAGTAGGTAAGTAGGAGGGGAGAGGGGAATTGAGGCCCCTGTAGGGAGGGAGATGGGCAGAGCTGGGACTGCTGCCCAGCCAGGCAGTGCTTGGGGCCTAGGGCCACAATGTGTGGCTACGGGGCCCCAGTGGGGAGCAGAACAGGGCCACAGGTGGCTCATCTATGGGAGGGGGAGGTCCATCTTCCCGCTGCTGTGCACATTCCTGGGGGAACAGTGGGAACCCACAACTCCAGACCATAGGCAACTGACAGGGGCTGCACAGGGGTGCATGTGCCTCCCCTGACAGCTGACACCAACACTGTTGGCAGGGCCGGTGCCCTCCCTGACAGGGCCGCCACCATCGGCAGCTTCTGCAGATGCCCCCCAGATTCAGGAGGCACCAGTCACTCATGCCTAGATCTGCATGCAGAGCAGGTACAGGCTACAGGCTTGGGCTCCCACCCTGCTTCCCTCCCCGAAAGTCTCCTCAATCCAGCAGGCATGACCTGGCATGGCAGGTAACAGCAGGACCACACAGGGATCTCCTTGCCACTGCAGACTTTGCACTGACTTGGCAACATGCCCCCTATGTGTGCCACTGCTTAAAGGGGTGCAACAGCACATTGCTGCCCTCACTACAGCCCTGCACACAGGGGGCATGTTGCTAGGGTAGCATAGAACTTGCAGCAGTGAGCAGCTTCTCTGCATGACTGCTGCTCCCTGCTGCACTAGGAGCAGCAGCCAGGAGACCTGGGGCTGGCCTCAGGGTGGCCCCCTAGTGGCAGGGAAGACCTGCCACTAAACTTAGAGCCAGGTAGATCTACACACTTTAACTAATTATTGCACTTTAACTAATTATGACTAAATTTGATTGCTGCATTTGATACCTGTAGTCACAATTAGCCATTTTTACTGTGCAGTAAGGGTGTACACATGTAAACATGTGGCTGTACTGTACAGTAAATTAGGCTAGGGTGCATTAATGTGTCTCATGTAGATGTAGCTACAGAGGCCATACTTCTGGAAAGTACAATTGACCTATGTTTCCTTATCCAGGTACAAATCTTTTTCTCTTCTCATCCCTTCAAAAAGTAGAAAAACAGACTACAAATTACATTTTAGGAGAAAGAGTTTGGCTCAAGGTTTATGCTTCTGAGATGGCTAAGTACCTTTTAGAATACTTCAGGTACTGTGTGAGTACCATTTCTAAACCATCTTTATAAGAGATGCAGATTTTACACTCTAATTCCTCCATGGTGATATTCTGGTTTTGCTTTACTGTGGGTTCATCTACACATGAAATTAAGGCAATGCAATAAACTCTGGAGAAGTTTGAGCTGGAATCAACTGCTTCTGAGCACAGTGTTTACATGTGTGCCTGGGAGAGCAGCAATTTGAGCTGGGGCAGAGCAAGCCCCTGGCTGGCTGGACTGACCAAAAGCAATTTACACTCCCAGTCACCATCTACATGTGCGTTTTGGTGCAATAAAGTACTTGCTGTAAGCTAGTATTTCCCTGACAGTACTATCCTACCGTGGAGTTAATTAGTTTACTGCACCATAATACCAGCACATGTATAGACCGTGATACTTTACTGGCTACATCTACATGAGACACTGACTGCACAGTCATTACCAGGGATCCTGGTTTTCTATGATTAAAAAAAAATCACAGCTTCTCTGATAAAAACCCCAAAATCCATGATTAAAAAGAAGTGTCCCCCACAGCCTGCCCACAGCCCTGCTTGTACCCCTTCCCCCCACCCAGAGCTCCTGCCCTCAGTCCTGCTGGAGGAGGCCCTCTGCTGCCAGGGCTATGAAGCCAGGGACCCAAGTCCACAGCCTCCTTCCCCCAATGGAAGGCAGCAGCTGCTACAGCAGGAGCAGGAGCTGGCTCCTCTCCTGGTGCTGCAGACTCAGGTAGGGCTGGCTCCCAGTGGCAGCATGAATTTACAGGGGGGTGGGGGAAGTCACACCCCCCAGATCTGTGAGGGGTGGGGGAAGGGTGGGTGTGCACTGTGGGTTTATGCTCCCCACCCTGATGCCCTCCCCCAGGCCCTCCAGCAAACAGCATGTGCAACCCAGTGTGGCAGCACACAGGGGGGACATACGTGAAAGCTGCCTGCCACAGCGAGCTCCACGCTGCATGGGGTGGACAGGTGATATGTGTCCAACTGGCGTGGCAGGGCACAGTGGGGCCATGCACAACTGCTGCACCAGTTATAGATGCTGCACTCCGGAGGGCCTGGGGGAGGGCAGCAGAGTGGGGAGCACAGTTTTTGTGACCCAGGGTTTGCAGCTGGCTGGACACTGACTGGGAGTGTGTGTTGCAGTCTCCCCACTCCTGGCCAGACTGCCTGGCTGGCTGCAACCCTCCCAGCCAGAGTGCCCAGGCTGGCTGGGAACTGAGAGAGTTGGGGAAGCTGCAAACCCCCCTCCCCCAAGCCAGAGTGTCCAGCCAGCTGCAAACCTCCCCTCTCCCTTAGCCCCCAGCCAGCTTGGCCACTCCAGTTGGGAGCAGGGAAGGCTTGCAACCTCCTTTCTCCCTTAGCCCCCGATCAGCTTGGGCACTCCTTGGCCAGGCACTCCAGCTGGGAGTGGGGGTTTGCAGCTGGCCAAGAGTTGGGAGGGGAGGGCAGTTTGCAGCCAGCAGAGCACTCTGGCCAGGAGTGGGGAGACTACAATCCCTCTCCTAGCTGGAGTACGCAGATGACTGCAAACCTCCACACTCCCTCAGCCCTAGCCAGCTTCCCCACTCCAGCCCTGCCCTGCAACCTCCAAGCCCCACTCAGGTCCAGCAAGAAGAGTGAGCCTGAAGCAGCCTCTGGTAAGTGCCAATGTTGGGCCCTACCCTTCCCCCTCTCCCTTCTCCTCTAGGCAGGGTTGTGGGTTTCCCAGCCCCTTTTGCAAACAGCTCTTGCAGACTGGAACTCTGCCAGCCTGCAGAGCTCTCTGCAAAAGGTGGAAATCCATGGGTTTCTCTTCTAAAAGAGATCATTCGTGTTTTCTCTGATAAAAATGGGAAATCTGTGTTTTTCTCTGTTTTTCCATGGGAAACAGAAAACCTGGGTTCATGGTCATTACTGTGCAGTCATTTACTACTTGTATAAACATCTATAACATGCAGCACATGTATAAACAAGTACTAAATGACTGTGCTGTAACTGGAGTTACTGCGCAGTAGTGTCATTTCATGCTTCCATTTGATGTTATTGTGCACTGGTTACAGGCTACTGTTCAGTCAGCATCTCATATAGACGCAGCCACTGAGGGCCTAATTAGTCAACTCAACAGTAAAGTGCACATGTAGCTGCACCCTTTGGAAACAAATGGAACTGATTCTAAAACTGGTTCTTCACTCTTTAACAAAACTGAAAAAAAAAGACTGTCTATATCTTTTCATATAGAAGACTATTAATGCAACCCTTAGCCAGAAAGATAAAAAAGGCTTTTGTAGCTCTCTTTAGCCCTTAAATAGTGTTGTGTTTTCTTGGGTAGGCAAGACAGGAATAATGCAGAAATACTTGGCATTCAGGCCGCATGTTTCGCTAAAATTGTTTACTTAATGCCTTTTTTCCCCCTTGGGTATAGTTATTACCAAGGCACATGGATTTATATTCACTCCTTTTTTCAAGCACAACTTTTAGAAAGGTAACATATACTGTATGTCTAACAGCAACTTCTAAGCTGCAGGCTGAATAAAACAAATCTAAAAAGTAAATGCACCTCTGCAGAAATTTGTTGAGTGGATTTAAGTTACAACAATAAACAATAAATAATAAAGTCTCTCTGAAAGCTAGAGAGGCACATGTGTCCTCTTCATTGATTTTATCACTTCATCACGCACAACAAATCTGTGTCAACATGAGTGGCAAGTCTCTGAGGTAAAAAATGTACAAGTCAAGGCCATGAAAGCAGACCACATGCTTAGGAATTTGTCTATTGTAACCATAATGAGGTGGCCTGTTGTCTCTAAGGAGACAATTCATGATACAGCATGTGCCCATAGAGGAGTTAGCAAAAGACTATCTTACAGTCATCTGTAAGTCGATGAAGATTCAAGTTCTTAAAGAGACCAAGAGAAATGCAGAATACATTTGGATATCACAAACCTGAAGAATCTATAACAAAAACCAGGAGCTAGATCCTGAAACTAGAAGTCCTATCAATGGAATTGCTCCTGTGATTAAAGACTAATCATACAAATATTGTAGGATCGGGCCATATACATGTATAATAGTCCTCTCCATTTCTGAAACAAAGCAATAAACAGCACTCTGTAAATACTAATTAAGCTTTACAGCACTTCAGTAAGAGCATTGAGTACTGTCACCCATTTTTTTCAGACAAACTAAGGACCAGCAAAGAAAAGTGATTTGTTGAAATTCACATGGGGTTTTCCACCCTATGTTTTAACCATACTTACTGTTTTAGAGTGGAAATATGAAAAAAAAAGCATTCAGCTATGCTACTACTGAAAATTAGAGTCAGGCCTTCCAACACTGAAAATGCACACTACATAGCTTGGCTGGAGGAGGTGTGAACTGTCCCCCCATTCAGCTCAAAGTCTACTAAAACCGAATAAAAATGCCTTCTTTATACAATGTGGCTGAAAAAATATGAAAATAATTTATACCATGAAAAAAATATGAAAATAATTTAATGTTTTAATCAGAAAGTTGCTTTTGTTCCATCCTAGAACTATTAGGAGGAGGGAAGAAGGAAATTTTAGAGGACTGAAAGTAAATCTTGGATCAGGAGTGGGAGAGAGCTGAGGAATGTGAATGGTTCCAGGGAGAGAATTTGAGGAATGAAATACAGTATGATCCCCTATTTCATGAAGTGAAAGAGGTGGTGAGGGAGGACTTTGAAAGTGTAGACAAGACTGATACTAAAGGTCAATTTTAATGAAATATACAATTAAGAAACTAATGATTTACTGCAACATTTATCATTTTTTGCATGTATTTGCCTTTTTAAAAAAGTTCTGCAGAGTTTTCAACTATGGATGGATTACACAGAAATTTGTCCAAAAATTCACATGTTTTCAGGGACCTCATTCACTGTTTGTTTCATTGTTTCCAACACTGGTAATTTTCCCCAAAGTGATATTCATGCAACTGCATTTTAGTAGTTACAGTTTTATGTCCAAAGATGTTCTCTTTAACCTGTATTTAAGGAGAGCAACAATGATATCTATGGAGTAGTTGATTATAGATTTATATCCTACAAATATGAGGGCATGTGGTGTGACTGAGATGTTTATCAAATGTTCACACTGTCTGGTAAGTCCATGAAGCAAAGTGTAAAATAGGACACAAGTGATTTGACATACCCATTTAACATCTGCTCCAGTTGTGTTAATTCAGGTTGGGCACTACATAATAGCAGACACACATCATGATACAAAAACCAGAAGAAAACATTACACACCAGACAGCTTGGCTGTTTGGTTAAATAAAAATGTTCTGTCATACAAAAGATTTGGGTCAACAAAGTGGCAACTCATCACCTTAGATGAACATTTAGTAGTATGCAAATGTATCTTTTCCTTCCCTTCTGCAAAGAAGGCTACTTTGCTCCTGCACATACCAGCAACGCTGTATCACTACAGCCTCAGTAGCAGGAGACAACTGTTCTCCTGGGGACAAAATCAGTTTAATATCATAACCCCTCAATATAAAGAGAGGATGAAAGTAAATCACAGCCAAGCCAAGAGAGGCAGGTTCAACCCTGAAACTTCATTCAGATGATCTAGATGTTCTAAGTCTTTCTTTGATATAATAAAAGCATCAGTGTTATGTTACCTAATTTGAAAAAGGGAAATAAAAGAGAACTTATGCTTAAAAATCTAGCATCTTACAGTGTAAACAATAATTGATTACAAATAAATGGGGAAAACATATTTTCACATCCAGTTCCCAGGACTCACCCAAACAGGGAAAGGACAAGAACAGTAGTAGCTTTACCATTCTTGTCAGAATGAGCAATAATTATTGATACATAAACTATCTGGGAGTAGGTGAGAATTTCTGTAGCTTCAGAAACTGGATGGCATACAGTATGTTAAGTAGAAGTCCTAGTCTTTTGGGGGGGCCATTTAGTATGCTGCATGTTTGTTCAGATTTCTCTTTGTAGCCTGAGCAGATGGATCAGTTGCTTGATCGCTGTCTCTCTCTCCCCCACCTCTACCTGAAGAAGGGACTATTTTGATTTTTTTATAAATGTTGCTAATTTGCTTTGGCCACCTGTTTTTACTGTTACTGATTAGGATTTTTTTTAAATTCTTTCCCAAACTAATAGTACCTAGCTAGTCGCATGTATATTCTGAACTACTATTATGCAGGGTCTTGGGGGAGGATGGGGTTCCCAAAGTTCTAAGATATTGAGGCATTACACTGCACCTAAGAGATGGCAAAGATGAGCAAGTGACCCCTTTGTACACTGTAGCATCCACTGATACACTGATGCGCAGTGAAGCTTTTGGTTAATTACCACCCCCTTTTTCACTACTTTGCATCTTCTGGTTTTTTCCTCATTTTAATTTTCATGCCCTAATATTTGTTGTTTATTGCTCTCATTCTCTGACTCCTTGTCTTCTTATTCATCCAGCAGAAGGAGAAATGCTGCTTGGGGTGTTTCAAAGTCCACTGGGCTATATGAGCTCAGTGTCATGAAGCCTCATAGTTCAGCTGAGTATTAAGGGAGAAGATAATAAAAGTTTGGTCTTGAAATCTGGTGCCAAAGGCCTCCCACTACTTTTGTGGTATTCTACAACAGGTGCAAAACTCAGAGGGCATGGCCTTCAATGAGCCAAGATTAATCTCAATTGTAGGAGCACGTTTGCACTGTACAAGAACAGATCTGGGGTTGTGCTGCTTTCCTTATCTCAAATATGTTTTACATCTGCCCGGCATATTCCCCAAACTGGTTATGGCAGACTCTTAAGTGAAGAAGACATACATGTAGGTTACCCCAAATAACAGCACATGGCTGTTGATCTAACAGTCCATGGGTTCTTCAGGAACAGTTAACAGTAGAGTAAAGGTTTAGTTTCCTGGAAAGTAGGCCCTGTTATAGGCTTAGGAGAATCTCAATCCTCACACCATCTTTCAACTTCAAAAGGGGCATCAGTATAATCATGGAAAAAGAATACACCTGGGTGTGGTTGAGTGACAGATCTAAATAGGGCTTCCTGAATATTAATGTAAAGTGATTCATGAATATTTTTTGCAAGTAAGAGTGGGAAATGCAGTGAGGTTTTATTTATTGTGCTGTCCTATTTGTACTTCTTGAATATTTGAACGGTTGACAGATATTTGAGAAAAGGGGTCTGAATCCCAAAAGTTTAATGAATACTAGTGTGAATGAAAATACATACTGTAAAAGAACCAGTTACTAACTATTCATCATTCATTGTTTGTTATTCTCTTATTTAAAAAGTTTCAGTGATCCAGTTAGGAAGGAGAAAATCTCTGTGTGACTTTACAATTGGAGAACTCATCACAGGCTGAAATTGGTTTACAAAGTCACTTTATGCCTACTCTACATATCACTCCCAAACTGTGTTTACCCATTACAATTTTACAACATTTTAGAATTCTTTTATTGTTTTGCTCTCCATACCCCAAGTCACTCTGCTGCAGGGATGCTTTGTGAATATTATTATTATTAGACTTCTTTGAGTGAAGCTCAGTTTTACTAAAAGAAATTAAAAGAAAAAGCTTAGCATAATTGAACTGGCACTAAATTTCACACGCAACGTGAAAGAAAAGTGAGGGCCATGTGACTTCTTTATAATTATATCTGGCGTATTCCTGATTCCCCTATAAGTAGGTTGCTTTTCCTCATTGATATCTATCAATTTGTATATTATACAGGATTGTATATAGATTTTAAAAAGTTGACATTTGCCTAATGGATTGGGAAAATAATTTGTGACTTTCCTTCCAGTGTCTTTCTACACTTGCTGATGTTGAATTAACAGTGTTCAGCAGCTTCAGAATGGCATCATTGATCATCCAGACTATAGAGGTCAGTTTGGCTAGAGTCAGAAGCACCTGGAAGGAATTTTATTTGGAATTTTGACTAGAAATGGAACTTAAGTTTCCTCAAATTCAAATCACTAGCACGAAAGGAAAGGAAAGGAAAGGGCTTTAACACATTTGCTTAGGTAACTGTTTTCTTTGTGCCTGCTTCTTCATCTATCAGGCTCATATGACATAGGTGCAAGCCCTGAATAAGTTCCCTCTTAATCCTTATTAGCTATAGCAGGGGTGTCAGACATACAGCCTGTGGAGTTGCTCTATCTGCTTCCTCCAGGAGTAGGGGGAGCAGTCTGCAGTAGCACCCATGGCCCTTGGGCACAAGTAGACAAAGTTATCAGCAGCAGGAGGGTGAATAAGGACCAATACAGCCCCAGTGGTCATCCAGCCATCCCACCCATCACCTTTGCCATGACTTCATCTCCTCATCTACCAGCCCTGCTGTTGCCCCATGCTGGGGCTGGATCTTCTGCCACTGTGTACCTGCTGCCAATGCTGGAGCTGCTTCTGCACCACAAGACATGGGTAATGGTGGCTCCAGCACAGGCAAGCAGCAGGAGCTGGAGCTGTATAACCTGTCCTGTCCTGGAGCCAGCTCCTGCTGTTGCCATATGCCCCAGGCTGGAACTACCCCATGTCCTGGGTTAGAGCTGTCTGGTTCTGCCATGGTGCACAAGGTGAGTTTGACACACTTGGGCTACTCACTCTTAATGGTTTTCCTTTCCAATTCACTACAACTAAGAAGGATGAATATAAAAGGGATTCATTACAACAGAATTCCCTGTATTGGCTATTAATACTTATTATTGTTTGTAAAACACCAATGTTCTTTGAAAAGAGTTAAGGAAGCAATACATAACCCCTGTCTGACCCTCTTGTCGCTTACCTGGGTGCAGTGATTAAGTGATTATTTATGCTTG
>NW_017728949.1:48241098-48288493 GCF_001723895.1 Crocodylus porosus | reverse complement strand
GTGAGTGAGAGAGAGAGAGAGATGATAATCTTAGGTCACCAAAGATTCAAACTTTGTCATTTTTCTGCCTTAAGAAAAATAAAATATTTCAAATATGGAAATCCAGTAACGGAAATCTCTTGTTGTGTTAGCTGCTGTCAGAGAGGTGTCTCTCTCCCTTTCTCTGTTGTTTCCAGCAATCACTCTCTGCATTCTCCTTTGTTTGCCAAAGTAGCTTACATACTGTAATAAAGGGAACCCAAGTGTCAGCTTGAGACTGCCATGAAAACTAACATTCACATAAACCATTTTTCCACTTTTGTTAAGCTTCTTATCAAAAAGAATTCTGTCTTTTTCTCTCTCTCTCACGCTCTCTCTCTCTTTTTCTGTCCTTTTTAGGATATCTTTCTAATTTTATTGAGACTCTTCTGCTAAGGTACAGGACTATAGTTCAGTAACTATAGGAAAGTGAACCCAAAAGAGCCAGCTTGAGACTACCACAAACCATTTTCACTTCTTATGTTAACATTTCATCTCAAAAGACTCTTTTCTTTTTGTGTCAGTTGCAAGGCATCTCTTTGTCTCTATTGTGCTTACTGTGCTAAGGTGCCTCATTGACTGTAGTGAAGTGAACTCAAGCATGCCAACTTGAGGCTGGCACACATTTTTTTAATTTGGTTGAAGTTGACACCCTAAGGGACTCTTACTGTTCCAAGCAGCTACACACTTCCATCCCCCCCCACCCATATCTTCGCCACTGAGAGAGCTCTGAGGTATATGTACAAAATTGTTATATATCATTTGACAGAATCTAATTGATCATAACCGTGTGGGTCATTCAAACATACTTCTTTCATTTTGTGCCATCCTCTAGAGTGCTTCAGATTCTACAATGAAGTGAACCCCCAAATGCCAGAGAGATATTCCTCAAGAATTTATTAGCAAAGGCTGTTCAGGATGAAGATCACAGAAGCATTCTGAAAACAGAGTCTATATTCACATCGGTTATAGGGGGCGAAATCATTGAAGACTAGCTTTTGGTGTTGTCCCAAAAAATCTAGGCTAGTATTCCCAGGCAGGTGGTATTTAAAATTTTGGGGTTTGTTTCATGCTTATTGATAATTTTAGGTTTAAATATGGCATAATAAAATGAAAGTATTATTCTGCCTACCAAACTCTTTACCCTTGAGGGAGAAAAATAGGAAGATAAAGACAAAGAATATTATTCACTCATCTTGCAAAAATCCCAATACTATGTTTTAGTCTTCTGGTGTCAATGTAAGTGACAATATCCCTTTGGTACTTGAAATGTTTCACTTGAATGACAACAGCATGAGCAAGGAATATAGTTGCTCCCTTATACAAGATTTGTAATCAATTTTTTCCAGTGATGCTTTTAAAGCACAGTGTGTGTGTATATATCACAAAGAATGTGATCCTGGATTACAGTTATTTGGAAATTTTATCACTCCTGTGTACATTTAACAATATGGCACACAAATATCAATTTGAATACAAGTAGTATGGTACTATTTTTCTGAATATATGAGCAAATATATTACTAGGGAAGGATACACAGCAGATTATGATGAGCTTTTTTTACATGCAGAACAGAGGGCAATATTCAGCCACTCACAGTCAATGGTAAAGCTGAACTGACACAAAAACTAGAAGGGTAATATAAAGAGATCAAGCAAAACAAAACACAAAGAATAATTTATTTTTAAAATGTCATGTTTTTCATGAAATCTCATGATCTATGAATGTGTAGGTCTGGCAGAATTGAAATCCTGTTCATGTTGTCTGATGGAAATAAATACCGAGCATTCACTATATGTTTCATTTTTATGTTATTGCAAACACAGGATTCATTTCCACTGTAACCTCTGAGTTCCTGCTCATCAGTGTCATCGTGCAAGATTAGCTGAATTATTAGCTGGATTACCATAAAAAAGGCTATTCGCAACCCAAACTGTTCACAAGTCAGAAGGTAGGCCTTCAAAATCATAAGTCTGCCTTTCAATAATAAATGTAAGATTCTTTTTATATGCCCTGGGGTGTTGGAACCCTCAGGTTCATGCATTTGACATGTTTAGGCTGTCCTCTGTGATCATAAAAGGATGATACTTACTTGTGTCTAAATGAAATCTGAGATTTTTCATGCAATCTCATGTCTATAGAAGTTGAAACTTTTAGCAAAATATTTACCAAAGACTGGGAAAGAGAATATCTGAAGGAAGGGAAATTGGATCTTCTGGAAACAGAAGTATAGAGGACCATCTTCACAGTTTCAAGAAAAAAAAAGTTACTTTAAGGAAGCACAATCAGCAGGAGAGGATTTAAATTAAGGGATTTGAAAACAAATTATTTTAAAGGAGGAAGAAATCAATATTATAGTATACCTTCTATAATGCTATGACTCATCCAATACAACAGATCTGCAAACTGCATATGTGTCATAGTGGGTTATTTTTAGGAGGGTGGGAAGGGCGGGGTGCTTATTATACAGCGGTGCTTATTAACAGTTGCCTGGGAGGAAGGCAGTCAGGAAAGCCAACCATACCCTGTCATGCATCCACAGATGCCTCTGAAGCAGGTCCAAGGAGGTGATCCTCCCCCTCTATGCAGCACTGGTCAGGCCACAGCTGGAGTGCTGCGTCCAGTTCTGGGCGCTGTACTTCAGGAGGGTTGTGGATGACATGGAGAGGGTCCAGAGGGCCACTCGCATTATCAGGGGCCAGCAGGGCAGACCCTATGAGCAGAGGTTAAGGGACCTGAACCTGTTCAGCCTCCACAAGAGAAGGCTGAGGGGGGATCTGGTGGCCATTTACAAACTAGTCAGAGGGGACCAGCAGGCATTGGGGAAGTCCCTGTTCCCCCAAGCACTACCAGCAGTGACAAGAAATAACGGTCACAAGCTGGCAGAGGGTAAATTCAAACTAGACATCAGGAGGCGCTACTTCACAGTCAGGGTGGCTAGGGTCTGGAACCAGCTTCCAAGAGAAGTGGTGCTGGCTCCTACCCTGGGGGTTTTTAAGAAGAGGTTGGATGAACATCTTGCTGGGGTCATTTGACCCCAGTACTCTTTCCTGCCCGTGGCAGGGGGTTGGACTTGATGATCTGCTCAGGTCCCTTCTGACCCTACCAACTATGAAACTAGGTGATATTGATAACCAAATTGTTTTTTAAAAATAGAGATACATTTCATAAAGTATTCGAAGAATAGGCCAAAGAGCTTTATGAATGTTTGCAAAGGCCAGATAGAAGTAAATTTTGAATAAATGACTTATGCAAAGGATTTTACCTCATTTCACAGAAATATATACTCTTATAAAACTTACTATTTTATGAATGTTCACACACTATACACCCTGTTTTGCCAAGTAGAAACTGAAGAAATCAAAGTCATTGGTCACTTTTTAACATTTTGAGGTGAAATCAATGCCTTTTTCATCTCAGTCTTCACAGGCAAGGTCAACTCCCAGACTTCTGGACCTGGCAGCACAGTTTGGGGAGGAGGTAAGCAGCCAACAGGGGCAAAAGAAGAGAGACCTAGACAGATTGGAGTATTAGACCCCCCAAAAATCTCATGATGTTCAATAAGACAAGTGCAAAGTCCTGCACCTAGGATAGAACAATCCCATGTACCACTACAGGTTGGGGACTGGCTGACTAAGCATCATCTCTGCAGAAAAGGACCTGTGGGTTACAGTGGACAGTAAGCCGAATATAAGCTAACAGCGTGCCCTTGTTGCCAAGGCTAATGGCATACTGGGTTGCATTGGTAGGAACGTTGCCAGCAGATTGAAGGAAGCAATTTTTTCCCCTCTATTCAGTGCTGGTGTAGCCACATCTGGGGTACTATGCCCAGTTTTGGCCCCCGCCCACTACAAAGGATGTGGTCAAATTGGAGAGTCCAGCAGAGGGCAGCAAAACTGGTTAGGGAGCTGGAGTACATTTACTTATGAGGAGAGGCTGAGGGAACTGGGCTTATTTATTCTAGAGAAGAGAAGACTGAGAGGGAACTTAATAGCAGCTTTCAACTACCTGAAGGGTGGTTCCAAAGAGGATGGAGCTGGACTGCTCTCAGTGGTGGCAGATAACAGAACAAGAAGCAATGGGCTCAAGTTGCAGCAGGGAAAGTTTAGATTAGGTATTTGGAAAAACTCTCTCTCTAGGAGGGTTGTAAAACATTGGAACATGTTACCCAGAGAGGCTGTGGACTCTCCATCCTTGGAGAGTTTTAAGACCCATCTAGACAAAGCCTTGGCTGGGATGACCTAGTTGGAGCAGGCCCTGCTTTGAGCAAGGGGTTGGAATGGATGGATGACCTCTTATGGTCCCTTCCAACCCTAATTTTCTATGTTTCTATGATTTTAAATCCATGACCTGTTGAAGTCAATGGAAGTTTTGACACTGATTTCAATGGGGTCAACATTTCACTCAGGGTCATTAGAAGAAGCAAGGTAGTGATAGAAGCAGAGAGACAAAGACAGGATGGACAGCTCTCTGAAACAAGGAAACACCTCCAAGTCAAATACATTGTCTGGGAAGCCTTGGTCTTGTCTAGCAAAAAAGACCACAAATAGCCCTTCTGTTAAAACTTAATGTATTTGTTTTTGAAAGATTTCTCATGCATTCTGAGTCATTACTTTTTTAGGAAATCTGTCATGTAGCAATATTCTTTGTTTTAGAAAATTTACAAAGGTTTGCAAAGATTGTTAGAGAGACTTAGAACTTCAATCATTTTAAGGTTTTTCCTTCCTCAGTTAATCACTGTTTACTGTTTATCTGAAGGAAATTAAGAAAAGCTTTAAAAATGCCCACAGCCGTAAACCTATCTTTGGCAAACAGTGTGGTAATTACAACTGGCCAATTTCAATCAGATTTCTTTGGCAATTTTTCAGAGGAAGAAGCATGACACAAGTATTCTGCCAGGCCTCATGTGTCTCTGTGAATATTCTGTAAACAAAAGCACTTCAGTATATCCCCAATCAAAGTCATACCAGCTGTTGTTCTTCTAGCCCTTATTCTCTGCAGTAAAAGAGAAGACAAAATCATGCCTCATGGACAGAAAAAAAAAATCACCCACACAGACTAGGAAGGAGGAATATTAATGGATATTTCAAGTAACAGAAATTTGCTTTCAGGAAGGTATTTTGTTACCCCCATAAAGTAGGTCCATGCTGCTGCTGATGGTGTCATGGAAAATAAAAGCTGTACAGCTTGGGCTTTCATTCCCCTCCAACATAGATAGTGTTTCCAGATTTGTGTAAAGTTCACTGTGTTTCAGAGAACAACAGAAAGACACATTTACGCTGCAGTAGCTCATGGAAACTTTCTATGAGATAGGAAATGTATTCATGTTGAAAATATTGAGTCACTAAGCCTTCAGACTGCATTCCAAAAGTCTACCAGAAACATTTCAATCAAGAGTGCGAGTATGTGACAGCCAGGCCATTTGGGCTAAAAGGCATTGTGTAGAATTATGTTGGCGAATCTAGTGCCCTCTAAATGACCTCATATTATGGCCATGGTATTAAGTCATGGAGAAACCTGTAAGTAAGATGAATATTTTTTTTCCTAAAAAAAAAAACGGAAAGAAAGAAAAGAAAAAAGGAAAGGAAAAACTCTTGAGTTCCCAGTAAGAATGCTAAATTACTCCCTCTCCCAATGGAATGCTTCACTTTCATTTCCAAGTAGCAGTAAGCCTATTGACCTCCATGGTGTTATCCTTTTCACTGCTCATGCAGTACTTTCTTTAATCTCTCGGATCAAAGATTGGTCAATAAAAATCATCTCTGCTTTTGTGGGGAGCAAACAAACTGCACCGAGTCCTATGATAATTGTAAATCTTCACTAAAATCCTTGAGAAAGAAAGCCCCATATGTTAACATTAACTTTGCAACTGGAAGTGTTTGTATTCTCTTCTGTTCTAAACTAAACATTCATAATATTTCTGTTTTGAATTGTAACTCTATTACTATTATTTTATGTGGTTTCATCTTCAGATCACTTTTTAGTTTCATAATTTTAGGCCTTCAAACTCTGTAGCTAAATGCACTCAGTTATACCAACTGATTAGAATTACAGTACAGTATAACTCCTCATTATAGAGATGCCCCAGGGCCCACTGCAAAGGTTAGCATATTGGGCAGTCTTTTAATAACAGCAACTATGTTTGTCAAGACAGTGCTCTGCTCTGCTTTTGGTGTCAAAACAGTAAGGCCTGATCCAAAGTCTACTGACACAGTGGGCTTAGGATCAAGCCAGACATGCTACTTTTAAAAAAAATCCTAAAAGCACTTAACTCTGTAAAATAAATAAATAAATAAATAAATAAGACAACAAAGTGTAATTTGTTCCTTGGATGAAATCAGGTAAAGATGGTATCTTCCTACTATGTGGGATTATAGTCAAAGAGCCATCTTCAATTTCTCTCTCATTGTCACTCCAACTAGGTTGCATCCAAATCCTGCCACTTACCATTCCACATTCTAACACCAGTTTCTTGCCACCTAAGGCTGCATCCAGATGAGCACAGCTGTGCAGTATGTGACATGTCTGCAGTGTCACATACTGCATGTTCAGCTCTTCTCCATGCTGCAAGGGACCAGCAGGGCAGGGCGGGGTGGTTATGGGGTCAAAAAAACCTGCTCAAAAATAAAGTGGAGCAGTGCACACACGGGCAGCATGTGCGGCTCAAAACCGGAGCCTGGCCAGTCAGAGCTGTACTCCAGCTGCTGGCCAGGCTCACCGCTACAGCAGCCCTGGGAAGATTCCAGGACCCCAGGTAAGGCTCCCGGGGCCAGCCCAGTGCTGGCCCCAGCTCCCCTACCTCACCTGGGGTAACTTGCTGCATGCCGGAGCACATGTGGCAAGGGTGCCCCTAGGGACAATTAGCTGTTGCACAAGGTGCCATCACTAGTTGTCCCCAGGGAGCCAAATGTTCATGTTCATCTGGATGCAGCCTAAATGGCAAAAACTGTCTGCCATCATCTTTTATCTTTATTACTGCAGCTTTCTTCTCTCTGGTCTCCTTTGCCTTTCTATCTCCCTCAAAACTATTCCCCTTGCCCCCGATCATATAAAATGCAGTCATTACCAATATAATCTTGGCCTGCTGATCAGAATTACGTGTCCTACATTGAATGATTCTATTGCCTCCAGCTTCCTCACTATATTAAGTTGAAACTTTGTTTTGACCTGTAAGGCCAAATTCAACCATCTCTGTACACCAGTAACACCAGTAATCTTTACACATGCTCCAGGGGTAGAAGGGGGGTACTTCATTTGGAGCAGCTCCAAGAGCTACTCTAATTAAAATCCCCACAGTGTCTCATATATTCAGTATCCCACACTTCAAAAATGGCAGTGGAGGCATTTTAACTAAAGCTCATTCAATAAGCTTTACTTAAAGCACCCCCCATCACAGTTTTGAAGGACAGAGACGATGAATACATGAGATGGAGAGGCTGCTGGAGCACACTAATTAACATGCTGCGGCAGACTCTATTAATCAAGTCTGCTCTAATGCGCTGTAATTACAGCACATCAGAGCAGCATCCCCTCATGCCTACAGGCACCCATAATGTCTTCAAAGCTGGTATGAATAGCTACTACCTACCTTCTCATTCAAACCTCTGTTTAAAACACAGAAGGTATCACATCATAAGTGAAAAAGGAAAAGACAATAGGCACTTCTACAAAAATATATATCTTGGGGGAATTCATAAAACAAAGACTGCAACATGCAGTAGGTGGGTCTTCCCTTCATGCAAAAGACTCCATCCAAGTTCCATCAGGATGAATCAAGCCCTAACTACATTGTCTTATTGTGCCAACCTCTGTCTTTGCTTAATAGGGCCTCTCTATTGTTTGGTTATAATTTTATCCCATTTTTTCTGTTACAACTGAAATTAGCTTGGAAGCTCAACAGAATAGGGGGTCTGTTTTCTAACATGTCCTGTGATGCACCTGACACACTTTTGGGCACTATAAAATAATAAATAAGAATAAAATATGATGTCCATTCTCTGCTCAAAAATACTGAAATATAAGTATTTTCTCACACATTTATATTGCAAGGTTAATGGGTATTTTGCTAGTGTAGTCATTTTCAAAACAGAACTTGGCTTCAAACTCCAGGTTTGTTCCATCAAGATGCAGCCATTGAGGGGACCTTTAGTCTCTATAGGTCAGACCTCTATATTAAAGATCAGCAGATATGAAAACTACAAATTAGGTTTGGCCCTCATGTTCCAGGGAAGACAGAAATGTTGTCCTTAGATAAGCAAAGCTTGGGTTACCATCATTTAGTCATCATCAAAAACACAACTAAAATCTAGAGATCAATCATTCATACCTCTCACAAAACAGAGGACATTATTTTAAATGTTGAGGATGTGTGGCATTCATGATCGGGCCCATAATTTGGAATGTTTTCTGATTCTAAGCATTTTTTTAACCATGTCATTTTGCTATTGAGAAAATAAATGAGCAAATTATTAAAGATATAGGAAGTCCCTATTGTTTTTCTTCAGATAAAAAAAAGTTTTGATAGCCAAAAAGGAGCCCTTGTCTATCAGACATTTTTTCTATAGCTGAACACATCTCCACTGACAGTATTAGTGATGCTAGTGCACAAACCTAGAAGCTAACAAAAGGCAGCAGAGCTGTTTGTTACAGAGCAAACGCAATAGGATGAGAAAATCAAGAGTGAAAGAAAAACTTAAATTTCAAGAGTCAATTCCAACTATTGGAGAGTTGGAAAAATATATTAAAACTAGTAAATCTTTTTATCAATGGCTTCAGAGAACTTTATTTACAGCTATGGTATTATAAAAGTCCTGCAAAAACATTTTTACATTCACACTGCTTAAAGGTACTTTATCATGGCATTATAGCTATAATACGAAAATGCCATAATTGTACCCTGCGTGTATATAAATATATAGTGTTATCAATTTTAAGTTTGTATGTATACACACACACACACACACACACACAGGATCCAGTATATATTATTTCCCATCTTTCAATTTCTTTTTAAAACATTGCAACATGTATTTTTCCCCCCATAAATGATAGCAACTCATTTAAAGTATCACAGTTTATTCTCCTTTTTTTAAAAAAAAAAAAAAGCACTCAGATACTAAAAAATGGAATACTTCATATAGAAAATGGGTTGCTATTCTCTAAAATTGCCTCTAATGTTAGCGGAATATTAATAAAATCCATAAACCATTAGAACATTATAGCTGCTTTGTTCTGAATTACATAGACCTTTTATGTTTATTCCTCAGTGAAAATGCATAAAAAAAGAAATCCTCTCTAATTGTGCTCTCTGAAGATAGCTGGTAAAATCATTTCTAGCAGCAATAAATCAATTGTAGTATTAAAATGACCTGCCAGGTGCATCTTCTGGGTATCAGACTAATTAAGGGAATGTATTAATTGCAACTATTCATCAACACCACCAACGTTGTTAGGTAACCCTTACAATGAATCTTTTTACCATGTTATCCAGCAATAAAACTATAGTTTGACCAAAGGTAAGGGGTAGGGGGAGAAAGAATTTTAAACATAAAAAAATATGGCTTATTTCTATATTTCAAATGGGTCCAACTTGATTACTTTTTAGTCAATTAAAGATAGCATTAGGTAATTATTTTTGCATATATTTACATATAAATTCAGTATATAAACTATATCAGTCTCTCTCTAAATAGAAAAAAAATGCAGTTTCAATACTTAGCTTTAGAGGATGCCATTATTATTTTATTCCTTTTTCCACACTAAGCAGCTGCTGTAGTAGCTGGCTCTATCTTCACATTTTTTTCAGCTTTGAGTCAATTGTAACTGTTATGGTAATTAACAAAAAAAGATTGAAGTTACTACTTTTAAACAGAGCATGTGTTTAAAACTGGTCTCTAACAACTGTCATTACAGCTATGATACACCCCTCCTACCCAAATAACTAAGAGAACGTAGAAAATGAGGAGTGTTACAATTCCAAAGTATATTCCACCATGGTAAGACCAGGGATGTGAAAATACACGTTAAATGAATGGTCAGATCTGTGGTACCCTAACCTGAGGGGAGCTAATCCGATGGGTGTCCTACGTCTTAGTTGGCTTTCTAGCTCATTGATCAATTATAGAGTTATCCTGTCGCACCAATTTATCATAAAGAAGCCATGCTGTCCCCTACTAAGGCAACTGACACTTTTTAGTATGCCTTCCTAGCATCTTCACAGTGGCTTTTTTTAGTACATTTTTATAAGAATAAAATTCTTGAGCTGTAAAAACTGTCCTGGTTTTTGCTGTGTTGCGGGCTTTTTTTTTTGGTAACAAAAACAAAAAAAGAATCATTTCTTAAAACTTTTGATCCATTGCTGTTTCACAGTAGTGCTTCAATCACTTGTGTGCTGGATTGTAACACAACGTTATCTGGTTCAAAAAAACCCCTGCATGTGTAGAGTTGGAGTAAACTTCCCACCATGCTGGTTTCTTCTTTAGGAATTGTGTCAATTTAAAAGATATTCTGAGAAGTGGAATAGCATATGGAGACAGGCTGACAGAGAAGAGAGGATATGCAGGTCAGAGATAAAGATAGCAAAATATACAGAGCATAGTAAAAATATAACCCTGAGTACAAAAGATATGAGGACAAAATTTGGCCCACTGTATTGAAGTTCACATTCCTTTCTCTGAATATGTTGAAAACACTCATATCTAGGAGGCTGGTTCTTGTTGACCCATTCTCTATCTACATCTCTTAGGTATTTCTAAGGCACCTGTCACCTTGGTATCTAAGCACTGAACATAGTTACAATTTAACTATGTCTCTCTCATTGCCATCCCCATGACAATCATCATCATAGTCTCCCAGCTATTCTCTGCCCCAGCTGAACTAAAAGAAGCTACAATAGCATCTTTAAGTATATAGCAGATTATTATGGTACCTAGCAGTCTTGAGGAAAATTTACCTACTAAATAAATTCCGGAAGATTCCCATCATCCTCATTTATGGGAATCCGACAAACAGTTTTCTCCTAGGCCAGGTATAGACGTTACACTTTAACTGGTATAAGTAATCAGAAATTGGTCTATGCCTGCCAGAGAACAGAAGTCCGGTGCACACAGACTGGTTTAAAGTGACAGAACCTGGTCTAAGATATGCCACTCCCACCCCCAACAAAGAGCAAATGTATGTTCTGCTTGCTACTGAGCTAAACTATACCACTTACACAAAACTGTGTCATTTAGATCAATTCTGTCTTGGGCTTCTTGAATGTCTGTACCTAGCCCTAGTTCTCAGCCATTCTCATTAGGCTTTGATTCACAGTCTGCAGGTTCTTCATTTCCTCCCTTAGTACTCCCAAAATAATAGTCTCTGGCTTCCTTTCTGCAACAGATTTTCACAGCGCTGTAGCCCATATGTTTGCTTAGGAAGCACCTAAGCATTGTTTTTAGATGTAAAGTATGGAAGATCCAAGGGAGGAGAAATGTTATCATTTCCTTCCAAGTAGGTGTTTTTCACTATAGTTGATGAGATGAGGATAAAAGGCTAATGTGTAAAAGCATGGCCTGTGGCTTATATTAATATTACCCGGTAGATCCTATGAACCCCTGTCATGAACCATAATCTTAGTGTATCAGATACTTTACAAAAGGAGAAAAATAAGAGGATCCCTGCTCCAAAGAGCTTCCAATATAAGGAAGGAAAATTTAAAGAACACGCCCTTATTTTGAACAGCTGCCCTTCTGACTTTCGTCCACATAGGTTGGCACTGAACTAAGAAAGCTGGGTTTTACTTCATATTTTGGGTTATTTTAGTACAAATCAGTGCACGGACACTTACGATTTTCAGTAAGAATACTTAGTTTTAATTAATTCTAAGTCAACATATCCTTGAAATCATCAGGTAAATTAAGCTGGAAAGTTCCAGAAATGTGAATGATGAGCTGAAAATGTCCAGCTGCCAGCTCCCCCAGAAGTCTTTTAGCCTGAGTTCCTGCCTGGCACCAAATAAAGAGAAAACTAGTCACTCAGACAGACAGGACTTAAACTATTCAGTGCCCAAAGTCAAGTACAGCACAGACAGTTGATCAAGTTTCCTTTCTCACATAGCTCTGCAAAGGCACCTCAGTTCTCACCTCCAATACCCTTGCTACTGCAGTTTTGAATGTCTCTTGGACCCTTGCTGCTGAATTGTCAAATTATGTAGGTTTAAGTAAAGAAATAGGCATGTACCAAGACCACCCAACTCATTTTTATTTATGATGTGAAATAAAAATTCACCACCATTTTTTTTCAAATATGATGTTTTTAATATCATATGTTAGTTGGGATCAGCCCCAGTGATTTAGGAGACAACTATCTGTCTCGAGTTTGCATCAATCTATTTGAAGGGACACTCTCAATTATTTTTGGTATTCAAACTGTTAGAAAGGAGTTCACAAGTAAGATATCGTTCCTGTCTTTCCCCTCTCTACCCAGGCTGCTTTTTGATCTTCCCTTTGTCCTCGATCCTTCCCTTATCCCTTTCACCTCTCTTGCTCACTCTCACTCTGTCCCCTTGATCCGTCAGACACAGCCAAGCTATCTGATACCTACACCTTAAAGTAATTTTGGACAGAAGCAAAATGCCCTAGAATCCTTAGTAATCCTTCTCAGATCCACGTACTGAGCTCTGGTTTGGCTCTTACACAGCCAACAAACAGTCTTTAGCCAACCAGCCTGGAAATTGAAAACCTGTTTCTGTAACAGTGGAAGGACAACAAGACCTGAAACTAAATCAGTCTGCTAGGAAAGAAAAAAGTCTTTTCAGTGTTGAAATTAAGATAATGCAAGAACATCTAAACAGAGAGGGGAAACTCACCGACTACAGGCCAAAGAGAAATGTAAACTGTAAATTCTTTGGGACAGGGATTTTTTTTGTTTTGTTTAGTGCCTAATTCATTGGGGTTCTGGTTCCAGATTACAGCTCCTAAATACTATGACAATATAAATAAAAAACTTAAAATGTAATACAAATGTGCTAACAGGAACACACAATTTCTGAACTAACATGTCCGAAGGCTTAAAATATGCATCTCAGTTCCTATCATTAGATATTAGCATAAATGAAGTATTTTGAAATTATACAGTAGGATTCAACTCTATTTTTAACTATCTATTTTCAAAATAACTAAGATAAAGGAGAAAACATGACCAATAAATATGAGTAGGTTCCTCTTTGTAAACCCTTTAATTGTTCTAAATCAGGGATCTCAGTTCTCCAACGTGACTAAGGATGGATCTATTACAGCAATTTCAAAAGGCACTTGTACAATCAGTGGCTCATTACATATCCACATATACTATGCATCATAAAAGGTGCATGAAAGGATAGTGATCCTTAAAATGATGCTCCATGAGGAAAGAGCTTTAAGAAACTTGGGAATATATGGATGAGAATCCAAAGTAGCCTTAATGATCTTTCTACCCTAATAAGGTCCTGGTATCCAAATATCCATGAATTTACTCTGAAAAAGGTGAATAAAAGTACCGATATAAGTATGAATGATATATGGTAGATAAGTGGACAAATATAAAAGAGAATAAATGAAAGAAAATGAGGGTGGGAGAAGTGAAAGACAGGAAGCATCAGGACTCAGCATGAGCTAGAAGATGAGGGTACTACTTTCATTGGGAGTAGCTCTAAGGATTATCTTTGGAATGGATTCAACCAAACCAGATTACACTAGTACACAGTGTACTAGTGTTTCAGGTCCCAGCCGAACTGGATTTAACTAAATTCAAAAAAATGAATAAAGAAAACAGATAAGAATCATGTTCAGGAACTGGGCTAAATTAGTCGGCTTCTTTCACTATGGGTATGAACCTGCTTAACCAAAAGAAACCAAGCTTTTTCTCTAACTTGGCTTTATTCACTGTATAATCAGAAGCTCAGTTAAGTTGAAAAAGATGAGCAGGCCTTAAAGGAGATCTCATCCTACTGTATCTACATACCTCAGAAGTGGCATTAATTTTGAACTGTCTTTCTAATTGCTATCCTGCCAAATCTCATTTCTTTGTGGCCCCAAACATTCACTGACAGAATGTGAAGTATGCTTAAGAACCTTACATCAGCTCCCTAAATACATCCCTCTCTGTGATGAAGGGTGTTTTTGAGTAGATTATTCAAGGAAAACGGATGGTTTGAGATTCTTTTTGTTAACACCCTTGTTACATGACACTCTCTGTGCATGGCTACACATGCGTTTACACCAGTTTAAATTTACTGTGCAGAAATTTACTGCACAGCAAGTGGGAATAGGCCAGTTTCTACATGTATAGACATTAAAGCACATTAACACTGTGTGTGGACTGACTTGGGACTAAAGTTAGTCCACACACATAGCGCTATTGCACAGTAAGGCATCTACATGTGCATTACCGCGTAGTAACTAAGTGGGCATAAATTTGATACCTGCATAATGCAGGTATCAAAATTATGCTCAAGTCAGTCTTAATCACCATATTTACTGTGCAACACAGACATGCACGTGTAAGACATACCCCCAAACTGTGCAGTCATTTTGGTTACTGCACAGTAAATGCACATGTGTAGATGCGCCTACTAAGTACAATCAAAGTAGGCAAGGTAGTCTTATATCATTAGACAGAAGAACCCAGCATCACATACTGGTTGTATGTAGCCAACCATTGGATTTTGCTGGTAAGAGTGTGTTCATAAACAGATTAATCAATGACAAGTAATAATTTCTAATAACAATAGTGATGCAGAAACATTCTTTAAAATCTCTTGAATACTATAGTCAACACTGAAACAATGCTCCAGACATAGAAAATATAACTGAATAGCCAAAAACAATCTTTTTTCTATTGAGGCTTTTGTCTCCAAAACACACACATAGGATTTTGCAGCTGATAAGACTGATTAAACTGATTTCATTTTATAATATTTACAGCACTTCTAAGAGACTTTTGATCCAGACAGACATATGTCTTCATTTAGGGCAGAGCTGCCTAGCCAGCAGCCCACAGGCCTCATGTAGTCCACAAGGGGTTAAATTGTGGCCCCCTTGCTCCCACCTGGCTGTTGCTCCACCCCTTGCTTCAACTGCAGAAGCAACCTGGGTTTCCAGGCTCTCTATCCTGCCAGCTTCCCCTTCCCCTTCCCCACTGCAGGGGGTGGGGCAGTGCAACATAGCATAGCGCATAGTGCTGGGAAAGCCCACACCACAGGGCACTTGAGAGGCATAATGGAGCCCAGGGATGGGAAGCATAGGGTGAAGCAGGGTGCCCATACATGTAGAGGAAGGGGGGAGGCAGGTATGCAATGCAGTGGAGGGAGGACAGTAATTTAGATGCACTCAGTGCAGGTAGGGGGCAGGGCATGGAGTGCACTGGGGGACCACTGGGACAAGCAGGGCATGTGGTATGCAGCCTTGGGGGTCCATGGCCCTCACTGATGAAATTTCTGCTAGTAAAGCCTATGAGGCATGCAACCTCAGCCAGTTAGAATCTGCACATCCCTAATTTAGGGGAAAGATAATTCCTTTGACATTGTCATCTTTGCCACTACATTAAAAAGAAAGCAGCCTTCCCACTGATGTACATAAATGTTGCACCACTTTGTATTTACAGTTTTCAGTTAAACCAGTTATGGTCTTGTGACTAGTCAATGGAACAGTGCAGATCCTTAGAAGGAAGAATTTGATTCTACCAAGCTATACTTAAATCTAACCTGCAACCTATCTATTCTTTTGCTATGGTGGGGTGAAGCCATCCCACCCTCCGTCATTGAATATGTCAGCCTGTGTTAAATATTACTTGTACCTAGCAAACTAGGAAAAATACTTTATTAGGCAAACCTATTTTACACCAGCACAGGAAAATGGGATCTGCTTGTCATTAAGTAATGAATATTTTTCTCAGGTGCACTATGAGCTATCCACGTAGGACAGATAACAATGATGATATACATGAAACTTGTGATATACAGTAGACTGAAACACAAGGGTCTCTAGCAGCAGCATCCTCTAGCATTTTATACTGCTCAAGGCTGCATAGGTTGGGGATGGGTAATCAGCCCTGCACTCAAGGTGAGAATTAGCCCTTCTCAAGCACTGCTATTTAACATTCAGTGCCTCTCTTAAGAAACCTAAATAAAATCTTTAGTTAAGCATAGTTAAGATGGTTAGGACCTCATTTAGCAAAACAGCCATCTGTCTTCCATGGCACACACCGCTATGAAAAACAATTGTTCAGGATTTCTGTAGCCTTGCCCAGCACAGAAGCCAGGCTGATTTTTGCTGAATCAGGGTCTTAGTTTAAAATGATACTGATTTTTCTTTTTTCAGTTCAGATTCTCTGTTTTCATGGGTTTTAAGGAAAATATGTTTTGTTTATTGATTCAGAAATTACTTAAATGGTAGAATCTCTGACAGTTCATAAACGCAAAGCAGACATCAACTTTTGTCAGAAATCTCCAGTGGAATTACTTTGGCTAAAGTCTTTTGTCTCTGTCTGAATAGCTGTTGGTAAGCTGACTCCAAAACACAATTGGAAATGTAAATGCAAAATTTCCATACATTAAATGGAGAATTATATGCTAATTATTTTTAGATTAGTCCTGGTTGCTATCCATTATACTAGAAAATATTTATTGCACTGCACTAGAAATTTTAAGTTTTCACTGTAGGCTAGAGAAAATCCATTGCAAAAGATATCGTACAAATCTACTCATAATTTCTGTTTTTCATTTTAAAATGGACATTGTAATAATCATGTCAGATACTTAGGAGTTTCTGTATTAATAAAAATGCAGACCACCATCATACTGAAAGCTTACAACCTATAGAAGCTGAGAAAACATGGTCTTTTTTGTCTTATTAAATCATATTACTTTACTTGTGTTTCTTCCAAATTCCTATATTGCTATTTGTTCTAATTTCTTACAATAAAATTCATTTGTATCACGCAAGTTATGTAATTAATATTTTGCTAAAGGAAATCTTAACAAAAACATTGTAAAATTTAACTTTTACCAAGTATTTGTTCCTATTATCAAAATTAAATTTACTAAGATGCACATTACATATTTTAACCTAATTTAATTTAATATTACTTCAACACCTTTTTGTTGAAACTATTCATATTAGAAAAATTACCAGTCTATTTATTTTCTATATAGACCTAACACTAAAGATACAGTTGGATCTTTGTATAAACCTTATATATTCACATACCCATAGAGATTTATACAGCTGTATAACTAAACATCGATATTTTATCCGTGTGTCCTTCTCACCCTTATATTCCTAAATACTCCTAATGCTCAAGAACCTCACATTTTATCTGTTGCTGGTGCCTCAATAATTATGATGGAACTAGGAAGGAAATGATACATTCCTTGGATGATTAAATCAGCCTAAACATTCTACACTCATGATTCATAGTGGCATGAATGAAGACACCATATTCTTAGCCTTATATATGTCCTGCTAATTTTCCTTAGCTTCATTATTTTTTTTTGCCTGGTATCTTTGACCCCTCTTTTGCTCCCCCCCATCATCTCTCTCTCTCTTTTTTCTTCTAATTAGGCCACTTCTTTTTTTCTGTCCTTCTTGCTCCAGGTATACTTGCTACTTCTGTCCCCGCTCTCACCTCTTTTCCACATTATCTTTTTCTAAGCACAATACCAATGCCATTTTTTTCCTTCTGATTTGTGAAAGTCTTTCTTTCCTCTGTCCCTGCCCAGGCTTCCTACCCCCTGCCTAAGCTTTTCCTTTCTCCTCTATTATCAGGTATGGTCTCTGTTATATTTCTAGCCCTTAAAGTTCACAGAGCTTGTGGGAAAAGAAAGCTACAGCTGTGGTAAAACAACATAGGTTTGTCCAAAACCACTGCTGGTAATTCAAATCCAGTTAGCCGTCTACTAGCATAATTGCCCTAATTTCAGGAAATGCAAAAATTGAGAAAAATCCTTTGGGAGATGCACTTACAGAAACCTTTTTGCTGGGAGTTTTGAAAACCAAACAAAGACAAACAGCACACAATATAGGTGCTTTGTACATGAGTTTGACAGTAACTAAAGCTAAATCAAAGTGGTCAGATTCTCAGCTGATGCAAATGCGTATATATCCACTGACCCCAGGGGAGCCACACTGACCTCTACTAAGTATCTGGTTCTCTTCCATACATTTGGAATGCACCATCCACGTCAAAACAATTGAACACACATGCCAACTTATCTTGAAACTATTTCAATATGAAGGAACATTTCATTTTATTATGTTGTTTCCGAGTGCTAAAGGACAGGCAAAGAGTTGAGGGGGACAGGGGGTGCTATTAGTTGACAGTCAGGTGCAGAGAAAAGGCTAGAGCTAGAAGGAACCCATAGAACACCTAGTAATTCTAGTTTGGTTCCTCGCTGTATCCATCTCTTTGTTCTCAAACTAAATAATTCTAAGGACCTGATGAATATCACCAACATTTAGTATTATTGCCTTTATCCTTTGTAAAAAGAGAGAGACTTTCTTATATTTGCTGCTGTACATATCAAGCATTCTTTCTTTATCCAGGCTCTTATAACAGTTTCTATTAGTATAATATCCAAGTAGCTTGCAACATCTTAGATCAGAATTGCTTTAATTTCAATTGAATTTTATTTTAGATTCCTAGAGAAAACTAAATATATATGGAATGATATTGGCTCATTTGATTATGAATACAGTAAGCTTTAGTTTTCATCTGTATTTTTCAGTGAGCTAAATCCTATCTTCTGTCCTGAGGCAAAAGAGCCACTGGGGCAGTTTTGTCAGATCAGTAGCTTCACAATAGGATGTCTTCTCTCTCTCTCCTCTCTCTCTCTCTTTACCACTGTGCATGGACATCTACAACAAGAACTGAAAATTTGGATGTGTTCAAATATAAATAATATGATTTTCAGAAATACTAAGCATTGAAACAAATCCTGATGACTTAATTTGAATCTGCAGGTTCCTCAAAGCCAAAACAGCTCTGATTTCAGTAGACAAATATGTGGTTAGATACCTAAATATAGGTACCAATGTCTGGAATTGACACAAATCAATGTATTTCAGCTATCTATAGAAATGGGGGAGGGGCAAACAAATTATATGTTAATGATCAGAGAAAATTAATATTTACATAAATCACCATATTTAATTTAGTGCCCAGCTCTTCTGCTTTTTGTCACAATCAGTAGAATTTTGCTTGATGTGTAGTTCCATTAACTTGCAAAGAATTAACTGTGGGATAAGTGAGAAATGACAGAATCTTGCCCTTAATAAAAGCATGGCATGTGTCATTATGGGCTAAAACAAAAAATAAAGTATTTTTAGCACAGGCAACTGCAAATGTTCTATCAAAGACAGAGACCCCAGCACAGAAGAGTATGATTCTGATATTACTTGAACTAAAATACTCTGGACTAAATTCTGTATTGACTCATATCCCATGCAATTCATAAATCAGGACAGAATTTTAACTAACATATTTTCATAGTATATTTTAAATAATTCTAGCCTCCCTCACTTGTTAGGAGCTGTAAGCCTAAGCTCTAAATGAAAAAATTATATTCCATTCTGTCTACATATATATTTTATAGAATCACTTTAAGACAAATACTGCTGCGATAAGAGGGGAAAAAAAGCATTAAGTGCTAGCATTTCAAGAAGAGTATTTTGTCCTCCAAAGTTCTGCAGAAATTACACTATGCCAGTGATATTTAATTGTAACATAAAAATTAAACACCATTTACTTGATATAAAATTGGGATAGTATGTAAATTAAGTAAGTTTCAATTCATGTCTTCTTACTCACATCTGTTGGCAGTTTAAATAGTTTTAGTGTCATTAATTGTTATAAAAGTGCAAGATTTGCTGTATGCTTGCCACTTAGGACCAAAGGCACAAAAGTCTAATTGAACTAAGTAATTAGTAATTTGTCATTTCCTATTGTCAGCAATTACTTTCCATTAGAAATCCTCACTGAAAATTCTAATTTGAAGTGAGGTTTGCGTTTTATTGCTGTCCATCCAAATTAGTTTAAAA
Organism: Crocodylus porosus; assembly: GCF_001723895.1. Taxonomy (NCBI): domain Eukaryota; kingdom Metazoa; phylum Chordata; order Crocodylia; family Crocodylidae; genus Crocodylus; species Crocodylus porosus. The sequence goes on along the minus strand of NW_017728949.1, from coordinate 48,268,421 downwards.
TTGACAGCTACATTTTCATTTAAAAATTTAAAGATATTAAATATGCTTGAAAAGGCTGAAGCATATTCCACCCCACGTGTGCCTGTAATTATGCATCTGGACTCAAAGAGTGAAAAGTGAAATCCAAGACACTTCTCCTCTTTATTCCAGTGCAGAAGTATCTACAGGTATCACATACCAGGCCAAATCCTTCTCACATTGCTCATATACATAGTTTAGTGCTACTAAACAGTTACATATGGTGGACAGGACTTGCTCTTCCTCCCCCTTCCATTTTCTCAAATTACATTATGAACCCCGGGATTCCTTGCTTTATGCTTTACTGAAGTAGAGAGTGATAGTAATGACAAAATGAGAAGGGAACGCTGCATGTTCATATTCTGCCCCACAGGTTTTCCCATGTGGCTTTGCTGCAAGGGTGATTTTTCCTTTGTTATTGTTCAGACTCCATTAAGGCAATCAGTACAGCCCACTTCCAAATGTTCGGAGTGTGATCTGAGACAACACTTGTGGCAGGGTAAGAGTGCTTCAGAATGCTCAGAAATGCACAGGGCTGATTAGCTGGTGAGGAGGTAATGATTTATAATTAAGATATGCTGAATGGATATGCACCATCTTTTAAGAGCTCACAACTTGGCACAACCTACCAAGTGCCACCTTCCTGTCTGGTCAGATGCTTGTGTTGCAGGGCCTGGAACTGGAAGACGAGTGTATGTCCAAAACGGCCATATGCTCTAACTTTCTCAACTTTGTTTCCACAAATGACAGGAAGGAAAAATGAACATATGGCACAGCCCCCCAGAAGCCTCATGGTCTGAGAGCTTCTTGGTACACATAGAAAGTATGACTGCAATGTATCCTGCCTACAAGGAGCTACTAACAACAGATCTATTTATTTGCTTTCTTTACAAAATAAAAAAAGACTGAAAGCACCGGAAAATATCAGACTGAACAGACATTTGTGCTTGACTTCTCAAACTCCACTATTCAATGGTAAAGTGAACATTGTAATTAGGATGTCCATGCTAAATTCAAACAAAAAATTCTAGTTCAATAATAGTTAACAGCACATCTATAAAACCCATGCTTTTAATTAACGCAGGTATCGAGGGAAAGTACAAACTCTGTGATAAGCCTTCACTGTGTCACAAAATGGGGGAGAAACCTACTCTGATATGAGAAGAGTTGGCCAAGTATGTAGCGATACATTTGATTTATTCATCCAAAGAATTAGAAATCTATTAGGGGCAGAAGACAATGGAATTACACAATAATATCCCTAATAATTCAATAATTATTAAAAGGTAGCATTGAACACATCTGTAATGAACACATTAATTACAGTAATATGGTATACTAACATTGTCTTTGTTCCTAATTTATGTGAAGCCATAATTTACTTTTAAAGCTAGCAACGGTGATAAATTTCTCTCAGTTTTAAACACTTATTCGACATTAATATTCACTGAAAGCACACGGTTTCCACTGAAACACTTTCTGATAACTAGCTGGTATATATCACAGATCACTAACACTTTATATTAAGTGGACATTAATTAATGCTAATTTACAATGGAATTCTTATGAAGTAACATATTATATCCACATGAATACCAAAAGAGTTCATCGTGATTAATGTTATGACAAAAAAATGAAGAATCTTAATGATTTATCACTAATTAATAACAGCTGTTGTCCAAAATACTTTTGTGTCTGAAACAGACCATTCTAGGGATCTCTGAAAAGGCAGTATCGTATGTAATATTTTTGTATACTGAATTTTATTTAAGAATAATATTCATCCAAAACAAGGAATGACTTGTTCACTTTTCAATTTGGAAGAAGAGAGGAGGAGAAAATGTAAGGGGAAAAGGGTCAGCTGGACTTGTAGTGCAAGTCAACTGGACTAGTAGCAATTTTTTCCACACTCCAATCAGTTTTTAACTTTGTACTGTATTAGTATGAGACTGATTATAATTAGATGTTTGACATGTATTAAGAAAAATCTTATCTTCAAATGTGTAGATTGCTCCTACGTTATGTGTGTCCTAATGATTTTGGGTGCTCATAGCTGAGATTTGGAGCTCTCTCTCAGAATAATAAATATGCTAAGTATATTAAAAAACCCTTATTCTGCCATTTCTGCAATTGTGTTTAATTGACAATAAGGCACTGAACAAATAGAGAATTAAATTAAAAGTTCAATAAACACTGATCGATATTCTTGTAAATACCAAGTCTATAAAATGATCTTCTCTTTAAATGTAGTTATTCTACAGGTACTGTGCAGATGATCTGCATTTGAAGTCAGAGGAATGTTTTAAAACCTAGTTAGAATTGCTTATTATAAAAACCTTAGGAACGTTGTCAAAACAGAAAAGCCAGCCTTCTTTATTCCCAAGCAGTTGCTGTCCTCTAGTTTAGTATTAGCTCACAATCAGCTGAATAAAGAAGTCATCTTCTGTCTAACATGTAAATAAATCATCAGCTTCAGTTACTTTACCACTAGCTGTTTGTCATTCAGGAAAATAATGGTTAATCAATGACTAATCAATGAAGATGTGTAACGTATTAGTTTGCAGTCCTTCATCATCCTATTTTCTTCAATTGCCTGGGGGTTTGTGTTCAGTACTTACAGAATCGATTACAATTGAGAGTGATCATTCAGCTCATGTTGAGAGCTGTCAGCTGTGCTTTCTGCTATGAGTTTTACGCTCCTGTTTAATATGAGATGCTAATATTTAGCTGCATTTGACAAGCTGGCTACCATCATAGAAAATTTTATAAGAAGTGCTTAAGTAACTAATTGTAACACTACATGTCACTTGATGAAACTAAACTTTTCCTGACTTCACAATAATCATAAGCATTACTGGCTTGCTGTGGAAAATTAAAGGAAAATAGCTGTCTGCTTGAGTCTGATCATGCCTGCAGGGAAGGTCTAAGAAAGGCAACAGACAATGATGTCTTTGTGCATAACTGCAGGGGGAAAACAGATAATTCTTCAATTTTCATATAAACTGACATTCTTCACCATATGACATTCTTGTGTGTGTTCAATTTCCTACCAGAGCCACTAGAAAACTTAAACCTGAAGACTTTTGACATAAGACAACATAAAGAGTAACAAAGATTTTTATAACAAAAGTAATGTTTCATTGCTTGACAAGTCTGTTTTCTTTGAGGCAGATATAAGCTTGTCACTAGGAGAAAAAAATTGCTGGTTGTTCTCCCTCCTTCCCCCCACCCCCACATTGTTATCAATGCAAGGGGTTATTCACTTTAATTATTGTTTTTGTAGTTTTCTTAGCAAATCCATGTCACTTATAGTCATAGAGTGTAATGGTGGAAACTAATAATCATTAATGTATTTCATTAAATATTTAGAGGTGAACAGTATTGATTAAAAGGAAGCATGTAATCTCTCATTTGTTGCAGTTTCAGTTCCAACACCACCCTCTTGTGGCTGAAGTGTTGAAGATACTTTTGTCTGAAACGAACTACATTTGTATGCACTACTTAGCTTACTCTCAATGCCTTTGCAGCCAATACTGACAAATGAAAAAGGATCTCTATCATCAAAAAAGGACCTTGGTGTCATTTGTTAGTTTAAAATTTTTAATATAATTCTATAATCGAGTATCATTTAGAATTTTAACAGTGATCTAAGAAGTAGTCTTAGGTGCACTGGGGCATGAATTGTGTGAAGTCTCTTTTCTCAATTGATTGGTGGAATTTATTAATTAATTTTGGAATTTTAGAGGTATTTTAGGAACTAGATCAATGTTTTTAAATGGCTGTAGTAGCAATGGAAAAGACTGTGAGAGTTTTCAGAAACCTGACACATATACCAATGAGCAAAAGGCATAGAGACACACTATTACCAAAGGGGTCCTGAAAATGAAAACAACCCTCTATTTTCACATTGTGCATATGATCTGAAATTAAACCAAACAGCAAAATAAAAAACATAATTTAAAACAACATAAGACTTATTTAGAATGTCTCTCAACTAACAGACAACCTTATTTCAATGAAGAGTTTTATTTCCAATGGCATTTCATATTTTTACTTCTTCTGCACTGGAAATAAAATTGACCTCGTGCAAAGAATAGATACTCAAAACTTTTTATGTATACACATATAGACAGAGGGATATGAGCTTCTAGGTATTTAAGTTCTAAGTTATGGGGGAAATGCATGAAACTTACAAGCCATATATAGCAGAAGAAGCTATAGGAGTAACTTTAGGGCTAACATATACTGTATTATTGTACACACCCAACGTAAGGATGAACAGCAGTTAGTTGAAAGGCTCAAAACAGATTCAGAAAAAAACAGAACCTATAGACTTATGAGCAAGGGCATTCTCTTTACATTCAGAAGCAAAATAAATGGGAATACAGAAAGATAACTACATGACCCACAACTCCACTGCAGGTGGAAAAAAGCCACCACAACAGTCCCCAAAATCATTAGCCTCCATTTTGGATAAGTCCAAGTTTTTAACTACTTTCAGAGGACTTATCTAATATGTACACTGAATCCTGAAAAAAAAATTCTTTCCAATAGTTCCGGATGGAGATAAGCATTTTCCCAATAATTTAAATAATTTTAAAAAATCTTTTTTTTAAATAGCCAAATCTACTCTCAAGGAAAGCTAAGCATCTCTTCTTACAACGTACCAGAGGATTCTTCCATCAGCACAATGATAAATAAATGACTGCTCTGAAGGATAAAATCAAGCTATCTAGCCATAGAAAACTGGATGCTTATTTTTTACTGAAAGTTCTTATTTTGCTCAGCTCACACAGATCATCCCAAAAGCATTAAAAACAAAAAAAATCTTTTCCTTCCCTGCCATGTAATGTTTGCCGTACTGCACGGTATATATACTTCGTTGTGCTATGCAAGGTGAAGATGAAAAGAGTTATCCATTTAGACTGTGTTTATAATCATAGGTGCTACATCTTGTCTGCACAGTTCTATTTTTATCTACGCAGCACCTAAATGCCCCGTTAGTTAGGAACAAATGTACATAAATAATAATATTAGGCAGAAAGTGGTGTTTCCTGAATTAATTTAAAAAATCCTCCAATTCATATCTTTAGAAATCTAACTATATTCCCAACGTTTCTTGAGATAGCCATTTCAAATGCATTTCGCTAGAGGAAGTTCCTATGTTCTGGTTCTTTAAAAACAAAACTGTTATTCTAAAATGTCCAAACCAGTCCTAGATAAACATAATGACAAGAACAATTTTATCAAGACAACTGATAAAAGAAATGTCTTTTGAACTATAATACATATTTTCTGATAGAGGGAATTTTTTTAAATAAAAGATATAATCATTAAAACAATGATAAATGAAACATTCAGAAAGGTTATGACTTGACAAAGTAACATTTTTAAAACTTGGACACCAATCAAATTGATGTAAGTATCAGTGATGCAACACTTTCTGACACTAAAGTCTTTACCACTGTCTAAAATATATAGAATAGCCTATTGTGATTACTTAATGTCAGCTTTTGTTCATAAGCTCTTTCATAAAACAAAAACAGGGAAAATGATTTAAAGCAGTTCAATTTGTCTATTTACCTTAATCTTTAACTATTCCCATATGTCTTAGCTACATGATGTATGACTCTTCATAAACCAATTTTTCAAAAGTATACAAGACAGAAAAAAGTCAGGCTCCTAACCTTTTATGCACTGAACTTTCATAGACAGCTGGCAAAACAGAACACTTTTAGGCATGAGGAAAAGCTGAAAGGTTATTTTACTCTCTCTTGCTTTTAGCAAATGTTTGTATCTGTTAAGAGGTAGATGTTTGAAATATTTTCTCATAGGAAACAACCCCAAAAGAAAATTGTCTCTGTTTAAAATAGGAACATTGCTGAAAAGTGACGATCACCACTTTAATAAAAAAAAACACTAGATTTCTGTGTGGAAAGTGGACTAACTAATTGAGTAACATTGTCTGAGAACTGGATAGTACCATAAGAGAAATCCTGCAGCAAACACTGCACTAGGGGCAATCTCACTTTATAACGGTATACAAGAACAGTGGCCATAAAATTGTATTTCCAAACATTTATAGTAGGACTTTTTCAGGCTTTAAGTATGATGCAATGCAGCCTACTGCTTTATTTTATTGTACTGAAACCATTATGGATAATTTTTAAAATGAAGCAAACACTGTGCTATACAATGAGGGGAAAAAGTCTTCTCACAGTAACTCCTGGTAGTCTGGCACAAAGCTGAATATTTACAGTCAGTGGAAAGTTTTTAGCATGTTTAAGTAGAAACTGAGGTACAGGAATCTAGATCTGCTTCTGTTTGCAATGCAGAGCGCAGAGCAGAGTTATTCTGACATCTATTTCCCTCCTCTGAACAAGCAAAGAAAAAAATCCCTCTAACTTTAAAAGAAATATAAAAAATAAATCTGAAGTGTGTTTTCTGGCTTAGGTAACGTATATAAATCTAATTCTATGTAGCAAAAAACATTAATTAATATACCTTAAATATGAATGTAATCTGCAAGTTTCAATAGAATTAAAAGGTATTTATTAATATAAGCATTTAAATATTTTGAATTCCAAAATCACATTTTGATATCAAAACAGTAGACCAAATAGTGAGCTTTATAATCTCGTAAAACACCAACTGACATCAAGAGGAATGTTACCTGAAGTAAAAGTGAGGAGACATACTTGCCGGTGTCAAAACACAGACTGAACATATATTCCAAGTAAATATTTCATGACAGAGAGAGAGAATTCTTCAGTATTTGTTTTAGCAATGTACTTTCAAAAGACTCATTTATGGAGGAAAATGTGTACATTTATAAATACTGTAATTGTTTTCCTTTGTTACAAAATTTCCAGTTTTAGCAAAGGAAAAATAATAAGTTTGTAATGGGTATTTACATGTATTATGATTGCTAGCATTAAAATGGCTGTTTTTAAAACTTCAAGTAAGCTTGAGAAACTGACTGTGGATCATGTATACAATGTAGGGTCAATGCTGTATTGAATTTCTAGACCATTTTCAAACTACCTTCTGGCAGTGGAAGCATTTTGACCACTGACACTCCCTGTGGGTATATCTGACTATCCTGGTACAATGCACCATTCCCTATTATTGAATCTACAACAAACTGCTGTAGGTTATTCATTGATTGAGTGTTTAAGTGTATTCTTTAGGAGCAAATAGAGAATGAATTCTGTAAACAATCCCATAAAATAAAATAAAAAGCAGCAGAACTCCTCACTCAGAAATGGCTTTCAACTGAAGCACTTAATTATTTGTAGTCTTTGATTATGTTGTGTCACTTTAAATAAAGATGCATAGGAATTTTCCTCTTACTTTCACAGAAGATACCAAGCTAGAACGTGGAGTCGCACATTTTATCTGAAGGAAAAATTAAGTCATCACCAGCCAATATGACTACTCAGAGACATAAGGTTTAAGCACATCTGCTATCTTTTATGCTAACATCTTTATCTAGATCAATTACAATATGCACTATCACTGTTAAATAACCAATATAGATGCAGGCTGCAGCTCTATAATATTCCTAATGGAGGTTAGAACAGATATTAAGAGCTACATTTTCATAAGCTCAAGCAGTAATTGTGTGTGTGCTTGTATGCCAGTGCACATCTTCAGTCATGTAGTATTTCAATAATATTCACAAATGTTTCCTTTTCCACTTTAACCAATGCAAAACCCATAAAAAATCTGTCTATGTGAGAGCTCTAAGTACATTCACACAGTTTGTCTGCCAGTACATATGCGCCAGGCACTAGCTGTAAATAACAGTTCATATACTAGCAGGGAACTGTAAAGCAAACCAAACACACTAATATTAAGCATTTGAAATGTCCATCTCTTATTTATTAATGCAAAAATATATTTTTCATGACCTGAAAAACATGTGCAAGTGGTATGGTGTCGACACAGGAAAACTGTACTTGCATATACTTCAACATAGTGCTATCATTTAATGGAAAGCTTGCTTAATTTTCTCTCGCATATAGGGAAAGCTAAATAATTGACAGAAATTTTCTGAAATTACAGAAAAATATACATATTATGGAAAATATAACTGTTATCTTTACTATTTCCTCTCATACCAGCTGGAAAGTAAGCTCCACATAATCTGTATTACAGAACACTTAACACCAATCAAGCTGGGGCCCTTCCTCTGCTAAGTGCTGTCCAAACATGTAGAAAATGACACTTCCTGCCCCAGAGAGATTACAGATTAAAATGAGCACTCCAAAAAACCCAACACTGCAAATATCTAGTGTACCTTAATCCAGTGTTGCTGTTGGAAGCAAAGCCTCTGGTTCCATTACAGAAAGGAGATAGTTCCAAGGAACTGTGGAAGAAGAATCCACGCCCATGCTGGGGGCATCTACACATGAAATTAATGTGACACAATAAACTCCAGTGCATATTGCAGCAGAGTTTATTGCTCTTGGGTGCCCTGTTTATACCTGCACCTGGGACCGCAGCATGTTGAGCTGGGTTGGAGTAGCCCCAGCTGACGTGGGGCCTGGGGGTCAGCCTCCCAATCTGGGGCTGCTCTGACCCATCTCAACATGCTGCCAAGGGGCTGGCTGGGGCAGAAGGGTGCTCTAGTCTGGGGCTAGCCACCAGGCAGCCCCAGCACTGAAGCATCTTTGTTGCCCAGCCAGCTCTGTCAGCATCTACAGGCATGTTGCTGCACATTAAAGTGCCACCATAGGATATTATTTGTGTTCACAAGTACTAATTTACAGTGGAGTTAATTAGTTTATTGGGCCACTTGTATATATGACATAAATTGCCTGTTTTTGCAGTTTGTCACACTTTACATGTATGGGGGGGGTTGCAATTTAAAATAATTTTGTTACGTTGCAAACTAAATCACATCCACATGTAGTTTAGTCTGAAATGTACCTATTTGTAGAGTTTCAGTCTTTAATCTGACAGCTTGCCTCCCAGCCTCAGGAGGGGTGGACTGAACGCAGGAGTGGCAAGGGGTCCTACTCTCCTATGGCCGGGGGGAAAACTGCCAGCAGGCCAAGTGGCCCCTGACCTGAGCAGGGTCCTGGTCCTTCCTTCCATGGTGGTGGTGTCTCATGGGCCACCTGGGTGCGCTGCCCCTAATCAGATGCGCCTAATCTGATGCTTCCCTGAACCCATCCAGGGATCCAGTGCACCATGCACTATCCCTACCACCTTCTCCAGTCACAAGCACACCCAGCCACCCTCCTGCCGCTTCCCCCTTCCCAGGTGGTCCCAAGTGGCAAGGACAGAGCATGGGGCACTGCTCCCTGGGCATGCTCAGGAAGAGTTGGATCGAGCAGGTGCTGTCTCTGTGCTGAAACAGCATCCGGCCCACTAGCAGCTCACCCAAGTGGCCCTGGGGGGTACCACCATTATGGAAGAAAGGACCAAGTCCCCCACAGCTCAGGGGTGGCTCACTGTCCCTTCCCCCCCCCCCCCCCCCCCCACAAGCAGGCTTCAGAAAAGGATCAGGCCCCTCACTGGTTTTTTTTTTTTTTTTCCTGGCAAAGCCTGCCCACACAAGCTGCCCTCCGTGTTGAAAAGTACAGCTAGCAAAGTATGTAGGGTGCTAAGGGCACATTTAAGGAAGTTGAGGAAGAGGAAGAGCTTGCAGGTCAATGAGCTGCATACCTAGTTGTATTCAAAATCCAGTAAAGTCAGTGTAGTGGGCTACAAATAATACTAAAAACAACTTTTTTGTGGATAGTAAGGTAGTGTGAAGATAGTGCAATCTACTATTTGGGGCTCTAAAATGGTGGAACCAGACCACAGATGGATGTAGATGGATTAAGACAGCTAATTCCAAAAATGTGATCCTCAAAACCCTACCTAAGCCTTTATTTATTTAAACTCTGCTAAGTTTTACCCAGTCTAGTTCCTAAAGTTCTGCTTCTGAGTGAGCACAGAAGTGTCTCCAATTTGTCACTGATGAGCAGTGTGGCAGTTATATCATCTTCAAGACCTAATAGGAAACTGTTCTGTGAACTGGATGATGCATTTCACATAAGACAGTCATTAGTTAAAAATACATAACAATTTTTGGAGCAGGAAACAAACCCTCTGTCCCTTCCCTTCACCCCCCATACCAGCTGAGTGCCTTCCCTCCCTCTGGCTCAATAAATCTTAAATTATTTTGTGCAAAGTAGAAAAACTTTAAGTGAGGAGGTTGAGCATAGCACTACTTCAGAACAGCATGGTGGGAAAAGGACTCTATTGGGAAGTGAGAGATGAGGGTTTGAACCCACTCAAGAGAGCAAGAATTGAATGTGAGACTGGATGTGGGACACATCCTGGATAACAACTAAATCTACTCAGATAGTGTATAGCAGGAAGGAAACTTGTTTTCTAGTGATTATTTAACAGAAAGGGTTGAACTCTTCTCCATTTTTAAAGCAAGGAATTAAACAATTAACTCCAATAGACAATTCAGGGCTGAATCTCAAAATAAGGAAGGTGTCTGAGCCTCAGAAATGAGTAGGCCTTAGGACACATCCCATTCATCACTGTTCCTTATTGACTCTGCATGTACAGTGCTAACTATTGTGAATCCCATTCTGAGGCTCCCAACTTTCTTCTGCAGGGAGTCAAGGCACCTAACCTGGAGCTGTGGATTTCAGTCTGGGGGCTTTCAACTAAAAGCTAAGGATTGCAATGCTCAGAATTAAAATACTTAAGTCTCTTCAACTAGGTCCACTTCATCTCCTCAGTGGGCGCATCTACACAAGATGCTTAATGCTCAGTAGCTTAATGACACAGTGCAGTAGTGTGCTGAGCAAAAACTGTGTTAATATGCTACTGCACATGCAGTAGTATTAGGCTACTGTGCAGTAAGCATCAAAAACAGAGCGCTGACACTACTATAGAGTAAATGTAGTTACTGCGCATTTAGTACTTCATTAAGCAAGTACTAAACTAAATGCACAGTGACTACCGAATGTGTAGATGCACCCAGTGAGCATGTCTACACATGATGCTATGTCACCGTAACAACAAGCTACATAGCATCCACAGGTATCTATACATGACCAGCAGCTACTTTGCCACAGCAGCACACCCCTCTCATTAGAGCGCGCCACTACGGCGAAGCAGGTGCTAAAAATAACCGTGCACCAAATACTAAATACTAAGGAAATACTAAAGCACAGCACAAGAACAATGTTGTCATAGGGCAATGAGTAGAAACACCCAGTATGTCCCAAGGAGGACTCTCTTGACCACACCCCATCCACCTGCTCCCACTTATATGACCCAAACCCAGAAATGTGATAGAGGAGCAAGCAAGGAGCAGTTTCACTATCTCTAGCATGCCTGAGACCAGCTGTGGGGGACATTCACAGAGTACCTTCACCACTGCACTTCTGGGTTTGATGTTTGCAAAAAGAAACAGGTGGATCTAGCTTCACTAGGGAAAAATCCCTCTGTAAGAACATCTGTTCTTCCACTCAGTAGCTTCTACTAGCACCTCTGTACTGTAGTGTTAGTTGAGGTCCATATACTGACTCCACTAGATTTTGGGCACATCTAGGTATGCAATTCATTCACCTTCAGGCTCTTCCTACCCTCTGCCCCTTAAATGTGCCCTCAGCCCCCAACATATATTACTTAAGAACTCTGCCTTTCAGGACAGAGTGAGAGAGAGAGGCATACCCCTTTGTGGATTGAACTCTAAATTACAGTTGCCCAATATTACCTGTAGGCATTTAAACCAGTATTTAGTATTGGCAGCCAAATGCATATTTTAAAGGCTTACACACTTCTGTCTGTGTCTGTGCTAAGATGGATGCAGATAATTTCCCCATTCCTTTTGCTGTAATATGAGTATTCAATGGCTTGTTAGATAAAAAAAATCCATTATGTGAAATATTCATTCTGAGGGAGACATCAGGACTGCTTGCTATGATGTTCCCATTTTTCCAGCTTAAGCTCTGTCATTACTTGTATCATAAAGCCTTGCTTTCAGGAGTTTAAAATTTGGACATTACATTCTTTACTCCAAAATGAAATGCGTTTAAAAAAGGTCTGCCTTGCAGAAGTACCATATACATTTGATACCTGTGTTTTTTTCTAATGTTTGGACAATTTAATGGGTTTCTTTTACATCAAAAGACTGCTGAACCTACCAGGGAGAGGAAGTGCAAATCTGGCAGGGACAAGTGCTTGTTATTAAGGTCTCTATAGTAAGAACTCACAAGTCAGAACGTGACAAGTTTAAGGCAGCACATACAACTTTAACTCCATCTCCTGATTTGTATGCATTTCAGTTCAGTTCAAAGTATTTTCCAAATGCTAAAATGTTTCTTCCAGTGACTATAGATACACATAGAGCATCTTGTTTGGTCTATGCCAAAAATATCCATATAAAGCCATTACTATGCAAGTATACACTAAAGGGCATGCTATTTTTAAGTGTGTATGCCCAGGATGGAAAAAAGTCCATTCACTTACCTGGAGCATACAAGCATCAAAACTTACTGTAAATAATCAATGGTGGTTTAGGACACAACACTATCACTACTATATTATTAGACATCTCTATGGCACCATTAAGATCTGCTAAGAGCCTTAGTTACGAAGAACACAATTACAGTTAGTATGCAGCTAACCAGAGTACAGTAAAGCTACAAAGTAGATAGTGAGCATGAAAAATGCTGTGCACATAAGTGGTTTATGTATTTAACTCATATGTAGAAAATGCAAATTTATTACAATGTAAACAATGGGTACCAAATTGGAACAGGCATTGTTTTACGCAATTAAATATACTTTTTGAGTATGCACATAAGTGGAGTAAAGCATCACATATTTGTAAGGATGTGTTGTATGGCTAACCCACCAATATCCAAAGTTAGTTTCACTTCAGAGTTTGCTGCCTCAACCCTTTGTTTCACATACAGGAGCCTGCCCTGCTGAAGGAAAAGGAAATTATGACATGGTGAACAGATAAGGTGTCCGGCAGGTGTCTCCAGAGAAGTAGATTTTTATTTTTGTGTAGGAGAACAGTACCAGGTTACCAGGGGCTGCCCTCTCTTCAGCAGCCCCCAGATATCCTGGGCAGGAAAGCTTATGTGTAATAGAGTAGCCTGACCTAACAATTTCTAGGTAAAGCCATTAAAGCCAGTAGGGAATGATTTGTGTGTTGATTTCTGCCTCCTCTACAGCTGAATGAATCTCCATGTTCCTCCTCCCTGCATGTCCTCAGGACTACAGAGGCTTGGGAGTCCTGCTTTTGCATGAGGATAGGGAAGCACTCTGTCTGGAGGGCTCCCTTGGTAGATAATATAGGCAGAATAAAGCTCAAACTCTATAGGAACATTTATTGTCAGAGAGGTCTCAGACAGACTTTTGACATCCGTGTGAATACATATTTGCACAATAGTCTGAGAAGCCTCCAAAACAGGGCTGCTAAGATCTATTGAGCAAATAACACAGGATTTTTAAATGGTTAGAAACGTGTCTATACCTGATGGACTTTACATACATTATAGGTAAATGGGAGAAAACTCATTTGTTAAATATATAAGAATGTTCTATACCTCAAAAGCAGCTTTAAAACTGATTTATCCAAGAGCCTGGGGAGGCCTCTGAACAGATTCCATGATTAATGTGAACAGGAGCCAAGAACAAAACTTCAGGAACCTTGTGCTAAACTTACGATACAAAGAAACAAACCCAATTTGAAATGGAGAATCACAAACAGGTATTTTCCATCATAAATTTCCTGCTTCTGTATGCACCGAGACAAAATTCATTAAGCTTAATCGCAATTTTGTGCCTCTGACTGCACTGGGAGCAGGATTTGGCCACAGTTAATAGGAAATACATGGACTGAAGTCAAGCCAGTCAAATAAAATGTGTGCGTGCCTTCAAGGTAGTTGTTAGGCACCTTTGGACAGATTCTGTTCTACTAATTAGGTGCATTAGTGTGATTCTATGCCATGCTGCTTGAGTCACTGAAAAACAGGGAATGCAATAGGTGGGTGGGTCCTCCTCTTCTTCCCCGCCTTTTTGTGGCTCTGTCTTAAGGGTAAGATCAAATGCAGGAGGGTCCAAGATTTCTAGTAGATATTCCATAAATTAAGTCCCACATTCTCCTTAAAGTCTTTCCTGATCCCTTTCATCTGCCCAATCTAATGTTCTGCTTTCTGCTCCCTGTATTATCTGCCAGCATACTACCACCTGCCCCTCCTCAATCTGCTGCATGCCACACGAGTGCAATGGGTTGGCCACCTCTAGTTTAATGGATTTGCAAGACTCGAGATGGCTGTAGTAAAATTGTACTGAGGCACCTAACAGATGGATAAGAACCTTACTTACTCTTGGTACCCTCAGCAGAGTCTGAATCCAGAATTAAGTGGATCTGTAAAGACCACATACTGGTCTTTCATCCAGAGGAAAGATGATCTGTGAAGACCACATACTGAGGGGAGTTGCAAGGTCTAGCCAATAGGACATGCTAAGCATAAATGCAGGTCTGAACTTTCACTCATTTCTGGAGGTTAAACTTCTGATTCAGAGCTGCAGACAGGTGTCTTCATCGATTCAGGAGTCAGAGCTCTCTCCATAACAGAAACTGTTCTTTCAAATAACCAAGCAAGCTTATTCTTTTATTTTCAAATGCCAGAGGAGGAGATCAGGGTATATCATGATTATATCATGATATAATAATGAACACTCATCCCAGAAGTAGAAGGGAATAGGGTTGTGTGCCCTCATCAACTTGAGACATTTCAAGCCACTCACCTCCACTGAGAGTGCCCTAAACACCGGAGTATAAAGTAGGCTAGGCCAGGCCGGACAGTCTTCACACCTCCTGTTGAAGCTGGACCACTGTACAGAAAGATGAAGGATTCACAAGACTAGAAAAAATGGCATAAGAGGGGCATGAACATTTAGCCTTGTGTTTAGGGCGCTCAGCCAGGAAGGGGCAGGCCAGGGTTCTGCTTTGTCCTGCTGTCATTGTTATGCATTTGACATTATAATTTACTGAGTGAAAATCAGAAATCATTCTTGAAGCAAAGATCAGAACCCAGGATTTCCCCCCTCCTACTGAGGGAGCAATTAAGTCTGCAGCCCCATTCCCCCGGTACTTCAGTGGGGAAGTGGTTACTGGGCACAGTTATTTTAACTGCAGTTTTGGACTTAGGCACCCAAAGTTTACCTCAATCCTGTCCTAGACACCTACCTTCTTCTATAGATAAAAATCAAGAGTCCTTATACTGTAGAAACTCTAAGGGGAATAGCAATAATGACCTCGCATTGAGATGGAGCCAATGATTATTTCTCATATTTAGAGGGCAGTGATTATAGAATTTAGGGTCTCTGAGCAGAGCAGTAATTTTAAGATGGATGGTAGGAGGTTGCTCCCTTTTTCTCTCTTGCATCAAAGAGAGGCCCTCTGGTCTGAGGAGCTGGACTCCTAATTATATCAAATCATTAAGCCTTACTTTGTCGCTTACAGATGGGAAGGCTGTGTTCCTTACCTAAATGGGAAACTAGTTGACTAGAGATGTATTATTAGTCCTACTAATATAGTTCAGAGAATTTTTCTGGTGCTATGAAGACTTCTGAAAACTCATCTGAATGCTGATAGACAGGAATGTATGAGTGATTCTCTTTGACAAGCCAACTGATGATTTTTTCTTTGTTTTTGGGTGGGGTTTATGCTTCCAACTGTTATGTAAGAAAATAATGAGTGAAAAAACCTAGTCTTGTATGCTATAAATTTGAGGAACGAGATAAATGGTACTTAAATTATACTACTATTTGCATTTTTAAGGGCATTTGCCATGGACCCGGGCTGTAAAAACAAAGATTAAAAGCCATCTCGACCCAAAAGAGCTTATCTACTGTATCTAACTATACAGTAGAGCCAACAAAGGAGACAGTCAGGTGGAACACCACAAGGAGAAAATATTGGTCAGCACAACAGAGAGAACTGTTGTCATATGGTTTGTAGCATTGGAAGAGACTTTTAAGGAGAAAACTGAAGGAGGAAAATTTCAGATGTTTATAGGAAGTGCCTATAATTGAAATATGAAGGTAGCATATAAAACTTCCCATTCCCCTTCTATGGAAAATGGCAGTCATTAAGATTTAGGGTATAACTACACCGCAGTCAAAGTATAGGCCAGACTGTGTACATGTAGCTGAGCTACCTTCAAATGAGATAGTTCAGGTACCAATAACAGTACAGCCACAGCAGCACGGATCTCAGCACAGGCTAATTTACCCTGCTGAAAAGCACTTCTGTGCCTGCAGTATAGGTATATTCTCAGATATAAAGGGATGCATCTGTTGAGCTCAGCATAAATCTGATTATTGCAGCTGTAATCATATATCTTGTATCAGATGCTGAGCAGCAGAAATCAAGTTCATTAAAATTCTGCTGTTCACAGGCAGTATTTGCACCAAGTCTTTGGATAAACATAAATTAGAAATCAAAATCGAGATCCTGAGCCACTACTTGGCTGTGTAGTTCATGTGTTTCCACTAGATCTACTCAAATAAATACCAGCTATAAAGATTATAACAATAATACTTCCATCTTAGATAGGATTAATTCTCAGTACATCTCAAGGTCCTTGACAAAGGAGATCAAATGGGGAAACAACCATAACAAGGTCCCCAAGAGATCTAGCATGCTACCTGAAAATGTAAGTCGGGTCCCCTGATTCTTGGTCCACTGATTTGTCCACTAGGCTGAACAGCTTGAAAGAATAAGGCAGCTTGTAAAGTATACACAACATAGTGAGCTATGCATATAGAGCTATCTCCATTATATTTTTCAAGAACTCTGCATTTAATACAACCAGGGTCAGACAATTTGTCCTAGTTCCAGCCTCTGTCAGCCAAACAAGTGGCCCAAAGAAACTAAAATCTGCCTACAATTGCCATTTTAGCTAAATACAAAGAGTCAAAAAATCAGAGACTGAATCAATTTAGTCTTTGCAGGTTAGTCTACAGGTAAAACTGAGAAACAACTGGACACATTTCCTTTTGATTCATGAAATGCAGTCACATGCCTGCAAGCATGAGCTGTGTGTTCACTTCTCCTTTCTGCTGCCCCCAGAGGCTCTGGGATTTGCAGTCCAGAAACACAGCAGTAGGGCTCTGAAGGGTAGCTCATCATCTGTTCCTCTTCCTGCTTCAAGTGCCTCTGGGATTCATAGTCCACAACTGCTGCAGCCAGCAGTAACTTTGAGTAAGTTTAGCAGAACAGGGCACCTCTGTCCTGGGGGGGGGGGGTTAAAACCCCTCCCTGGCCCCAGACCCCACCCAGGGTTTGCCAGGTGGGGTGGGGATGCCTCCCGCTCCCTCCAAACCCTTCTCTGCTGGAGCGGACAGCACAGCCCAGCCCAGGGCTGAGAAGCGTGCTTGAATGCTGGGGGACTCTGATTTAACTTAAACCAGTAACGTTTACATTTTTTTCACCAAAAAGAAATTCTCTGGGATATGAGTAGAGAGCCAGTCCCTACCTAATCTATCTCCCCACTTCAGCACAGGGCTGGCAGAAAGGTCTCACTGCAAATTCATGCATTGTATTTGATCAGTTACGATTCAGAAAAAGTCATTCGATCTGTCACATCAAACATGGGGACTTTGAGCCTGGGATCCTGAGAACCAGGCTGCTACTTCTACTTAACAACTCCTAGCACACACACCCATGCTGAGTGGATCTCAGTGCAGAAGAAAAATCTTGCCCTTACCCTGGTTATCAGAACTATACTGCTCTTCTTAACAAGCAGCCTTGCCCAAACTTTCCAGCATGCTCAGGGAGTCTCAATGTTGTTAGGAATACAGAGGCCAGGTGATCAACAGTGCTGATTCTTGTATTCGCAGAAAACAAGAAACAGAACTTATAATGTATTCTACTGTAGATGTGCAAAATGCCTGGTACTGACACCCAGCACTCATTATTATTGTGGACAACAGAGGTGTACATGGATACAGTTTTGAGTTACACTTTGTATACACAATACAGTCCATTTCCCCAAATAGATTGTTTAAACCAGGGACATGAAACTCAAGGTTTCCGTGGGCCAGATGAGCAATGTGAGACCAGTCCCTGGGATGGTGCAGGGCTCTGCAGGCTGGGTTGAACTCACAGACCTCCATCATATGCTGGATCCAGTACTCATGGTGCCGGTTCCAGGCAGTTTGAGGCAAGCTCCATGTATGTCTCACATCCCAGGCCTG
Source organism: Crocodylus porosus (assembly GCF_001723895.1). NCBI lineage: Eukaryota > Metazoa > Chordata > Crocodylia > Crocodylidae > Crocodylus > Crocodylus porosus. The sequence continues at coordinate 48,250,163 of NW_017728949.1, read as the reverse complement.
GTATGCAGGGCCAGCGTGCAGGTCGACTTGAGACCCACGACCACTACAGAGGCTAGATGATGGGGCTCCGTGGGCCGTATCTTTGATACCTTAGAAATTGCGTATAGTTTAAACTACTTAAGATACAGGATTGTTATTCTTCATATCAACACAACAGCAAATGACAGCATTTGATCTCCTCAGTGTAGATTTTAATGTGTTCTGTTAAACTCAGCCATTCAAAATACTGCCAGTGAAATAAAACTCTGATGACTCTTAAAGAATTTAAGATTAACGCAGGAGGAAATTACCTTGCCTAGTCATGCCTACTTTTATTAGTAGCCTGCAGTTGTGTTTCATCTGGGAAGTGGTGAAAGCCTGATTTGAAAGCCAAGAAGGCAACTTTTTGCATATTGTGTTTAATTATTGAATACAAAATAGTGCTAAATCTGCATTTCCAAAGATTATGTTTTGTTCTCTGCAGCAAATGCAGGGACAAGACTTCATTGACAGGCGTGAGAAAAAGAAATAACTGTATTTCTTTTCCATGATCATGCTTGTATAGTTCGTGACGCCTCAATTTTAGTTTGTAGGTGTTTTTAAACTGACACATTTATTAAATCACTATATCTGGATTTGTATGGAAATCCAATGTATAGGACTCTGCTGTTTCTTTCTATACATCTTTTTGGTATAATAGGTATAAAAACTTTCAATCGGTTTCCTCAGTTAGACTGGGGGGTTGGCAGCTTACTGGATCTGGCCCACAGAATCACAGGGCTTTGCCTCCGTCTGAGCTGGGGCTGAGCAGTGAGGAGCTGCACTGGAGCTTGAAGCTGTGTCCTCACTGCTGCTATCACTTCTCTCTGCCCCCTCTCTCCCTGCACAAAGCTGTGGCATAGGTGCAGCTTCCAGTTTGTGGGGATCTGAAAGCTGTGCCCCCACTGCTGCCATTTCTCCCCACCCCTACTTTCTCCTCCCCAAAGCTATGGTGCGAGAGCAGCTTCCAGCCAGAGGGGACCTGTGCTAGAGCTGGACTAAGTGGGGGATGCAGGGTGGGGAGAAGTGGGAGCAGTGTGGAGGCGGTTTCCAGCTGTCCAGCCTGGACACAGGTCCTCTTCAGCTGGAAGCTGCACTGGCACCACAGCTGTGGAGCAGGAGGTGGGAAGAAGCAGCAGTGGGCACAGCTCCCAGCTGCATGGCTCTGGTGTGGCTGTGGGGAGAACCCCCATAATGCTGACATACCACCAAAAGCCACCTGACCCGCACCAGCCTGGGGCTGAATAGTTCTGGCCTGGGGCTTGAAAAAGGTTGTTAGCCACTGAATTATATACCATACACATCACAAAGTTGATATTACATTTCTTTGGTGTTCTGTATTTTTTATTTGTTGTTGTAAGGTATGGGTTTGAGCACAGAGCATGGTACAAGTTTCAGCTTAAAGTGAAGTTAGTTTTATTTATAAGGCTCTGCTGTACAGGGAATTCATTAGCAAAAAGGCAAAACAAACTAGACCAACTAGGTTAGAGAGTCCTAAAACATTTATCAAGCTCTTTAGATGAACCATGCTCCCAGTGGAACTTGGCAATATATAGCATTGACTTTCCCAGCTTCCGTACTCATGACAACCATAGAGTTACATTCTCATATAGTTATTCAGCGCCTTCTCATTAATTACGTATGTACTTCATATTATTTATCTTAAAAATTAAACCGTTATTCGGAACTTATTCCAGCTTACTTATACCTACTGTACAAATGCAAAGCTGAATTGGATGAAACAAAGCTGTAACTCCACCCTACAGGTATTGGTTACCCCTCTGGAAAATATCAGGATGCAGACATACCGTATAGTTATTATGGCTGGATAAGACTGGTGAACAAATTCCATGGATGGTGAACAGTGGTTAACACAATGTTGCTGCTGAGTAAGAGAAGACAAGAGCTAAATTATAATGGAGCATTGGTGCTTTGGGATTACTCTTGGTCAGGGTTCATACTATCTAAGGGAGTGGGGTTAGGCTCTGATTGAGCAGTACTGCCAGTTTCTAGAAAAAAAAAAAACCAATTCTATGCTGCTGATATTAAATGTGGGCCCTGTATTTGGCTGTGATTTTTTTATGCTTATTCCAAGCAATGATGACACAATAATAAGCTTTCATATAAAAGTTAGAAGACTGGTGGAACAACATAAACTGTGAAAGAGCATACTTTGCAAATGTGAGAAAAACATGCAGCAAATGAATGTCAAAGAACTGTGGAGTTATCTATGAAATAACAACTAGGCAAAGGGAAAATGAAAGCATATTTATTCTTCCACCTCTAAGGGGATCCAACAAGGCAGAGGACCTCACGTGAAATGTTTATGGGTAAAGCTTGACTTAATGGTGCAGGTAAGTCAAAAAGGAATCAAAGTGGAAAGATGACTGCTTCTCAGAGACAGATACTCTTAGGACAGGCATATGTGGGAATAAACTTGTAAATGGGTGAAAAGCAGGCCAGTTACAGTTTCAGTTGCTTTGAATATGTTGTGTCAAAGCTGTTTTACAATGGGAAAATTGAGTTTAACTAAAATTTCCTTTTTAATAAAAATTTCTTCCCCTCTGCCCCAACCGTATGGAATTTTTTCGGAAGGTCAGATACTTGAAAAAATAAAAAAATCAGTTTAGGAATATTCTACTGTGCTTGATGCAAATTGTACTTTGGCTGCCTCAGGCTCCATTCTTTTCTATATGCTGGACACCCCAGAGGACTATATCCTTCTTGATACGCCTTAGTGACTCAGCAAGGAGAGATACTGATGCCCCGTAAGAAACCGTGCAGTGGGCTCCCTACCCAGTCGGAGGGGAACAAGGACCTGAAATACAAGTTCTATGGGGATCTACTTTAAAAAAAATCCACAAATAAGTTGTCTTAAATATTTTCATAGTTAAAATAATGACAAATTTCCCTGTTCCACAAGTACACTGGAGGATCTGCTTTTCTTGAAAAGCAGGGACTCGGTGCCTGCCTTAGCAATCCACATTCTTAAACCTCTAATGCTTGTTTTTTTTCCCTCTGCATGTGCACCCTTTAATTACCATTCTTATTTGCCCACAAAGATTAATTTGAAGATATCCCAGAGACAGGTTTACAACTTTACTTCCTTGTTGAAAAATAAAACAGGGAAAGCAAACAAACAAAACAATGATACCACAAATCTAGGAGCTCTAAACAAGAGCTCTCTTTAAAGTCTTTCTTTTTCTTTTTTTCCTCAGGTCAGGCCATGGTAAAAGAAAAAGGTAAAAAGGAACTTTAAGAAGGGCTTGCTGGCCTAGAAAAGGACTAGGCAAACACAGAAATAGCTGCCAGGAAAAGTTTGCCCTTAGAATTACCTCTTGGATAGAAAAGAATCAGAGTGTGAACTGCCCCTGGACCACTAGAGAGAGCCTCTTCTGCTCAAGTGATGACATACAAGGGGAGGATAGAAGCGTGAACCTGCTTAGCCTGTGATGTAGATAAACAGAAGACTTCACTTTCAAGAATTTTTCATTACTGACATTCAGACACATGCATTTAAATTTCAAAGAATGTTTGTAGGAGGCTCAGAGTCCTTGGAGGGTGCAGAAGAGAGGAGACAGATTTAAGGTGGTAGGGAGAATAGGTTACAAGCAGATCTAAGAAAGGAAAGCTAATAAAGTATCTATCCATTGAATATATGAACAACAATCTCCTTAGCTTTATGCAATTCCTTTCCTCATAAAGGCTTTGAGAGTATATTGTAAACTAATACTCACTTATTATAAACTATTTGGGGCAGGGACAGTCTTTTTATTCTGTGTTTGTACAATGCCTAGCATGATAGGATCTTGCTCTGTGACTGGTGGTGTAGTCACTACTACTATACAAGTAATAATAAACACAGAAAGCTACATTTCCTATTGAAATGCAGCTTTCTCTCTGGTGTAAGACAACAAATATCTCCACAGCTGTGGGTGATACCCTGAAGTATTTTTGTATAGGAAGTGAAGAATATATTTTTCATGTGAAACCGCAGAGAGATTGTTACGAAGGCAGAATGTAATTACCAAAGCTGGAATTTGGCCAGGTCATTGGTGTTAACATTCTTCCTCTTGCAAATAAGGGCCATGAAGTCTTTAATGACCACAGGTGGTCAGGACCTTGAATTTACATCTCATCTAAAAGACCTGAAGTGTGCCACACTACTATGTACAAAAAAAAGAAGTCCTGATCTGTCAAAGGGGTAATTCTTCTAGTTAAACTTAATGTCAGGAAAGACTTAAAGAGCCAACACAAGCTGATCTAGGAACCAGCCAGGGGAGAACACAAAAGACATCCTCAAAATTAATTTAGAACGTTCTGGCACTGCTCCTTCTGCCCTTGGGGCAGCCAGAAAAATGGGTAAATAAAAATTAAATAATAGAATTTTACCTCCGTGCTACAAATTTTTGTATGCTAGTCACAGCTCACTTTCTTTGCTCAGATGAGGTTCTCAGAACCCAAATAATTTTTCAGTCCCAGAAAAGTGGTGTGGCAGAGAGGGGGAGAATGGTGTCTGCCAAGAAACACACCAGTGGAGCATGCATTATGAAAGGGGAAAAGGAAGGTAGGTGATGGTACCAGTGGTAATTTATTTTTATATGCAGAGCTACATACTCACAGTCAGGTAGAGGCGACAGGAGAGGAGGGAGCTGTGGGATTTTCAGTTACTTTACTCAACGATCACAAGAACGTGTAACTGAGCATGACAAATCATTGCAGTGCCCAATCAGCCTAAGAGCAATAAAAAGATCCAGCCCACTAGTCTGGGTGCAGAAGTCTCAGGAAGAAAAAACATGGATTAACCCCTAGAAATAAGATCTCAGAATGCAACAAAGATTGATCCCTGAACTAATCATTGTCCTGGATTACTTTTCCTCCTCCCTGAGAGCTGTATCCAGATTTTCCAGTGTTCCAGCCCATGCTTTTTTTGTTTTTTCCCCTGCTGTGGACCCCCTACTGCCCTCTCTCCCTAACAGTAGCCAAATTTCATGGAAGGTCCTTGCAGCCCCATGAACTGGCTGATAGCCAAGGCCAAGAGCTCTAAAGGGCTTTAAATAATACCTATAGTTAAGGGATATGAACAGTTTTAGAGTTTTAGGAGAATGTAATAATTTGCTTTCTCCACCAGGCTGGAAGAAGAAAACATTTGAGACCATCATTGATAGGTGCAAAACATCCTTGAGAGGGTCCAAAGGAAGGCCACTCAAAGGCCTGCAGGTAAGGTCCTACAAGGAGAGATTGAGCAGATTTAGATTAGACATCGGGAAGAACTTCTTTTTGGTAAAGGTTACCAAAATCTGGAATGGGCTTCCAAGGGAAGAAGCCCATTCCCCTACCTTGGAGATCTTTAAGAGAAGACTGGACAAGAACCTGGCTAGAGTCATCTGACCCCAGTGGCCTTTCCTGCCCAGGGCAGGAGGCCAAACTCAGTGATCTACTGAGCTCCCTTCTGACCCTAAAAATCTAATACATCTATGAAATCATTGATAGGTGCAAGCCACCAGTTGCTTTGCTATGTGTTCTGCTGCCCTATCTGTGCTTTCCTTACATAACAGCAAGCAAGCTGAACACCTGCTGCTTGCCACAACAGATACACACATTGTTCTAATGCATGTTCTTGGCCTTTTTAGACTCAAGGTACCCCTCAGAAAATGCCATTTCTTAGATTTCACTGTTTGGGGTTTTTTACTAGAAAAATGATACAGCAGTTCTTCTGTTGCAAAGAACTTGGAAAGTGCACAACAGGTCAGAATGTTTTTGACACTATGGATTCCTATTTGAAATCTCTGGGTTTATCTTGTGAATCATGTGCAAGTGTCTGCACACCTAACTGCTAATATCGTACATCATCCTTGTTGAGAATCACTGTTCTAAGGAATAATTGGAAATCAGAACCCAAGTGAACAGGATTTGAAGACAGGGAAAGAAGACACTGATGATACAACCATCTTCCTGCTGGGACATGTTCAGTAACCAGGAAGGGGGTGCAGGATGCCTCTCTCCCTCCCACCCACCTCCCTGGGACCCCTCCCTCCCTAAGCTTTGTGGCCAGCAAAGATTCCAAAGTTACAATGTAATGGAGAATAGCATGGCCTGACTCAGTCAGCCAGCCAGCTAAGTCAGGCCATACATCTCCATCTGAGGGGGCCCCTAGGGGACCATGCCTGGGCCCGCCCCCCTCCCCCCTTGACCCAGCCATCTTCCTGCTGGGACATGTTCAGTGACCAGGAAGGGGGTATAAGATGCAAATTGATTGCAATTCAATTTATTGTGAAAAAATGAAGATGAGGAACTAAACATTCTTATTTATATTTGCTCCTGATTGATTTCAGAGCATGGATCTGGGAGCGAGGGAGCGGTTTGCAGCTGGCCAGGGATAGGAGTGCAGTAGCTTTGCAGGCTGAACACAGAGCTGGTCAGGGCCCGTATTTCAGATTGATTAGCCTCCCCTCCAGGCACCTCAATAATATGTCTGGAGATAGCCATCTGCTGTGTAACACTGCTGGCCTCTCTATAGGGAGCAAAGAGCTTTCTGAAACCCTGGCCTTGGCTAATAAGCAGCTCCCTGCTTAGCTGAGACCCATCTGATGAGGACATGCCAATACTTAGTGTAGGAAGTTCTCCCTAAATGATTCTTTCTTTGAATACACTTGATTCTGCAGAGACCTAAAGGTAGCTGAAGAGATTACCCAGGGCTATCCTGGGAGTGCTACTCCTTGTTTCCCCTCTCACCTACTCCCTGTCCTGTGAGAAGGCTGAGAGAAGAGATATGGCAAAGGAGAACAAAGCAATCCTGAACAAAATCCAATGAGCTCTCCTGGGGGGGGAGGCGGAGTGGGTTGCAGCTGACTGAGAGGGGAGGGTGGTCTGCAAACCCAGCTCCAAAAAAGGTGCTGCATGCAGGATTTTGTAAAGAAAACATTGCATTGCAAAGAAAGCGTATAAAAAAAATTATTTTTGCATTGCACCTCCTGTAACAGTACAGCCTGCAAAGAAAAAAATTCAGGAAAAAAAGGGGGAAATTGTTTTGGAGCTGCGGCAGCAAGCATTAACCCCAACCCCCACCCCACTCAGTGGCCATGCATATGAAATGCATAGTACGTCTTTAATGAGTTATAAAAGTCTTTAAAGACTTGCTAAAGGCTAAAGGACCTGGGAGGTCCATACATGGAGAAGTTTTTCAGATTGCCTGTTTGCCACTGGGAGTGGGTGTAGTTGTTTAGTCTTTTTTCTTACAAGACATGCTGGCTGCACTGCACCCTAGCTAACACTTAACAAGCATTCAACCTCCCTCCCTCTGATAACAGTCCACCCTTCAACTCTTTCCAGTAATGCCAGGACTCCATAACCCCACCACCACCAAGCACAGCATCCCCACGCTGAGGCAGGCTCAGTCTTTGAAAACAAACCCATCCAGCCACCCACCCCAAAGAAAACATGACATATATAGCAAAAATAAAACACTTTACTAAAAATGCTGCAACTTTAACAATAACTACATAGAACTTAATAATATAAAATATATTAAAAATACTAAAAAAAAATCTTTAAAAAAATCTGAAGATATCTTCACTCTACTCCTCTTCACTGTCTTTACTCCACTCTCCTTGTCACTGGGCTGTGGGCTGGTTGCCATCCCCAGTGAGTTCTGCCCACAAAAGTTTTCCGCAAAGAGGGGAGAAAAGGAAGAGGAGGAAGAAAGGGGGGTTTGTCGCAGTCAAAAAACGGACTTTTGCCCCCCCACCCAGCCCCCCACCCCCACATGGTCGGTGGTATATATTACCTAAATATCACCTGGGATGCTGCATATCATGGGCATCAGGCCTGGCAGGCAGCATTCTGCCCCTGGACTTTTGGTCGTGGATCTGAAATGGAATGTGATGAAGTTCAGGAGGCGAGCAACGTTAAAGGTAGACATGTAACCACTCACTCCAGTTTCAAACTAGTTGCAAAAAACTTACCATTACGGTGATGCTGCAGCTGTCGTCAGGAGCTATGTCCGCTGCAATGGCAGCACACAACAGAGGTGGAGGGTATATGGGGGGCAGGAGAACACGAAGGTACATGGGTGGGGGGGAGGACATGCACTATAGGTGGCAGGGGGGCAGAAGAATTAAGAAGGGGTAGAAAATTAAGAGATTTGTCCCCCCCATTTTAAAATAATATTGGTCTAGCAGACCCATCGCAACCTGCACTGTGTGCTGTGAGGGAGGAGTGAAGGAGGGTAAAAACACACAAGAGCACCTACTGGAACACAGTGCCACCTTGTGGCAAAGGGGATTAGTTAGAAGTCTTTGGAGTCTCTGGCTGTTTTCATGAACAAATCCAGAGTTGTAGCGGTGTAACTGGAGAGTGCCGCAAATTAACACATCCCCGAGTAGTGTTAGTTTAAGGCACTAAATGGGCTTTAGAGCAGCAGGAAATCCCAGGTTATGCAAACACAATCGTAGTTGCATCAACATAAATGGGCAATATTGTTTAGTCTACACATGCCCACAGGGAGAATCCCAGGTAGTGAAACAACTAAGAGGTGGCAATTAGGTGAACAACTGGATTGGGAGACTATTTTAGTTTGAGAGAAGATGAGAGAATGGAGTACAGGCCAGTGATACCTTTTTCAAAGTGAGCAGTCTCTGCATTGTTAGGCTGGATTGTTAGATCTTAAGTATGCTCTTTAAAACAATGGTGTCTTGAGTGTGTTACATTTGTATGAAGTATGGAGGGTCAAGAAAGATACAAAAAGCCACAGAACCCTGTACCACCGACATATACAGAAAGAGTGAACGTACATGTGAAGGGTAATTCATAAGCATTACGAAAATCAAAACTTTCAAGGAGGAACCCACACAATTCCACAGACTCTTCTGATGTCCTGTAGCACTTAGATACCAACAACTTTTAGATTTCATAGACATTCGGGCTGGAAAGGACCTCAGAAGATCATCGAGTCCAGCCCCACGCCCAAAGGGCAGGAAGTCAGCTGGGGTCATAGGATCCCAGCAAGATAAGCATCCAATTTGCTCTTGAAGGTGTTCAATGTAGGT
>NW_017728949.1:48207932-48241087 GCF_001723895.1 Crocodylus porosus | reverse complement strand
GGTGCAGCAGGTCAGCCAGTCTGGCTGAGAAAAGCCTCCTCCACAGCAGAGAGAGGTGGAGGCCATCTCTTCCCAGCAGCTCACTGCCTCTCTCGCCAAAGAGCAGGCTGTGGTCATGGAAGCCAAAGCCTTCCCTATGACACCAGTGCCGCAGTCTTTGGTTCACTATGTGGATCCTCCTCAGCCCATAGCCCGAGACTGGCAGGATGGAAGAAAACACCACCTGAGCTCCCAGACCCCTAAGCCCCGTTCCCAATTCCCTGTAGTGCCTCATGACCCGGCTGGGAGCGCTCCGAGCCGTGTCATTGGTGCCCACATGAATAAGGAGCATAGGATAGTGGTCTGTGGGCTGGAGGAGTTTTGGGATCTTCTCCACAATGTCCTGGATGCAGGCCCCCAGGAAGCAGCAGACTTCCCAGGCTAAGGGATTGGAGCGGCAGATTGTCCCCTCAGTCCCCCTCAGAATGGAGTCTCCCACAACAAACACCTTACGTCTCGTCTTGGGGAGAGCGGGGACGGTAGCTGCAGGTGAGCCAGTGTTGCCTGTGGGAGGTGGCAACTCAGCAGGCTCTGCAGGACCTGCAAGTGGTGCGTACCTGAATATTAAACAATATTCAAGGGACCATTTTAAAATCAGATGGGATGATGTTCATAATTGACAGGATCTACTAGGCAGACCGTCCAGTTCAGCTTCCTAACAACTCGGGACGATTTCCTAGGGTACACATTCTATAGAATTTTCAGCGGCTTGGTTTTAAATACTCCAAACAACAGCACTTCACCAGATCCCTTTGGAAAACTACTGCACAGAAGAACTGTTTCCACAGTCTGCCCAAACTTTTTTTTTTTTTTTTAATTATTTATTTTTTTAAACTTTCAACCATTCTGTGCCACCCTAAAGAATTCACCTTCCTATTTTTATCCTTTTACCTTTCATTACTTGTAAATCCTTGCCAGGTCAAACCTGAGTTATCACATAGCCAAACTATATGCATTTACAATACACCTTCATTTGGATTTCATAAATAGTGTTCCAGTTACCCAGCTTTGCTAGTTGATTTTTTTTCTTCTTCTTCTTTTTGAACTCCTTCTAGTTTGTCAATATTTGTAGCCAGGATTGAATGGTAGAAATTAAGCTTTTCTTAAGTCGTCAATCATCCCAAGTGGTTAAGGCCTCCCTCAGAGTTTCATTGGGTGTTTATACATGTGCTTCAGGAGTGTGTGCAGGTGGGGGGAAGGGTGCTTTAATTAGAGTGGCTCTGAGAGCTGCTTTAATTAAAGTGCCCGGAGCATCACATGTATTCCCATGCTGAAAAATGGTAGTGGGGGTACTTTAACTAAAGCTGATTGAACAAGCTTTAGTTAAAACACCCCCACCACCATTTTTCACTGCATGGACGCTGATACACATGATGCTGGAGTCTGCTGGAGCGTAGTTATTACCATGCTCCAGCAGACTTAATTAATCAAGTCTTCTCTACACAATTACAGCCTATCAGAGCAGCCTCACTGCACATGTATATATGCCCATTTATTTTTTTCTAGTAGGCAGAAAAAATGATTATTGGGACAGGTATTTCTTTAATGCAACTGTGCTTCTTAAAGCTAACCCATCCCCCCACCCCCAAATGTGTCATTCAAAACAATGGGTGTCTTTGCTTGAATTCTTAACCTCTTTTCAGCCAACAGCTTACCCAAAACTTCCTGGTTTTTCATCAGGTTCACACTACCAGTTCTTGCCCAGTTTTCTTGATAAATTCTACAAGATTCTGTCCTGTTTCTCCTGCTTCTTTCTTTCTCTCTCTCTCATCTTGAAGTGCTTACATGCACACGATGCTGTTCTCAAATCAATACCTTGTGTCTACATTTGTTATCAGAACCCCTTGGACCATTCTGCATAACCTGTGGCCAGGATCATGTCATTTAGTATTTAGTCATTCTGTTGTTTCACTAAACAGAGGGGTATCTATAATGCCCAAAGTGAAATCAGTGCCAAGCCCACAACAGAATGTTTATCAATATCCAGCTTGAGGAAACTTGCTCTGCAGTTTCCCTTCCTATATATCTAAGCATTTCTAAGGTGCCCATGATTATGATATAAGCCTCTGCTTAAAACTCCTCTCTGTACTCTAAAAAAAGTTACACACTGCACTAAGCAGGAAACAGCTGAAAGCAGTGAAAAATCACACAGCAGGACACAGTCATGACATCAAAGGAGCAACAATTTTGTCACCAGCCAAATTAACAGAGGCAGCAAGGAAGCCGCACCAAGGAGGGATGGTATTTAACATAAATTTCAGATTTTGAAAAATATTAGGGGAAAGTTCAAAACAAGGACAGTGTGAACAAAAACAGATTGAAAGAAATGCTTCCAGAGAGAAAACAGGAGTAACATAGTTAAGGGAAGGGAAACAGTGAAGGAAAGATTAAAAACAAAGCCTAACTAAAATCACAGCAGTAGCAAGGGAGTTCTGATTGCTGCTAACATAGCCACAAGTTATGCTCATTGTACTTGTGCTAGCATTGTTGCTGGTGCCACAGCAATGTGATGGCTTTCTTTCTCGACAGTCTGAATTGAAGCTTCATTCATGTCCTTTGGCTCCCTATACTTCCTCTGTTTCTCTGCACTAATAGGGGAGGCAAAATTTTTATTTTAAGAAAATGTAATTGTGTTTTAAAAAAATCCTAGAATCTCCTACTTCAACAGGTGCACATGGTGCCATGGTAACAGCAGTTGCAAACCTGCCCTTCCAATAATCTACTGGAAGTTTTAGTAATATACTAAATAGGTTCATGGGCTAACATCAGATGACATTTCAGCATCACTGTGTCTCCAGGAAGACCGAAACAAGTATGAAATTTAGCTGAAACTCAGTCTAGAGCTATCTGGTGCAATATTTTTTAGCCGGCCAGAGATGAGGACTGGAGTTGCACCCTTATTTGTAACAAGGGTTCTGAAGCTGGCTGTGTGTCTGGACTTCCATCATCATCTGTGTGCCCATCTGCATTTAGCTAAGAAATCTCAAATGTTTATTTTTAGATACTTGTCACCCCAAAACAATACTACTAACGGGTTTTCCATGTACAGCCTACACTTTAACATCAGACCAAGGACAGGACTTAGTTCTGGATGCTGCAGCAGACATGACACCAGCACTCTAGGAACCGTGAGAGCTGTTTTTTCTGGAGAATTTAGGGTGTTGATTTTGCCTTGTGTCAGTTCTATGTCATTTGAACACGCTTGAGAGAGCATCCATGGACCTTGTTACATCTTACAGTGCGAGTCGCACAAATGTCGACCCGTGTTAGTGTTAGCTCAAGTTTGGACCAGTCACAGGCTTAAGTTAGCAGGGCCCCAGAGGACTGAAAGATGAGAATCTCCCCCTCCCCCTCCCCCACCCATCCTGGGATTCCCCTCCACCCCCAGGCTTCCCTCCCCCACTTACTTGTGGTTGCACATGCTGCCTGTCTTGGGGCAGCAGGCAAGAAACTGGCAACCTAACTGCCTGGCCAGTGTTGCCATGCTGCTTCTCTTCTCTGTGATAGGCCCACTGAGTGAGCAGCAGTGGCAGCAGCAGCTGGGCAGACAAGTTAACCCTACCCTGACTGCTCCCCTGCAACAAACAGTGCAGGCAGCCACAAGTAAGGGGGACAGCAAAGGGGATCATGATCAGGAATTTGGGGTGCTGGAGAGAGTAGGGGGGCAGTAGGCCTTATCTAGGCCAGCTGGGCTGGATGGGGTGTTTATACCAAGGTGTAGCCTAGAGAATGGCTACACTTCAGTATAACATGAGCTGGGTAATACAGATCAGAAATAATCCTGCCCTGGAGTGGCGTAACTTAGAGCCACATAACAAGTACGTGAAACTAGTTTCATGTGTTAATGTGCAGACAATCTAGGAGTTAAGAGCTCCAGGAGCTACCCAAAATTACTGTGTAACAAGGTCCTATGATATAATGCCCTACTACCATGGTTGAGATCAGTTAAAAGATCTGCATTAGAGCCCCAGTAAAATAGCAGTTGAATGTTTCAACTTGGTGGCAAGCTTTGTATGATCCCAAATACCATGAAGTTGTTTAAAGCATGATTCATATCCTATTTATTCATCTAGGCTTTGGCAGTGATATGCACCTGAAAGATGGACTGAAGTTTATGCTGGAGGGGAGCATGACTGTGCTTGATTTTTTACTGTATTGTTTATGGGTGGGTTGTGAGCAAGGAAGAACTGTCATGTTTCTTTCTATTTGATTGCATTTTTAATTTTGGCAAAGGTGTCTGAAGTCAAGGACTACATAGCTCTCTAGATAATTCATCAGTGCCACATAACACTTGCCCTTTGCAACTGCAAACCTATCTCCATCTACACATTTTACCTGAACTCTCACTGAGTGCAGCAAAAAGTCGATCAGTTCCTGAAGTAATGATTATAAAGAATGCATGGACTATCTGGTACCCAATAGGGAATAGTCTCTTCTTTTTTCTGTAACTTTCATTAGTGCTATTAAGTTTGGACAGAGAGAAGCTTTCTAAGTATAGAGCCAGAAAAGATAAGAAATGTGTGAATGGCCTGAAAGAAGTTGTAGCCCTAATCCATAGTAATTATTCATCCTGAAAAGGTCAAAGCACCAAGAAAGAGGTGGCACCTGGAGGTGGAATAGGACTGCATGATTTAAAGATAGTTACATAATTCCTGAGCAGAGCAGTGAAGCCCAACTAATAGTTAATTAATGATTAAAGAATATGGGCCATTCAATGGCACATCAAAATGTTGCACTTTCAAGAGGTTGCTTAATGGTGTAATTGCCCCCACATTCTGGATCTTAACCCCTTAGCTATAGTGATTCTTTAAACAATTTATTTCCATCTATCTAGGCTATCATCTGGAGACATTACTGACACCTTTCAATGCCATTTCTCAGATACCTGGACTCTGTAGAATTATCTAAGATGGAAATATCAGTCTAAGGCATTGTACTAATGCAAGGAATGTGCAAGATTTGGAGAACTCTAGATCTGATTTCTCCGTAAGTGTCACTGTTCTTAAGAGAAAACTAAGGTAGCAGACTTGGTAATTTTGATTTTATTTCACAAAAATAGCCAATTCAAACAGTCAAAAGCAGCCTTAAGCAAAAATATGTAAAACATAGCCCTACCTAGTCTTCCCTGTGCTTTGGTTAACAGGATAACAAGGGTCCTTTTCTGTTGCTTAGGCAATGTGCTCTGATTGTTCAGTCCTCATATTTCTTGTGTGTTGCATCTTGTTCGTTTTTTTAAAATAAGGCTTAAATCATTTGGCAGCTCTGCTATTTATCAAACAAGTCTTACCAAGCAAGATAAAAATAATTAATAGAAATGTTAGCTTCTACTCCAAAATATGGCACTCCTATAAAACATATATTTTTTGCTTTTTTCTGCACTTACACAAATTTTTCAATATGGGGAATCTCTAACCAAATGATGAATTTTCAAACTGCAGCTCATCTTCTGCATATAATCCCAGCACTCTCTTATACTGTTATAGAGCAAGACCACACACTTAACATTATCTGGGTGTGTCTACATGTTCGTTAATGTGCTTTTGGTAATGCACATTAAATTTAGTACCTCCAGGTGCCTGCACACAAGAGCAGAAGCTACTCCAATGCCCTGTAATTACAGCATCAGAGCAGACTAGATTACATGAGTCTGCTGGAACATAGCAATTGCCACATTCCAGCAGCTTCTCACGTCATGTGTATCAGCATTCCCATGCTTCAAGATGGTGACAGGGGAGAATTACTCTCAGTAATTGATTAATAAAATTTAAATGAGCTTTAGTTCAAGTGCCCCAGCTACCATTTTGAAGTGCAGGGATGCTGATGCACAAGATGCTGCGGCAATCTAATTAAAACGCCACCCCCTCCACCCCTGGAGAATGTGTAGAAGTGCCCTCCATTGTGAGGTACTAGAAATAGATGCATTAATGTATTTTAATGTGCATTAGCAAAAGCACACAATTTTTTGTGATGCTTTAATACACATTAAAAATAGGCTAATGTGCAATAAAGCACACATGTAGAGGTGCCCTTTGTGTAGGAGCTATGCAAGGCTGCAGCCACTTAATACTGGCTACACAGCTGTAAGCCCTTTCTTCATGATCTAGTCCATAGTTTCTCAACCTGTGGTATGCATACCCCTCAGGGTATGCAAGACACAGGCATGGGGTACACGGGTACCCCAGCACTCTCTCTGGGTCTCCCTCTTTTCCTTTCAAAACTATGGCAAAAAAAATTGGTGCTCTGTGCATTGTGTGGCACTTTAAATTCCCCAGTAATAATTTGGTGTTCAGCCCTCCTAGCTTTGGCTAACATCACCTCTAGCCCAGGTACATACTTGAGATGTGCACCCCTGGTGTAAAAGATGGCAACCCTGACCACACCAGGTCAGACATCTGTCATATCATGGGCTTATATATACAGCCCTTCTTCCAACATATGTAAATATAAAATACCCTAGAAAATTGAGTGTTGGGGTACTTTTCAGAAGTTAGGGGGTACTGCCTACTTAAAAGGCTGAGAAACACTGCTCTAGTCCATCAAGGCTTCTTTCTGGACTTTCAGAAGGCCTTCGACACTGTCTCTCACCCCAGTCTCATTAAAAAACTGGGGGACTGTGGTGTCAACACCTGCACAGTCAAATGAGTCATCAGCTGGCTGGAGGGCCGCACCCAGAGAGTGGTGTTGGATGTGTCATTTTCGACCTGGAAGGACGTTGGCAGTGGGGTTCTGCAGGGCTCCGTCCTTGGGCCCGCACTGTTCAACATCTTCATCAGTGACTTGGACGAGGGGATAAAAAACACCCTGTTCAAATTTGCTGATGACACCAAGATGTGGGGGGATGTGGGCATGCTAGAAGGGAGGAAAAGGCTACAATCGGACCTAGACAGGTTACAGGGCTGGGCGGATGAGAATAGGATGGGATTCAACACTGACAAGTGCAAGGTGATGCACCGGGGAGGAAGAACCAGCAGCATACCTACACGCTGGGGAATTCCCTTCTCTTCAGTGCAGAGGCAGAAAAGGATCTTGGAGTCATCACTGATGCCAAAACGATCATGGGCTGGCAGTGTGGGGATGCAGTCAGGAAGGCCAACCACACCTTGTCATGCATCCACAGATGCATTTCAAGCAGCTCCAAGGAGGTGATCCTCCCCCTCTATGCGGCACTGGTCAGGCCACAGTTGGAGTACTGTGTCCAGTTCTGGGTGCCGCACTGCAGGAGGGATGTGGACAACATGGAGAGGGTCCAGAGGAGGGCCACCCCCATGATCAGGGGGCAGCAGGGCAGGCCCTATGAGGAGAGACTATAGGACCTGAACCTGTTCATCCTCCACAAGAGAAGGCTGAGGGGGGATCTAGTGGCCTGTTACAACCTAGTCAGATGGGACCAGCAGGCACTGGGGGAGTCTGTTCCCCTGAGCACTACCAGGAGTGACTAGGAATAAGAGTCACAAGCTGGCAGAGGGTAAATTCAGACTAGACATCAGGAGGTGCTACTTCACTGTCAGGGCAGCTAGGATCTGGAACAAACTTCCAAGCAAAGTGGTGCTGGCTCCTACTGTGGGGGTCTTTAAGACAAGGCTTGACAATCACTTTGCTGGGGTCATTTGACCCCAGTACTCTTTCCTGCCATGGCAGAGGGTCAGACTTGATAATCTGCTCAGGTCCCTAATAACTATGAAACTATAAGATAAAGGGAGGCCTCTTAAGGAGCTGAAAGCTGGCAGGTGCTACAATCTGAAAAGTATGAAGATTTGGAGTGGGGAGGCAAAGGATGACAATACAATTTTTCAGAAATACAACAGAAAAGAGGCTACTGCAACCAGGACACAAATAAGGGTAACGATCATGGACTAGACTGGCCCCTGAACTACTGATAGAAATTAATAAAAATGAGTTATTGGGCCTTGCAACTTAAATGCTTCCAATCATTATTAGATCTTGAAGCCAGGTGTTACCGTAACAGATTATAAATTTTTAAACTCTAGATCTAGTCGTTATATACGTTGGCTGAGATTATATCTTCACCATAGACTATAGGTAGAAAGTTGTACTTTTATTCGCGAAAAGGTAATTTAAGCATATAAACAAAGCCTGGCATTTATTTAACTGTAAATTTAGATTTAGAAAAAAGAAATACAATATTATGTTGGCACTGAATTTGGTAAGTAAGCAAGCTAATCATTGTATTATTTTTAATTTCTAATGAAAGTGAATGGCTAATTTCTATCTAAGTACTGTGCAAGCATGAGATAAGAAGAACATTGGTCTCACTGCAGTCTGAGCTAAAGTATACTTGCTTTCCAAACCTTAGCCTGTTCACTAAAAGCTGCCATTTTCACCGAGCTCTTTACTGGTTTTCAATACATCTAGAAACACAGACAATGCCACCAAATTCAGTTAACCACCTGAGATATCAGTAAGATCTGAACCCAGCTCTCCAGAGATGAAAGGGAAGTGTATCAAACCTATCATGATACCTAGCCCTCAGCATATTACAATATTAATTAGTCACTTTCCTTATTATTCTGTCAATATATGCTAGATTGAAACAAATTAGATTCTTGGCACATATTTCACACACTGGATCAAGTCTTGCAAGGGTCTTTTATTATTTATAAGATCATGTGCTGTCTTCCTGCTGAAAATGAGATGGTCTGCATGAGAAAAAAGGTAAAAGAAATGCAGAGAAATGAAAATCAGATATTCCCTAATGATATTTAAAAATAGAAATTTTGCTACTGTTACATACAGCATGTTCCATCTTTTGAGATTTAATGGCTCTCTTGTGGTTTAATGGAGAATTACTTTCAGTAATTGATTATTAAAATTTAAAATTGCTAACCATCTTCATTATTAGATGAGCGAACATGTTATCCTTGTAATTAAAAAAAGCCTAAGATTCACTTTCATCCTGTTGACAGAATGGGCAAGAAGGCTCAGCACTCCAGCTTGATGGTTTCAGGCTTCTTGTTTGACAAAAATAGCCAGCAAGTTATTTGATGATGGAAATGCAGAACATCCACTGAGACTCTGCAAAAAATAATGAACAAAAGATAAAATAATAATAAAAAGCCTCACAAGCTAATTAAAGTTTTCAGGCCCAACTATTGTATGCAGCATTTATCAGCTATTTCATTGTACTTCACTCAGTTAAAAAAAAATGCACTGTTATTTTTCTTACTAGAAAATATATTCTGCAGTTCATCATATGTTTCCCTGGATGCACAGCTATGTTTTCTCTTTAGAAAATGAAGTTAGGATTTGGCAAGTGAAGTGAATATAGTATGGTATTTGGGAAGGATCTGAAAGCTACATTTTTTCTGTTTAAGGAATTTATCATTGGCAGAAGGGAAAGGTTTGAATGAGATGGTGTCCTCCAGTTGTCCCATATGTAGTAGAAAATGAGAACTGGCATTTTAAGATTCCTTTCCAATATAACCATTGTTTTGAAAAGCTGCAGAAGTAAGAGCAGGCATGTACAAAAAAAGTATTTTTGGCCTGAATGTTGAAACTACCCAGCATTTGAGACAGCCAAATGGACCACCTATTAAAACTGTGGGAAAGACTAAAAAAGAATGGATTAAGATGAAATAGAGGCCAAGTTTGGTCATAAGATGTTCTGCAAATGTGAAAGGTATAATATGACCCAGGGAGTGGGGCAAGGTCTTGCTCCAATCACAGTGCTGTCCGGGGAGCTAGTCAAAATACTATTTGTTACTAGGGAACAGAATTATGCAAAATTTTTACAAGTCTTGCAGTTCCCAGTTGTTCCACTGGTTTGTAGAAGTCCATAAAGTAATCAAAATAAAGTGTGAACCCTCAACTGATAAAAGGAAGCCAAAGTCTACTCTAACTAGAGCAAAGCAGTAAATAAACAAACAGTCTTCTAGGCATTTTCAGACATCCCAAACGTCTTTGTTTCTTCTTCAATGTTATCTGTTGCTTAAAATAATCATAACAATGAAAGCCCAACAAGGTACTCTTGTGGCTGGTAGGTGCCACATGCGTCATACAAAGGAGAATAAGAAATTCAGTTAAAATGTCCTAACACCTAAAAGAACAGAGACCAGATCCAGAAGATGGAAGTTAGATGCATCAAGAGAGACCCCAAATTCTGCTTACACATTCAGGGACCTTCGCTAATTGAACTGATTGACTGCTTCTCTATGGCCAACTGTGTAGGCACTAGATCAGTTTCCAAAATAAATGGCCATGGTGGCAATAGCCATACTGATGGCTGTAGCTCAGAACAGTACAGCAGATCTTATTATATCAGGTTAAAAGGTCATACTGAGCATGTTTACATGTGTGACTTAAAGTGTGCTTTCACTAATGCGCATTAAAATAGGTTAATGCGACTTTTTTTCTAGTACCTCACAGTGGAGGTACTAAATTTAATGTGCATCAGCAAAACCATACTAATGAACATGTAGATGTACCACTGTATTCAAACCATAGCATTTCCTCATATGGTATTATAGCCCTTTAGATCACTAAATAAGGTAGTTTTTATTTTTTAACTCAAGAGTTTTCACTTTTGAAGGGCTTACTTTCTACATTCATTTTAGTTACAGGAAGAATATACTTGACCTTTACTTTTTGATCATGGTTTGTGTCAAGGAGTGCCTTAATTCCACAAAAGATTTTATTGCAAATACCGTAGGGAAACATTCATTCAAAAAAAAAACCCCCCCAAAAAAACCCCCCACTCTGTCTCTTGGAATTACTTTGAAAGCATTCCTTCTATATTGTAAACTTGCAAAGCTAACTTGGGGTTACCATTCAAGTCAAGAATGACCATTTAAAACTTAACACAAGGGCTTCAATTAGAAAGGACAACTAATAAAATTATAAAAATTATTATTTGGGAAGGGGCAAAATAACATCTGGAAATAGTACCAAATTTTAGCAGCTGGGTATTGAATTACAGACCATAGCTTCACCTCGTTATCTATGGTTTATTTCATTTTGCCTTTAAACATGTTGTATTTATCTATTTCTAATATTTGTAACAAATGTTTTTCCTTAGATACAATTCAAAAACAGATAACTTTATAATCTTCATATAAAATGGAAAATAACTTCAAGGGAAATTTAATCCCTTATAACTAGATTAATTTTCTCAATGTCATAATAAGATGATTCACTACTCTTTTGTTCCATTGAAAGTTTATCAATGTGATTTTTCTGAGATTGCTTCAATTTTAATAAGAAAAGTATGTTTGAAATCTTAAATCCATATTTTATAAACCCTTTCCATTAAAATTATTTCATTACAAAGACTGGACTGTTTGGGTAAGAGGTGTACTTAACCTGGAATAAATTCCCAGCCATTTAGGACAGTTATGGAACTATCAGCAGCACACTAGCATAAGAAGCATTCTTCCATCAACTAACCTGGTTTTTGCGATATAATATGAATACAAATTCATGGAATTTATCCCTCAGTAACAAATAGTTCAACAAATTCCAACACCTTTTTTGTGCTAAAAAAATGCAATATTCTTTAGCACAGAAAATTGAGTCAGGCACATTGCTTGCATTTTTTTACTGCCATATTTTCTTCAGGATCCTCATCAGAACCTGCAATGCAATCAACTACATTATTCATGGTTAAAACATAGAATTTGCCATCAGATACCTGAACTACCACATATTCTTATTCTATTAGGATAGGAAATAATTGTGTAGTACCTAAAGAGAAATATTGACATTTTAATGTCAGCATCAACCACCATTATTTATGTGGATTGTGTGGATAAACTCCCTCTCTCTCACCCCAACTATGTGTACATTCCCCAAAATGAAGCCAATTTTTATTTGTAATCCATTCTTACCCATATAAACCTCCTGCTTTCTTCCATTCCACTCTGGTACAAAGATGTTTCTTTTCACTTTCCTCTAGAGTCTAATAATGCTATTTTCTCTATTTTGTGCATCATCACGAGTAGAAGCCATTTCTATTCAAGGGAATGGCAATTTTTGAATAATTAACATCAGGCATCAAGACATTAACATGTCATTCACTGGTAACACCATGGGACAGAATGCCAATAATACTTTCTAAATATGCTATGGAGGGAATTCCCAGATTCTTAATAGGTATGCCTTGATACATTATGCATAAAGTTAACATCCATTTTTCTCTATATAAATAGTGCCCAAAAAAGAGAGGGGGTTAAGGAAGGAGGAAAACAGGAAGTGCATTAACCTTAAAGTTGGTTTCCAGTCCCTACCATTAAAAATACACACCATTTCGTACCTATAAGGAACCATATAGAGAAACCACTTCAGGATGAAGGAGAGAGCTTTCTATGAAATACAGAACGCTGAATACCTACTTCAACCCATCATTACCAGGATGATTACCACAGGGTATCCTACAATGAGCTGCATAGGAAGACCTATATAAGCATAACTCCCCCTTATGCATGGTGAGCCACCAAATTCTGCACTCATAATTACATCTTTGCATGACAAATGCATAAAAAATAAAACTAACACTAATTGAAAAACAAATGGCAAGACAGAATGGTTCAAAAACTTTACCTTAGAAA
The DNA here is from genome assembly GCF_001723895.1 of Crocodylus porosus. NCBI lineage: Eukaryota > Metazoa > Chordata > Crocodylia > Crocodylidae > Crocodylus > Crocodylus porosus. The sequence continues at coordinate 48,228,488 of NW_017728949.1, read as the reverse complement.
TTATACTTTTAAAAATACTTTTAAAGGTAATTCTGTCTTAGATTTCTGTAAATAAATACATTAATAAAATAAAATAAAAATCTGTTTTTGATCCTGAATGAGAAAAATTAAAAAAAATCAAGTTAAAAAAAAATATCACTCATGTTCCCCTGAGTAGCCCTCCTGAAGACAAGAGAAACTTCTGCCTAGCTCAAATGAAAAAAGGGTACCCATTTCACTTGTCAGAAACATCTAGTCATCAATAACCATAAAGCACACAGTCTTTTAATAAGTTACCTATCGAAGCCAATTACTGTTTTGAGCTCAGGCTTTCAGAAGTTTGCATTAAAGGAGTATGATGAGATTTAAAAAAAATAAAGCAACACAAAACATGGGACTCTATACCTACAATTCTCAAGTGTTCCTCATTTGCTTCTAAAATGAAGCTCCATTTCACATATGTTAGGTCTTCTTAAATTTTCTTACTGAAAGGACACAAGGACAAAAATCATTAAACAGATTACAGGAGGTATTAGTAACATGAAAGGAAGAAACCTACAGTATAAGATTTCTGCAGGAATAATTCAGGGACCTTATCTTGGGTCTTTGTCACAAGCCCCACACTTACGCCTCAGTATATTTTCACCTGTTCAGATTATTCTACTCTATTTATTAAGCACACAAGTGGACAAAGCATGATCCTTTTCTATTCTTCTCAAGTTGCTGCATTAACTGAAAAACAGTTAATACAAGACATATGTGGATCCTCCTCCTCCTCACTGCTTTTTTGCAACTCAGTTGGAAGGGCAAGGTGATGGTGCAATACAAAAGTAAATGCATTAATGGATTTTCAGGAACTTGAACTGGGCAGAAAAGGATCACATTTAGCTGGTTACACTAACTTTGGTGCCCAGAAGGTAGAACAGAATCAAGCCCTAGGACTATGGCATTAAAGCTTTCAAGACAATTTGACTATGCCAGCCTCCAAGCTGTTTTCAGAATGGGAGGGGGAAAGAGTGGAGAGAGTTTGGTCTGGGTCTTTCAGCCCCAGCTGGTGGGTGGGGTGGGTGAATTGGAGCTCCAATTCACCCACCCCACCTGCATTGCCAGCTAGGGAACCCCTAGAACCAGCTCCCTCACCCTCCTCCCATACTGAAAACAGGGACAGACTGGGAGAGAGGAGGAGCTCAGCCAGCAATTAGATTTCCCTCCCTGCTAGAACCAACAATGAACTTCTGTTTTGTCTGGGGGATCTTTGCAACTTAGAATGCTTCCTACAAAGGGTTCTGAATTACAGCAGGTAGCTGCACTTCTGTCTGCACCCTGTGTGTGCGAGTATGGACTACAAGATTAGGTACATGCCTCATGTTTATTTCTAGTAAATTTCAAGTGGTGAACTGGCACACGAGTAAAGCCTCTAGGACCAGACTCTTATTTATTACCTTAAAAAATATAAGTCCATTGTGTTTAAATTTAGAAATTACACAATTCAGCTACTAGCAAGAGAGAAACATGATTTTAAATACACAGCTTCCCTGCCCCACCCCTACAAAGCACTTGCCAAACCCAGCTGTACAAGAACTCCAAACTCCCTGAACTCAGAAAAAATAATTTGTTGCAATAGACAACTAATAAAACTATTGACCATTCGAGTCCTAAACTTTGTAGTGGGCTGTTGTTATGGCTGGATTATAGGCCCATTGTTACCTCTTCACGTGATGCACTGTATCAGTTGGAAGTTGGCACTGTGCCCATCTGCAACCTTCAGAGCTGGCCTTGTGTCTTTCTTCTCTCCTGAGAGTGTTTCTCCTTGTCCTTACATGGCTTCTGTGTGCTCTTATTATAGCAACATAACACCTAAATCCTAATGCAGTGACAAATAAATCTCTACTGGCAAGTGACAAAGCATTAATGGACAGCCAGGCAGCAGGTATTTTCAAAACTCCTTTAAGAATTGTTGTATCAATATTGTTTATATTAAGAACCCAGGCTATATCTAAATCCAGGAAGGAAGGAGGAAAATAAATAAATAAATAATAGCATTAAGCCATATGCTTGTATTTCCCCACAATAATGGCTCCAGCATACACCAGCCCAGCACCTGGAGCAGGACAGAGCAGTTTTCAGTCTACTTTCTGTTAACATGGCCTTTACAGTTGGTGGGCTCACCTGGGTCTAGCCATGCCTTGAATGTTGGAGTCATAGCAGCTCTAAACCACACTGGCCATTTTCTCTTACACCTGGTGCCTATAGAAAACTCCTCTAGAGGAGCAAAGCCAGACTTAAGGGTGCCTTGTTCAGCTGAAGCAACCAGTGTAGACTTAACAGATCCTGTTTTACCAGCTAAGTCTTGTTCCTATTGAAATAAACTGCATAACAACTGGCATTAAAATAAGTATGAGCTGGATGAGATCCCAAATATTTGATGTTTAAGGGTTCAGGAAAACCCCAGCTTGGCTTCTGATTTTGCCTCTGCAGTTGACTACAAGTATATATATTTTAAAGCAGACCTGAAAGGTGTGTGAAAAAAATCTGTTTATGCCAACAAATAATATAGACAGACTTCAATAGTCCAGCATTTCCACCCAAACATTAGTTGCAGAGACCTGTAACTGATTGCAGAGACAAAATTATAAGCTATTCTTGGAATGTGGGCCTTCAGAATACAGGTTTAAAAACCAATCCTCTTCCCCCTGCCCATTTTCTATACCTTGGCCCTTGCATAATCATTTTCACATTTGAAGAATATGTCTAGACTTCTATTATTCTGATTGATCAGCTTTGTACACACTTAAGCCACTTGAAAGCAAATACATACGGTATAAGGTAGAAGAGAACAAGGCCCAAAAAATCAAAAGAAATGCATTGAACATGGCACAAGTGTTTCCATAACAAAGATGAATAGAGAATATGAACAGGCCTATAAACACATACCCTCTGGAGCATAGCATAAAATCTTTAATAGCATTACAATGACTAGCAATAGTCATTTGGGTGTCTTACATGCTGGATGGAGCTTTTGGGGAACAATATCAGAGGATTTAAGAATGGAGCAAATGACTGCATGGAAAAGCGGCATGACAAAACAGGGTTTTCCCCCCTGCTGTGCTGATTTACCTTAGAGATGGTCTCAAAAATCTGAGGGGATTCCAAAAAAACGATGATTGGTGGATTGCAGTTAACAGATGCTGAGAAGTCCATTAGAATTGAAATGTGATTATTATTATTTTCAGCTATTAAACCTTACCTTCTTTGACCTCTTCCGAAAAAATAATCTATTCATGAATACCTGAATTTGTTTCAGGTTCTGAAAACCCAAAAAGTATTACCACCCATGAGTAGTTGTCTTGCAAGCAGTCATCATCCATAGGTAGTTAGGTGGCTACTAATGAGAGATGATTCCAATTTAAGAAGCATAGTCTTTTCTGCTGTATCAGACTTTAAACCAGCACTTCAGTTGCATGGGAAATATTGCTTATTTAAACTTCCAAGTCAAGAGATTGACCAGGAGTTTGCCTGGGAACTGGCTAAGGCTGAATGCTCCAGGACCATGGTTGTCATGGGTGACTTCAATTACCCGGACATCTCGTGGGAGGATCACTCAGCAAAATACGAGTGGTTGCAAAGCTTCCTATCATGTGGGGATGACCTCTATCCGACTCAACAAGCCTATGGGCCAACAAGAGGTAAAGCGCTGTTCGACCTGGAATTGGCTACTGGGGATAACCTAATCGGCAACCTAGTGATCAATGGTTGCTGCCACCTAGCTTCCCACAAGCTGATCACCTTCACCATCCGCCGTAAAGCTGGCAAGTCAGTTAGCTACACGCAAGTCCTTGACTTCAGAAAAGCCGACTTTGACAAGCTCAGGAGGCTTGTCAGTGAGGCCCTAAGGGACCATGACCCCAGGGAGTGGAGAGTTCAAGAAGAGTGGTTGCTCCTCAAGGGAACGATCCTCAGTGCACAAGCTAAGTCCACCCCGTCTCAGAGGAAAGGCAGCAAGAGGGCACAGAAGCCCCCCTGGCTCTCCAGGGACCTAGCAGACCTCCTGAGGCTAAAAAGAAAGGCCTACAAAGGATGGAGGATGGGATTCACCTCCAAGGAGGATTATTCTGCATTGGTCCAGTCCTGCAGGGAGCAAACCAGGAAAGCCAAGGCTGCAACTGAACTCCAACTAGCTTCGAGCATCAGGACAATAAAAAGTCCTTTTTCAGATATATGTGGGGAACCGGAGAAAAAGCAAGGGCAACTTTGGACCTCTGCTGAACCAGATAGGGCAACTGACAACTGACGCCCAGGAGAAAGCCAACCTGTTAAGTTCGCATCTGTCTTTCATCAGTCCCATGGGACGCCCATGCCTGCTACAGGACAGGGAGATCTGGGTGAGGGAGATCCCCTGCCCTCCATAAATGCTGACCTCGTGAAGGAACACCTTGAGAAGCTGGATACCTTCAAGTCAGCCGGCCCTCACAATTTACATCCCAGTGTACTCAAGGAGCTGGTGAGCATCATAGCCCAGCCTCTGACACAGATCTTTGAAAACTCCTGATGCTCTGGTGTAGTGCCCAAAGACTGAAAGAAGGCCAATGTGGTACTCATCTTCAAGAAAGGGAGGAAAGTAGATCTGGCAAACTATAGGCCCATCAACCTGATTTCTATCCCGGGGAAGATCTTAGAAAAGTTTATTAAAGAGGCCATCCTTAATGGACTGGCTGATGCCAACATCTTGGGGGATAGCCAGCACGGGTTTATTGCGAGTAGGTCTTGCTTAACCAACCTCGTTTCCTTTTATGAGCAGATGACCCATTACCCAGACAAAGGAGAAGAGATTGATGTCATGTATCTTGACTTCAAAAAGCCTTCAATCTGGTATCCCATGATCACCTCTTGGCTAACTGGCCAATTGTGGCCTTGGATCCACCACAATCCGCTGGCTGGGAAATTGGCTCTGTGGTCAAACCCAGAGGGGTGGTAATTGATGAAAGTCAATTATCATGGTGCCCTGTGACCAGCGCGGCCCCCCAAGGCTCTGTCCTTAGACCCATATTGTTCAACATCTTCATTAATGAAGTGGACATTGGAGTCAGGAGTGGACTGGCCAAGTTTGCCGCTGACACCAAACTTTGGGGCAAAGCATCCACACCAGAAGACAGGAGGGCGATCCAGGCTGACCTGGACAGGCTCAGCAAATGGGCGGACGAGAACCTAATGGTGTTTAACACCAAAAAATGCAAGGTTCTCCACCTTGGAAAGAAAAACCTGCAGCATCATTATAGGCTCTGCAGTGCTCCACTGGCTAGCACTATAGAAGAAAGAGACTTGGGGGTCATCATTGACCACAAGATGAACTTGAGCCTGCCATGCAATGCTGCAGCTAGTAAAGTGGCCAAAATGCTGGCTTGCATCCATAGACGCTTCTCAAGCAAATCCCGGGACATCATTCTCCCCTTCCTCTTGACCTTGGTGAGGCCACAGCTGGAGTACTGCGTCCAGTTTTGGGCCCCACAGTTCAAAAAGGATGTGGAGAAGCTTGAGAGAGTGCAGAGAAGAGCCACACACATGATCAGAGGTCAGGAAAACAGACCTTACGATGACAGGCTGAGATCTATGAGGCTTTTTAGCCTGGAAAAGCACAGGATTAGGGGTGATCTGATGGCCACCTATAAGTTTATCAGAGACCACCAGGATCTGGGGGAACGTTTGTTCACCAGAGCGCCCCAAGGGATGATGAGGTTGAATGGTCATAAACTACTACAAGATCATTCCAGGCTGGACATAAGGAAGAATTTCTTTACTGTCCGAGCCCCTCAAGGTCTGGTACAGCCTGCCATCAGAGGTGGTTCAAGCACCTACATTGAACACCTTCCAGAGCAAATTGGAAGCTTATCTTGCTTGGATCCTATGACCCCAGCTGACTTCCTGCCCTTCGGGCGGGGGGCTGGACTCAATGATCTTCCGAGGTCCCTTCCAGCCCTAATGTCTATGAAATCTATTAAAGAGTAAAAGCCTTAATTTTTCTCTTTTTCCCCTTTTTCAGACAACATCAGAATGCATCACAACCTCTTCTAACCTAATGACGTAACTTTGTTTTCAATATGTCTGAGCTATATTTTTTTCCCACTCCCAATCCTCCCACCCCCACCAAAGCAAACTCTCCGGTTTAAAAAACATGCAATCACGTGCCAATAGCTAAAGAGTAAAAAATATATATGGAGCAATATCACGATATAATTTACCTTTTTTAGATATAGCACTTAGAAACTATAAAGTGCACTGAGCAAGCTTTTTTTGTTTCTAAAAAGAGTATCATTGCATACAATTGTAGCAAACAGTTCATTAAGTTCCCAGAAAAGGTCTGTTTTACTATTATGACAGCTTATTAAAGTGGTTTGAATTTAGCGTGTTATCTACATGCAGAAAGTTTTTGCTAGGGTTTTCCTTTTGTTCTTGTAACCATGACAATTGTTGGCTGTAATATGACTATCAGCTTAAAAATATCTTAATTAACATAAACAATATTATTGTTTGGTTTTGATGTTCAAGGTGCTGTGACACATTAAGACAGATACCCATCTTGGCTAACCTAGTTCTTTGCTATGGTCAACTGAGTGATTATTAGCCAACGTGTTCAATGAGTGTCATCTGTTAAATTCCACTAATCAGTTTTTCTACCATTTTACACCCATGCCTCCTTTGGCGTTTCAGCACAACTTGAATTGCAGCATCCTCTGTGTTCTAAAACTCTTAAACAATCCGTACAAGTTTATTACAGTGATTGTGAGTAGATTTATTAGCATACATGCAATACAGGAATGAGGGATCTTTTAATATATGCTCAGTAATTTTCAGACCTCTCCTTCTCTTGAAAAGCAATCTACAGACCCCTCTATAATAGGCCTTTGCTCCTTTCCTTGCATGCCTCCTTCTGGGACAGAGGTAAGACCATAGTGCCAGGCAGCCCCTTTGGTGTACAACCCTGCCTGCTGACAACTCTCTCCTCTGATTCTGTAGGTTTAGTCTCTTGCTGCTGCCCATATAAAGTTGCAAGAAGCAAACTCTGCTGCTGTTTCACATCATGAACTCCTACAGTTCTCAGGAACAATGCAGCCCATCATCTATATCACCAGTTATCAACTTTTTTAGGCTGCAGGCCAAAGTGACCCAGTTTGGGTCAGAGGAGGGTGCCACAACCAGTGTTCGTCCCTGTAGCAGCATGGGACACTGACTACTGCTAAAGCCCCCCCATTGCCAAATGCCACCCAAGACCCGTGTCTGTAGGTCAGATGAAACGGCTCCATGGGCCAGACCATTCCATGGGCCATAGGTTGCTGGACCCTCCTGGACATGATTTCTTCCAACCATAAGGTTCTATCTGTGCACAGCTGCAGTGGTCGGGGGTAGCCAAAGTTGCTGAGAACAGGGGGGAAGTGGGGAAAGGATGGTGAACAGGGCAGGAGCCATGTTGCCACTGCTGCTCCCCTTCCCATGTTATGCCTACTTTTCTCTCTAAGTGCAGCTAAAGGGGAGCAGCAGACCCCAAGAAATGTTACAAATTAACTCCAATTTTGCTATGCTGTTTAGGAGTAGGAAACAAGCACCTTGCATTACACACAGCACATAAGCAAAATGTCTACCACAGTCAAAGTTAATCAGTATAAAAAATATATATCTTAAAAAAATAAATACAAAAGAAAAAAAAAGAAAATAATAGAAAACCAGGTGTCATGGATTCCAACAAAGAATGCACTTCTTCGGGACCTCAGAGGCCTTGTCTGGTCTCTCTGAATGCCCCCTGAAGTCAGGCATGACTTCTAGCGTAGGGAGAAGCCCTGGCTTCTTTCAGCTCTGTGACCCTGGCCTTTTGATCCCTGTCCCTCCCTGGCTATCTGTGGCCCTGCCTCAAAGAGGTACCTCCCAATTCAGTTATTAACTCTCTCTCTTCATAGGCAGGAGAAGTACATGCCAAAGTTCTGAGCAGCAAAATAGACAGTTCCTCGTCAATAAAAGGTATGTATTGTGGCAAAGGCCACCCAGACAGGTTCTCTGCTCTCTCCAAAGGGTCAAGCCGTCATCTACATCCCCAGTTCAGCCTGTCCTGCCCTGAGCACCCTAAAGTTACTCAGCTGTTTGCATTCTTCAGACTCTTCTCATAGATTGCTACCTTGTTTTCTGGGCTCTTTTGTCCATTGTCCTGTTCATTTTTCTCTGCCCAGGCTGCCTCATGGGTGTCACCTCCAACCCCATTTTGTAGAAGTGTCAGCCAGGCTATCTGGTTCTCTGTCGGTGCTGAAGTTCCATCTTTTCTTGTCCCCTATGTAGGCAGATTTGGGACCTAGCAGGGACTCTAATACCCCTCCTTTCCCCGTGTTCAGGATAAATCAGAAAAACGGAGGCATACAACATTCTCATTTAAAGATGTTGATGTTGTAACAAATACTACAATAAAACATAACTCATCACACCAGGTTACATAGTTACACAGATAAGTCTGGACACTGAGAAAGCCAAGTGTTGATCCTAGTGACCTTTGTATAAATTTGGGATAATGGTCAACTTTAGTATGAGAGCAGAGTTTGCTCCAAAAAGTTTAATGGGTTTCTCTCTCTAAATTATTTAGTATGTGCACTGACACAACATAATATTTCCCTATAATTGTTTTAGGGCTCATACCAAGCACAAGACAGCAGTAACCAGGGTTCAACTTAGGGGTTTTACACAAACATATTATCTTGCTTCAGGCCCCCAGCCAGAAGCCTGGGAAAATAAATTCTGCCTGGGTGTTCCAGTGTCAACAAGATTCCCCATTCACAAGCAATATTTAACTATAACTGGGTTTATTGAAGGGGGAAGGAAAATAGGACAACAAACAGAATTGGGAAGCTGTTTTTTCTCTATACATGTATCTAGTTTATAAGGTACATATCCTCCTTGCCTTCTGCAGGAAAAGCCAGGGACACACAGGAAGACAAAAACTGCACCAACTGAGAATCAAATTCTGCTCTAACACCCAATGCATGCCCTTTGTTTTTAAGTAAGAATGAAAGGGTAGAGTGCAGCGCAGTTTCTGGTCTCACAGACGCAAGGCATCTAAGATCTTTTAGTTTGTGCACATATCAAGCCAACTTGTGTTCTAGGAAGATTTTTTTTTTCAGGTCTTTGTTGCTTTACCTTCATCACTGTCACTTCACATGTCTTTCATTTCTCACAGGAACAGCAAGTATAGCTTTTGTTTTAGTGTAAGGGATTCTATTTCAAGTGATTCACTATTTTGAAGCTGTGCACAGCATCCATCACTACCCTTACATACTAACAGAACAATGTGGCTGCTCTTAACGTAGAACGAGAGGGAAAATGTTCATTCAGAGCAACACGTTGAAAATAATCCATTTACTAACCCTTATACAGTTTTTCTATTCCACAGGATTGTGCTTATTCAAGTATTCAACTAATCACTGTCAGAGCAGAGCTGTCCAACTAGCTGGCCACAGGCTGCTTGTAGCCTGCAAGTGATTAATCTGCAGCGCCCCCCCCCCCAAAACCCCGGTATGGCTCCCATCATTGTTTTGGCTGTTAGGTTTCTACGCTCCCCTCTTCTCTCTCCAGCAGTGCAGGGCAGGGCAGGGCAGGGCAGTGCAATGCAGTGCAGCCTGCAGTGCCAGGGCAGCCTGCAACAAGGGAAATAGGGGTGGATGTGGTCCCTGCTATGTAGCCCCATAACATGTGGTCCCCAAGCTGCTAAAGTTGGACAGCCCTAAGTTAGAGAAAAGACCAACAGGCAGAGGGTAGAAATTGAAGATGGCTCACTTTGTTAGATATTTCTGTAGTAAATGCAGGCCTATTACCCTTACTAAAAAAAAAAAAAAAAAAAGTATGCTGGTCTCTGACCACGTAGGAGCTTCTCTAGCCACTGGCTCAGCATGCAAATGTTTTGACAAGTAAAATCAGTTTAGGTTACTTCCTTCAGAATCCTTCAAAAATCTCAGGTTTAAGTAATTAAACACATACCTTGCACAAGAAAGTTATTTAAAAATTAAATATCTCAGGGCATGTTTAATTGTCTGTTATAGGCCCCTTTCCTTTCTTCATATGCAAAGCAATAGAAGTGTTACAGCCCACAGACATGGATTTTTGGCTGTTTTGGTCAAGCTGTAGCAGTTAATACTTTATTAACTGGAGGTTCAGTATGGTAACCAAGATAGCAGTCATCAGTTACTAGAACCTGCCTTTAATTAACATATTTAGAGATAAAGCCATGCAGAACAATAGCTACCAGAGAGGGATGGATGCTGATTTTTAAGTGAACTAGATAGATTGCTGAGATTTTTGGATTCTTTTTGACTTAATGTTACCATTTAGGCAATAAAAATGGTGACTTGCAATTAGGACAATCACACACTGTATCCTCCCTGTCCAAATCAGACATTACTGAAAGCCCACAGAAATGAATATGGCCACCATTTTTATTAAAGCCCTCAGGGAGATTTGTTCAGCAAAATTAAGGGAGCAACTGTTTCCTAAAAGAGTGGTACTTAATACAAGAAATAGATGATATGCATTTTGGCAATGAGCAGCAGCAGAATCTTTGGGCTAACAGGCAGTAGCTGCTTAATTCCAGTTGTAGGGACAAGACAGCTCAGGTCTTTACTTCTGGAGTCAGGAGGCAAAGGGAACTTGTGGCAAAGCTGGGCTGGTGCTAGGCCCTCCCAGAACATCACTTTTCTCTACTTTTTCACAGCCTTTAAAAGGTACAGATGTTCACCAGCTTAAATATTACTAAAGCTCTCAGCAAAATAAAATACCTACAAGTGTCCCTTGAGTGACAACATTGCTTTTATAACTAGATTTCCACCTGCTCTGTGAATGCAGACCTGTGATTTCTCTCTCTCTCTCCCCCACTCCATTCTCTCTTACTAGAATTCCAAGTGTAACAAATGACCCACTTCACTTTCAATAGGATTTTTGCTGCCCTTAGATATAAACACGTATCTTAGCTACCTGTCCCATCAGTTGCAAATAGCTTCTGGTCCAAGCCATACTACAGGGATTAATGCTTTATTAGACACCTAGTGTGATTTCATACAACCCTCTGCAAGGCTATAAATTGATTGGTGGTTTCAACACACAGGGAAGGGATATAAAACTTTAGGGATTAATCTTCTAAGGAGTTTCTCAGACCTTGTGCTTTTTGTGTGCTCATTCCGTCTACCCAGCAAAAAAGAAGCTCTCAGTCTTTCCTTCCTTCAACAAGTCAGGAAAGGGCATGCCACACCCTTCCTCACTGATCCAGCTTTTTCTTCCTCTTGTACTCTACCCCTAAAAGCCATGGGACAAACAGGGACCTGTAAGCTAATTTCAGACTGCTAAGTCCTTAACTTGTCATGATGACACTACACAAGAAACTGAGCACAGGAAGCACCAGGTATACCAATAGCCAAGATATTGTAACATGCTCAGCTCAGGCACATCATCCGTCCAGATGTCTGCTGTCATTCTGTAAACAGAATAAGCACATACTGTGCCTATTTCTGTGAATATCCCAGCTAGTAATTATGCTTCCATGAAGCAATATCCATGATTTTCATTTACAGTAAATTCTATCCCTAGCACACACACAGACAGCACTTAGAAGGTCTAAAGACTTGAGATAGTCTTGTTCAGCTCTCTGTTTTACATTTGGGAGAGTTGCAAGAAATCTCTCCTTCTCCCTACTCTCAACCCCTTGCCAAAATTCATACAATTAGCCTCATATATAGTGATGGATGGAAACACTTTTCTCCTGTCTCTATCCTATCCCTAAAACTGACATTATTAACCTCTGTTTTTCAGCATCTAATAGATGTCATGAGGAAAACAACTTAAGAATAAATGCATCCTGGAATGCTCAATTTGGAGCTAAGGTACCATATGTAAAAAGGAAAAATGATGATTTAAATGATAAATGGGATAAAGATTTTAGGGAAATTTTATTGTATTTAATTAATCTACCATTTTTACTAAGTTGCTTTCAAGTGAAATGGCTTTTTACCAACTCCTTTTGAAAAGGTTAGAAGGGTATTCCCTGAGCTACAATCATTAGCATATAGATGTCTCTAAGTGTTAATTTCTGTTTTCACTGAATGAATGTAATTTAAAATGAGGCCCTTTCAAATCAGTTAACTTTGGCCATTTGAGAAAGATAAGAAAAACGGACTCAAGCGTGAACTCCAGCAAAACCTGCTTCTTAAGGATAAATATGTCACTATTTAAGAGTTTCCACTGCCACATGCTGCAAATGATAGATTTCAGGAATATTATGGGAAAGGGTGGGTGCTAGGATTAAAGCCTTACACTAGGTGATAGAATCCATTAATAGGGTTAACAACAACAAAAAGAGGGTTATTTTTACAGTTCATTTTTTAAAAGAAAGTTGAAAACCAGTATGGAAATTAAAACTGTGGCAATTAGTTTTATACCTACAGCAAAACTCATTGAAATTTCCCCTTTTCAGTTTCACATAATAAAGGAAGCATAATTTAGGACCTGATCCAGCAGCAAGCAAAACCAATGGCATAGGAGCCACTGGTTCCAGGTAGAAGAGGATCAGGCACATTTTTTAAGTTTTAATTTTGAGAGGCTTTCATATAGGTGCAGTACAAAATGCCATGGGCCCTTTGAAATACCAGAGCATCAAAGTGTGACCTATGCCATGCCTAAAAGAAGCAGCTATTTAGCAGATGCCTATAACAGACACACGCATATGAAACATTTTAAATACAAAAGATATTGATCCTAGGCAGCACATACACCTAGCCTGAAGTGTGAGGCCATCTTAACTACCCATTACAATTTTACTAAAACTTTAACAGGACTTTAACAATTTGGGCTGATATTTTCCATGGTGGGCATTTATCTTAGATTGATTTTTTTTGTCAAGTTTCAGGGGAAAACACACCACTCCCACCTCAGGACCAAATAATCCCTTGCTTGAGAATGAGATAATGCCATAATGGCATTCTTAGAAATAGTTTGTTTGTGGCATTCTAGAGCCCCCTTAATGTCTCTAAGCAATGGCAGGGATATGCTTTGAACCCTAAAAAATTCAAAGTACAAACCTTTAGAACTTCTGAGGTTTCAGATGCCCAGAGCTCTGTCCGAGTTTGACAGCTGGATTTTCCAAAGAGTCCATCTGCAGCACATGCTCCAGCCAGTGGCCAGACCTGAGCCACACAACTCCTTTCACTGCTCTGCGCCTGGCAGAAGTCACTCAGGCAGATGTGCTGAGTATGTGGGTGCTGAGGGCTCTGCACCCCAGCCCCCCTTGGGAAGAAAGCTGTCACCTGAAATGTATAAACTTTCCACATGTTCATCATCTTAGTGCCCCCCACCCTCAAAAACAAAACAAAAAAAAGAAAGTTGGTGCCTACAAGGTTCTTTAGGTGAATCTGATATCTTTGGTGTCAGACACAAAAGGAGAAAGAGAAAATAGTCTTTTCTGTGCCCCCAGTGCTGCAGAAAACAGAGGAAATGAAGTTGTAGCCAGAGTCAAAGACAGTGGTATAAGGAGCAGGATGGAGCATGGTGCAGTAGCCAAAAGACCAGACAGAATGGAAGGGGAGCCAGCTGATAAGAAAGAAAGAATGACAGTGATAGGATCTTGTGGTATAAAGCAGTATACAAATGAAGAACCAAAAGGTGAAGGGGAGAGATGTAGGAACCATGGGTTAGGAATGATAGTCACAGCAGGAGATAGGCTGAGCATACAAAGAAAAAATATAGAAATGATTTTCCTCCAGAATCTGAAACCAAACCCTGGAGAACTGAGTCCCTGTACCCCTGTTCTACCAATAAACCTACCACCAAAAGTATGTCTTATCCTCTTTTAGGTGTCTGGATCACTAGCTTATTACTCTGCCTGTTTTGCCAGTAAATAATGTGGTAGAGACCAACATTGTGGATCAAAAAAATTCCAAGCCTGGCTCATGACCCAATAACATCCCAGATTTAAACTCTATTTCTTCGGGGTTCTATATTATTTATATAGGTTATATGCACATGTGCAATGAACTATATTCAAATAAGTATAAGTTTATAAAAATCAAATATTCAGAATCTACGAGATGCCAAAATTAAGGCTGCTAATGTAAGGCAAGAGTGAATTGATAGAAAGCAGAAGTCCCAGGAGAACTACCTCCTAGGACTTCTGTTTTCTTAGTTCAATTCACAGCAGATGTGAAAGGCATGCTGGCAGGGTAACCCATAAGTGCATACTAAAATAGACAGATGCGTGACAGGTTGCAGTGGGTACAACTTGTGGATTACACTGCCAGCACTCATGTATGTGCTGTATTTTTGCATTTTTTAAAGTTAAATGAGAGAAAAAAAACCCACAAAACCCTAAAATATGAGGTTTACACAAGCAAAAAGAACAGTGGCAGTGCAGTTTTCCACAAAATTGTTTGTTAATGTATTTCAACCATGCGTGAGAGATAGTAGATAAATGTTCTCATCTAGACTTTGGTCTCTCTGCTGCAATCCCAGCAAGCAAACACACTAGGTCAGCTCTGATGGTAATATTTGTGAAATGAATACCAGTGTATCTGAACCTGGACTGGGGCCACCAGTACTGTATGCTAAATATGCTGAACAGTTTTGAACTTTCAGTTCGGCTGTTACCATTAACCCTTTCCCCCCACCTCCCACAAATACACACCCAATTAATTTTCCATAATGGGCTGATTATCCATAAAAGACCCTGAAAAATGAAGGATATATAAAGCTATTTCTCAAATAAGTAGAAAATAGTTTATTCAATCAAATGTTATAGCAACTCATTTGTAGGCCAGTACTTGTCATTCAGCGCTAACACTGCTACATAAAATTGCTACAGTTTTACACCTGTAACACTGTCAGAATTAAAAACTGCAATGTAACTAACAATTTAAGAGCAACTTACAAAATGCAAAAACCCCAGCTCATCTTTCACACACACTTGTTATTGTGCCTCAATGTAAGAAATTCGGGTATGGTAAAAAATTCAGATTAATCAACATAATTGGAGCATTATGAGTATGATGAAGCCTCTGATGAAGTGAACTTGGGTTTATGAAAGCTTGTGCTATCTTATTTAATTAGAGCTACCCTGCCTTTTGATTGACTTCAGACTGATACGGCTAACTAACTATCTCTGTGATATTATGAGAAGTAAAGCTAAATTTCAAAAGCAAAAAACAAAAACACACAGATGAAAGCAAACATCAAAAGGAAATGTAGCCCCTCTTCCCCCATGGTGAGCAAAATTGCCTTCTTTTTCCCCATTATGAACCTACCAGTGCAGTACAGACCTTGCATAGAGAGAGTCATATGTCAAATCTCATTTCCACATGCACATACTGTATATTGATGTTGGTTGGACAGAAAGCATAAACAAGTTTCTTTAAAAAGGACAATATTACAAATTATAAGTGAAGCAGATAGTAGAATCAATAGTGTCACTTAAAAACCATAATAAGGTACCATCAACTCTGTCAACATGTTTTAGAAGATGAACATAAAATTGAAAGCAAGACCCAGGAGGATGCACTTGGACAACTTCATAGACATTAGGGGCTGGAAGGGACTTCGTGAGATCATCGAGTCCAGCTCCTCTCCTTCCGGGCCATAGGCAGGAAGTCAGCTGGGATCAAGTGATCCCAGCAAGAAAAACATTCAGACAATTTTAAGAAGAGTCCACAGTAGGTGCTTGAACCACCTCTGGCTGGAGTCTGTTGCAGACCCTGGACACTCATACCATAAATAACCTTTTTCTTATGTCTAGTCCAAATCGACCTTCCTGGAGTTTATGGTCATTCAACCTTGTTATCCCTTGGGGAGCTCTGGTGAACAGCTGTTCTCCTAGGTCCTGATGTACCTCTCTTATATAAATTGTAGGCTACCACCAAGGCCCCCCTGAGCCTTCTCTTCTCCAGACTGAAGAGTCCCAAGTCTCTCAGCCTCTCCTTGTACGGTCTGCCCTTCAGGCCTTGAATCATAAGAGTGACTCTCCTCTGGATTCAACACAAATAGCATGTCTATACCAGCACTTTTGAGGACATGGACAAGGTAGTGTAAGGGATTTTTGCAACACGAATGTATACATGCTAAGACTACCTCAGTAAGTGGACCACTGCTCTCTAACAAGGCATTCATATTTGCATATGAACTTGGTAATTACCAGTTTTAGAGGTAGTAGTGACTGGCTGAATTTCCCCCTCTTCCCCCGCATGAACTTTATGCATAGGATGTTATGCATTGCGGAAGACAGTGTACCTACAGACACTTCCACTTTGCGGCAGATGAGTGAGCTGCAAAATATCATCTCTTGAGTAACATCTCATTACAGGAGATGTCCAACTGAACCGTAGCCACAAAGGATGATCATTATCACAGGGAGAAGTCAAAACAGGCCAACTTGGCCAGTGTGATGCAATGCAACTGGTATACATAAGAGTCCTTCTAACAGCATGTTAAACATATGTTTGCCCCATGACTACAGGTTCCACACAAAAACTTGGATGACTGCATAGCTGTCCAAAAAATGGTTACTCAGTCTTGATACTATGATGAAGAAATCCTTAAGCAAAGCAATTTTTTGTGCAAACTGCTAGGCCCACAACTCGGTCTTGAAAATATTACCAAATACGAAAGTAGACTTATGTGCACCCAATCATACCTCTGTGTTATGGCCGCTGGATAAAAAAACCCATCACCCAAGCTACCAAGACAAATTGTTCACGAATGATTGCAATTTTCAGCAAACTTGAAATTGAATGAATCTCTAAACATCAGCATCCTCTCACTGAGATGACAAACCAGCACTAGGACAGGCATGTTAGCATCCTGATATATTAGAAAAGAATATAGCAGTTTGTGAGAACTGAAGTTCCTGCTGGAGAGGTTTGTGAAAACCGATGATGCAAAAATAAAAAATGAAGCAGCAGTAGCTACCACCAACACAGACACATCTACATGTTCCTTTTCAGATGTTCTTCCCCTGGTCAAAAGTGCAAAAAGGAATATTTTATCACTCAGAGATGTCCCTAACACCATTTTTTGAGTGCGCAGGTATGTTTCAACATTACTTGGAAAGATATGCATGTACAATTATTATCAGGACTATACAGAACTTGATACAGGATTTCATACATTACATTAATCACATAGTATTAGTTCAGGATTATATTTTATATTTATTTATATTATACTAGTAATGTAAATACATGTAGCCAACCTATTTCTGACTTGGTTTCCCATTACATGGGTACAGTCATCTTCAGGGCAACTGTTAGCTGTTCCATCCAGGTATCAATCTATTGGGAAGCACTCTCAACTGAACAAAACTCCAGTTTAATGACATGTAACTGTAACTAATCATATTTGCAAGTCTACAGGAGTTCATTATACTGACATTTCAGTGTATTTAACTTATGCCAAATTTAAACCAGCAACTTAGATGTAAAATACTCTAGATATCCAAATATAATTCTTGAGTCTAATGAAGAAATCATGGAAGCAAAAACTGAGGTAACGGTAAAGACCTACTTTTTTATGGGTAAAACAATACTTACTTTCTTATCATCACTTTTATAGAAGGAAACTACTTACCTCAGGAAAGATGTATGAGGATCTTTGACCCTCCTGGTTGCACTGAAGTTGTAGGATGGTTCAGACATCTACAGAGCATATTTCTCATGTGGTAAAAAATGCCTGGGGATTTCTTTCTCCAGTTTAAAATTATGAACTGACGAAAGTGTGTACTGCACATCAACCTAAAATCTTCATGCTTAACATTAAGTACACCTTTGCTTACTTCATTTCTAATTGCAGTAAGTTTGATGCAATTTGCATTTAAATGACAGGTAAATTTTTTTTTTTTAAATCACCATTTTCCCACCAAAAATTAGTTGTAAAGATGACACTAGCTTTGATTACAAACCCCTCCATGCATGCACAAACCTTGTGCTCTGCTCCCAACATTTATGAAATGTGCACAGTCTTTAGAAATGCAGATAATCAAAAAAGAGCCACTAGGGACACAAAGTAATAACATTAACTAATGCCACACAGTAATGTTTATTTAACAAATCTGTGTTGCATGCCTGACATTTCCCCTGGTATCAATTTATTTTGTTTTGCTTTTCTCTGATAGCAGCACAAATGCATTTAAAATATAAATTTATTTTACACCTACCAAAGTGTATACTCAATATAATAAAAACATATACATCTTTTTTAATATCTTGTGGGAATACACACTGGAGATGTGCAGGGAGCCCAACAGCCAAAGTAAATGATCTAGATTATAGAAAATGTTCATTTTTACCAGTTCCAATAGCTACTAAAACTGCAGTTGTCAGTGCACTGTATATCACTGCATTATGTTATTTATGAAGTGCTGCAATGTGACAAAATGATACTATTCATCAAGAGCCAATTTTAAATGAAGCTGGAAAAGGGAAATGAAGTAGATAGAAAGGTATCCTTTCAAAGTGGCAGTTTGGGAAATTTATATGATGCAGTTTTAAAATTTTTAATTTATTTGTGAAAAAGAAAATGTACACAATTGATTCTGTCAACACTATTTGAGGATGTTTCTAATTTCAGAAATCAAGGCATTTCTCTCCCTCCTGACAAATCCCTCCTTGCGTAGTTGTTGTTTCTGCCCTTTATTTTCCAGCTCCTCTCTTACCTCACCTCATTTTCAGCATCAGCTCTTTTCTTTTAGAAAGCCAGCCCCACCAACTTATAGGGTTAAAAAACAAACAAACCCTAAAAGATCATGCATTCTTGATATCTCCTCTCTTGGTTGCCCAAGATATCTCCCTCCTCCTCTTTCTTCTGCAGGTCACCGAATCATTTCAAGGTGTGCATCTGAAAGCACAGATTTTGGTTTTAGATTTTGTAAAAAAATTATATATATATATTTGGGTCTCCCTATGCTCAATATAAACATTACATCCCTTTTCTTCCAGCTGCTGAGGGCCTTGAAATGTCTCCCCTAAAGCCCCTGCATACACTGGGAGGGGATCACATCTCTACACTTGCATCATCAAAATAGAAATCCCTTCCACAAAGTTGCTGCTCACTTCCTTGCCAGCACACCAAACGCCCAAGCCCTTTCATCCCACTGCCTGCTGCTAAATTGCTAATGACTGTTTGTCTCTTCACATTCATCTATAATTTAAATCTGAGTGTAATAATTTTCCTTTCTTTAGTGGTTCATTTTTCTTTTTTCTTCTTCACTTGTGGAAATAGCCTGATTTTCTACTTCTGACAAGGATTAGGAAGTCTTCTGATGTCAGAAATTCTGTCGAGTATTTCTGGCAGGAAAGAGAACACATCAACCTTGCTAAATTGTCTTTTGAACCTAATGGGGGCGCTGTCCTTATAATTGACTACATTCAATTCCGCATAGGCCTACACCTCCACTTAAGTACTTGTGCTAGCTGGGAAAAGGAAATTAATAAATACATAAATATAGGAAACTATACATGTAGGGAGACTTAACCAAGCTATGAAACCAAGAATAGTAATACCAGCGTTGTCACGGTGCATCCAGGCTCTTGGGGCAACTGCCATACAGGGACAGCAACTTCCTGGTTGGTGTGACTTTCTGGTAACAGTGACTATTTTTTCACCTTTCTTGCTGCCCACTTCACTACCCCCACATCCCCCAGGTCATATGCCCTAGTTCCCCTGTCCTAGTTGCACCACTGCCATTGCTTAGAAGAAAAATATTCTCACTACTACTGCTGGCAAAAAGGATCTTTGACGGCCTACGAACTGAGGGCATATAACAAGTTGTGTGTGCCCATTTGACCAGCTCCCCCATGAAATAAAGTTTACCCTCCTAGCAGAGGAGAAGTGTCACTTATAAGAGTTGCCTACATAGCTATGGAAGTTATTCCCCAGTCTTCCCATATATGAGAATACAGAACTAAAAGAGCAGATATTTTTTCAAATATGATTACTCTTCTAAATTTTAGTCATTTGAGCTATCATCAGTTAACTACAGGTTTTGCTTTCCCTCCTACAAATAAATTAATTTTAGCAAATATGAAAGAGTTATCTGGTAACCATTTTCAGCTACCATACAAGTTCAATACCAACAATCTCTTCCACTCTTAGTATATTCAAATTTTCTGCAATTGTTATGTGCTTGCCAATTTAAGACTACCACCAAGTATGATTTTTGTTCTCTGTTAAGCTATTACATAGAGATGAATCCACCTACTGAAGCAATGTCTCAACTTGAAAATGAGAAGTCCTTAAGTCAAATACTCTAGCCATCCACAACTATAGTTATTTCTCTCAGTGCTATGCTCTATTTCTTCCTTCCTTTTTCTTTGAAGCATGTGACAATCTTCCAATGTAAAAATAGATGAAGTTGTTGCTTTGGTGGAAGACCTTGCTGCTTTGGTGCCTGACCAACCTCATTTCCTTCTATGACTAGGTGATGTATCACCTGGACAAAAGGGAAGAGGTTAATATCATATATTTGGATTTAAAAAAAGCCTCTGACCTGGTGTCACATGATGTCCTCATAGAAAAATTGGGCAACTG
>NW_017728949.1:48206053-48207227 GCF_001723895.1 Crocodylus porosus | reverse complement strand
ATCAAAGGGCATGAGAACAGGTTTTATGAAGAGAGGCTGCAAGCTATGGGACTCTTCAGCCTGGAGAAGCACAGGCTCAGGGGTAACTTGGTGGCAACCTATAAAAACATAAGGGGTGCTTAACAGATTCATATTATAGTAATATACCCTGCTGAAGTCCATCAGTTCCATTACTAGATCAGTAGAAGAGGTGAGTGCACACACTACACTACAATTATTTAGCTCCCTGGTCCAGGATGAACTATGTGACAAATATACAATTACTAGCAGCTCCATTTTTTCCATTGCTTATGTTCACCACTATTCTCTGAATGGAATAACAGACTACTTCAAATGTGTTATGTCAGTCTGGAGGTTTCAGCCACTAGAGAATACATACCAAAACCAGACTGTTATACCCTAAATATGTGATTATTTCCTTGGTTTCCACTATATACAAATACCTCTGGGCTACATACAAATCCTTTAACTTGAATGCATATGGTGATTTTTTTTAAATCTATGCATCACAGAACAAATAATTTTAATTTATTTTACAGACTGAAATGTTTGTTTGTATTTCTGAAAGAGGCCACTCTGACAAGAACAGAATGTATTACAAGCTGCAAAATGGAGGAGTCCAATTTAGAAATGCCTTAGGACAGTAGGGTAACTACTGTTAACCAACATCCTTGATTTATATTTGAAATTTACTCCTACTACTTCCCTATTTCACAAACAACAATCACAATATTTTACCAAGGAAATGAAAATCTCTTTAAGGCTCCTAATTAGAAATAAAGAAGTACTTTGCACAAAAAGAATCTCCTTTAGCAGATGGTTTCCATCGGCATTCACTAATAAAATGTCTACTTAAGGAGCTTATGTTCAGTTACTTTAAAAGATGCCAGGGACGGTACAATTATTTCAGCAATTAATCTCATTAGAGTGAGTCTGTCAATTTTATCCTGGTATTTTACTGCTTCCACCATATTTGGCTCCATGCTAATTTGAGGTCTGTACAATGCAACAGACAACTTTTTGGTATCAAAACTGTATTTTTGGTTTTATGGGATAAGGTAATCATAATAGCATTTGAACAGAGTAGCCACATTTTAATCACAGAATCCTTGGTCTACAGATATGACAGGTCAACTTATATAGCATAATGCCTGTAAGATTTTTTCACCCATGT
>NW_017728949.1:48203640-48205493 GCF_001723895.1 Crocodylus porosus | reverse complement strand
AGAGGCTCCAGAAATGATCATAACAAAAGAGGAGACAAGTCCTTTCCTTTATTTTCTTACCAACTTAAATTTGGTAACTGACAATTCCTTAATTGTGAAATTTCCTTCCTCAATTTTTCCAACAGAGAGGAAGTTTGCTTATCCTTAGGGCATGCCTATATTTTCTGTATTACAGAGGCCTTTGTCCTGGAACAGAATATAGGGGACTGCAGATTGTGTTTCTTCAGCTGTGGGGAAGGGGGGAGGACAGATCTTATTTAGCCCATTGGTCACTGAAGTCAAATCATTATATGCAAGTTTTTAGAAAGGAGTGCCTGTACTTAGAGTACAGGACAGGAGAAACATCATAAAAAATAGGAAAACCTTTTTTTTTAAAAAGGCAATGTCCCACTTTATAGCTTCTCTTCACATACAACCTATTATCACGGAGGAAATAAGTGATTCCTAAAATACTACAGGGGCAAGATCAACAATTTTTTTAACACTCTTTTTTTATGCTGAACATTTCTGCAATTTTCAAATTTATGGGTATAGCTATTAACACGTACATTCATTTTTTGGTTATCATTCAGTCTTAATGAGGTCTCCTGGACAGGTTTGTCTTTAATATATTAAAAGTTCCCTTGTGTAAAAGTGCACTTCGTTTTTACAGTTTCACTTCCTTGCATCACACTGGAACTCTTGAATGGTGGCAGCTTCATCACAGTGAAGTTTAGGTTCAAACTAACTTAAGACGTATTTAACTTACTTTGACACTTTAGATAACTGTAACTTCTGATGAAGCTTTCAATAGCAGAGGAACTTCATTCGCAGAGGCCATAACCCTAGATCTGGCTAAGATATTATTAAAGCACTTCTTCATGAAATGCGGACATCAAGACTAACTGTTCCAACTAGTATTTTTAGAGAGCTAGACAGGTACGTGCTCGGTGCAAGAAATTAGTGTATGAGAAATAATAGCATTGTGTCACTGCCTCATAATTAGGAACCGTTGCACTTCTGTGATGTTTTGCATGGCAGCACAAGACAGTTTTAAATAAAACTTCATCTGTCATCAACTAACGGATTGTTTTTAATGCAAACTTTCTTCAGGTGACCCGTATATGCCACTTTGTTTGAATAATTCCACTGTGTCCTGTGGGAGTCTGTTCCCTAGTCTATTTGAGACATCTAAGATATTTGTGGCCCAGTATTCATTGAAAGACTTGTTTCTTGCCTTCTCCCCCTCAGTTTCATTCTAATGCCCCGGTTATTCCTTCCCTTTTAATGTTGAGTATCCTTATATATACATAAGCTTGTATTAACCACTATCACCCCCCATTTTTGCAAGTTACTGTCATTTTGTAGCCTTTGTTTGAAGCTCAGTCCTTCCAAGTGTGGGTTTTTTTTGTTTTTTGGGGGGGGTTTTGGCAGGGGGGAGGGCGTGGCTCATCCAGTGGGTAATTTTTCAAATTTTTCTCCCTTTGAACTGGGAAGAAACTGTTCATCGTATTCCAGAGGCATATTACTTCTTTATAAAAGAGTGTCAAAAGCCTTTATTCCAGGTTAGTTCTGTCTGTACAACTAAGTTTAGCATTAGCTTTTGTCTTTCATCAAATTGTAAGATGGTCTGTGGTAAACTACACTCTAATTTCTTCTCACCATTATATTTTGAAAACAGCTTTTTTCCAAGCACCTCAGTAAGTATACATGCATTAACCCATTCACTGCCTTGCTCTCCAGCAGCAGAATTCTTACATTAATGAAATACACACATGTAGTACATTACTTCCACTTCTTATTAACAAAACACATATCAACACGCAAAATTTATATTCCCCCTTCTGCCAAACAACTTAAACAAGTCAAAACAA
>NW_017728949.1:48198986-48202590 GCF_001723895.1 Crocodylus porosus | reverse complement strand
GTGTGCATGCACATGCGTTTCTGCTGGCTCAGAGTCCAGGTTGTTTTCCTGCTACCAAATATGATGTGATCCCCTTTGAGCACAAATGAGAAAGGATCCCACAGTGAAATATTAAAATCAAGTGTGTGGCAAGCCATGTCCATTTCCCAACCCTAAGGTGCTGCCCTCAATTTTGCTCTTAACTTTAGGTTCTTTGCTGCCACTCTCTTCAGTTTTCTACACATAATTATGCTTGTGATCAGAACACAGCATTCCCACAGCACAAAATACAATAACAAATGTGTTAATTTTGAACAACTGATATGGTGCATGCCAGCTGAAGCAGTTGCCTATCCAGCTTCCTTAACTTTTACACTTAGGGTGCCTATACACGTGCTCCGGGGTTGGGGGGAGGGGCATTTTAATTAGAGCAGCTCCCAAGAGCTGCTGTAATTAAAACATCTATAGTGTCTCATGTATTCAGCGTACTGCATTTCAAGATGGCTGTGTGGGCGCTTTAACTAAAGCTCATCAAATGAGCTTTAGTTAAAGTGCCCCCACCATTTTGAAATGTGGGACACGAAATACATGAGACGCTGCAGCAGGCTGGAGAGCTCCGATTGGAATGCTCCAGGAGACTCGACTGAGTCTGCGTCACAGCACGTGTACCAGTGCCCTTAGGCTGCAAACCCCACAAGATTCTATCATCTCGTCCAAGTTGAAAACAGTAACCGGAGAAGAAGAAAAAGTCTCCTACCATGTTCTTATTTCATACACTGTGGAAGTGTTTTGACAATTAATTCTTCCCACTCCCAAGTCACTTTTCCTTGTGAATTAGAAATCAAGGTTTTTTCTTAACAATATTTTGAAGACATCAAATGGCTTCCTCAGGAGGTTTTCCAAGACCCAGTTGGCTGAAGTTTTGGCTGGGATGATCTAGTTGGGGGATAGTCCTGCTTTGAGCACAGGGCTGAAATGAACTGGATGACCTCCTGAAGTACCTTCCAACCCTAATTTTCTGCAGTGGGAGGAATAACAAGAAGTCCTGCCACCCTGCCATACCAGAGCAGTTAGCTTGATGGGTATAACAGCCACATCTTAAATGCTTGATGCAGCCTACCCCAGGTAAAGGGAAGTGGCACTGAAAAAAGAGAGACCCTCAAATGCATAGTCACAGGTGTCATTTAAAACAAAAAGAAACAAACAAAATCTACAAAAAACCTAACATTTGCATTTTTTTTAAGCCAGGTGAAATCTAGCACCCCCTCTGCATGTTACATGCATCACACAGTTATCAGATTAATTAGAATCATAGGGCTGGAAGGGATCCCAAAGGATCATTGGGTCCCGTCCCCTGCACGAGCAGGAAAGACAATTGTGCAATTAGTTTAGGATGGCTACATATACAAATTAACTATCATACCCTAAACAGATCTATCCAGCTATAAAGTTAGAGCTGGAAAATGTGTACCAACTTTATAGCTGATTTCTACCCAGCTTTAATTTGCATGTGTAGCATAGCTATGCCTCCATGGCTAGGAGCCCCATCACCTGATGGGGTTCCCCACTGTGGGGGTGTACCATGCACTGCAATGGCTGGGAGTCCCACAGCTGAGGGATTCTCAGCCATGGCACCATCCCATAGGCTGATGTGGATGGCAGTCTCATGTGCTGATGGGACTCTCATCCACAGCAGACTATGAAGCCCTGCCATGGATGGAAGTCTGTCTCATCAGCTGATAAGTCTTCCAGCCATGCAGTGGGAGCCAGGGCAGTGGAAGCCTGGGACCATGATCCTGGGCTTGCAATAAGGCATGATAGGATCTGGTGCTAAATCCCACAATGACATCTCCTGCCATGTACGTCTGCCATGGGAGGTGGCACAATGGTGTGAATCATGCATTAAATGCTATCACTTCTTTACCTGAACGTTTAGAGGGGCTCTAAGATCCACATTCTTCCCTTAATTACATACATTTGACTCAATGGGCCTCAAGGACTTTTTGCCAATAGAATTTGATCTTACACATCACAAGTATAAACATGTTTAAAACTATTTAAGGGTATTTTACTGTAATAAATAGTTACTGGCAGCAGCTTTCTTGAAAAGCAAGAGATTATTCATTACAGTAGTATTTCCCAAGCCCGGTGGGTTTATGCCCCATCATAAGGAAGACTGGCACACTTAAACTCCCTGTACTTCAACTGCCACCACTTCCCTCACCACTAATTTTCTTGTACCCCCCCTTCAGCTTCCCTGGCCACCAATTTTCTTGGGGACCCCTCCAACTACTGATGTTTCCCTTACTGCTAATTTCCTTTGCAGTTGTCAATTACCAGCATGAAAACTGGCAACAATTGGCAGCTAAACTAGATGAAAGAGGGGCACAAAAGAGTTGGAAGAGGAGGAAGTGAAGGCAGCTGAAGTATGTGGGGCATGTATGTCCCCCACAGGAACGTTTCAGACACTCCTAGGGGAAACTGGGAAAATGTGCAGTTATAGCTTGAATGAAACACATGGAAGTTAGTACTGGAAAGTGATGAAAAAGTGCAACTCGTACCAAATTAAAACATCATGTGCTGTCCTATCTGCTGAAGACAGACTGGAAAGAACATCCTGGGTCACAGGGTATGGGCACAGAAACAACATGCTGTGGGATAAAAAGGGAAGGGCTTCTCCACAATAACAGCCTAAGTGTACACTCTTATACTGCAGTACTCAAAGCCAAACTGCAGTAGCTTATCATCTTTCAACAAAGGTTGCAGGGCCATAGGTTTAGCTTCTACTTGCAATTCAGGTAAGAATGTACACATAGGCAGTTACCACCAAGCAGCTGGTGCAACAAAACCCCACCGCATTTTACCACACAGTAAGGCTGTATGGCTACAGATTTCCAGTTCCCAACTATCCAAGCCAACCATTTAATAAAATTTCATTCATAAACTTCATCTTAATACAAGCTAGGGTAAGTAACATTAACACTCCTACTGAAATAGGGGTGAATCAAAAGATGTGACAAAAACATTATTTTCAGTTAACCCACGTGCTTTCAGATCACATGCTGAACATCATAAACTTCAAATATCAACTGAAGGAACTCACCCCCCCCAAAAAAACCCTTGAAAATAAATATTATAAACAAAGAGGTTTATCACACTCATATTAATGCAATGAAACATACTGCTACATTAAGTCAGACAAAAGAAGTGCCAGATTTAACAAAATAATACATAAACAAATTAGGAATGGGAAGTTTGAACATAACATTTAAGGCCCAGACCCACAGATATACTTAGGCATCTAATTCCCTTTGAAAATCAACAGGGGCCAGGTGCTTAAATACAGATCTGGCCTTAGTTTTACCTTACTTAGCACAGTATTCATCCTACACCCACAACCAGGTGCAATTTACCCATCCTAAAACCACATTTGGCAATTAAATCCAAAAACATCAACATTGAAGATGCTACTCATTAGCTTATTGCTTTTAGTTTTTCTACATTATCAAATCACCACAGTGTGTCAGTAAACCTTATGATGATCTATCTATATAGCACAAGATTATATCTATCATATATTACTACAATTGTGACATGAATGTTTATTGACAAAAATGCATCTATT
>NW_017728949.1:48196665-48198886 GCF_001723895.1 Crocodylus porosus | reverse complement strand
AGAGTTGGAAGAGGAGGAAGTGAAGGCAGCTGAAGTATGTGGGGCATGTATGTCCCCCACAGGAACGTTTCAGACACTCCTAGGGGAAACTGGGAAAATGTGCAGTTATAGCTTGAATGAAACACATGGAAGTTAGTACTGGAAAGTGATGAAAAAGTGCAACTCGTACCAAATTAAAACATCATGTGCTGTCCTATCTGCTGAAGACAGACTGGAAAGAACATCCTGGGTCACAGGGTATGGGCACAGAAACAACATGCTGTGGGATAAAAAGGGAAGGGCTTCTCCACAATAACAGCCTAAGTGTACACTCTTATACTGCAGTACTCAAAGCCAAACTGCAGTAGCTTATCATCTTTCAACAAAGGTTGCAGGGCCATAGGTTTAGCTTCTACTTGCAATTCAGGTAAGAATGTACACATAGGCAGTTACCACCAAGCAGCTGGTGCAACAAAACCCCACCGCATTTTACCACACAGTAAGGCTGTATGGCTACAGATTTCCAGTTCCCAACTATCCAAGCCAACCATTTAATAAAATTTCATTCATAAACTTCATCTTAATACAAGCTAGGGTAAGTAACATTAACACTCCTACTGAAATAGGGGTGAATCAAAAGATGTGACAAAAACATTATTTTCAGTTAACCCACGTGCTTTCAGATCACATGCTGAACATCATAAACTTCAAATATCAACTGAAGGAACTCACCCCCCCCAAAAAAACCCTTGAAAATAAATATTATAAACAAAGAGGTTTAT
Source organism: Crocodylus porosus (assembly GCF_001723895.1). Lineage (NCBI taxonomy): Eukaryota > Metazoa > Chordata > Crocodylia > Crocodylidae > Crocodylus > Crocodylus porosus. The sequence goes on along the minus strand of NW_017728949.1, from coordinate 48,198,125 downwards.
CACACTCATATTAATGCAATGAAACATACTGCTACATTAAGTCAGACAAAAGAAGTGCCAGATTTAACAAAATAATACATAAACAAATTAGGAATGGGAAGTTTGAACATAACATTTAAGGCCCAGACCCACAGATATACTTAGGCATCTAATTCCCTTTGAAAATCAACAGGGGCCAGGTGCTTAAATACAGATCTGGCCTTAGTTTTACCTTACTTAGCACAGTATTCATCCTACACCCACAACCAGGTGCAATTTACCCATCCTAAAACCACATTTGGCAATTAAATCCAAAAACATCAACATTGAAGATGCTACTCATTAGCTTATTGCTTTTAGTTTTTCTACATTATCAAATCACCACAGTGTGTCAGTAAACCTTATGATGATCTATCTATATAGCACAAGATTATATCTATCATATATTACTACAATTGTGACATGAATGTTTATTGACAAAAATGCATCTATTCAAACTCTGGAGCCCCCCCACATTCTTTCAATAAGAGTGTGAAAGGCTCCATATGACAATTTTACCCCCATACCCAAAATGCAGCATAGCCTTCCCTTTGTCAGGCATAACCCTTTGTGGTCTGTATAACCCAAGGGCTAGCCCCTTTGGGAATAACAAAGTTTAAAGTCCCTAACCCACCTGACTTTGGGGGATGTGCCCACCACTGGGTCCTTTCCTAGTCTGAGGCTTGTACGTTCTAGACCCCTTTCTCTCTGAGACTAAGGCCACCCCCTTTTTATAGGAGGTAGCTGCCAGTGAACACAGGCCACCCTTTCCCCTAGGTTCCAGCCCAGGAACCCAGTATTAAGCAATGGGGCATTGCTTTTTCCCATCCCTTGCCATTTTCCTATGCTGCTGCCGACCTTCCATATTGGCATGTTCTCTCCTTATGTTGTTCTTTCCACAGCGTCTCTCAATCTGTATCTTTGAAGCTTCTCCAGGGCAGCCTACTACCCCCAATCTGCCTGGACTGTAGTCATTTATAGCAGCTGTTTCTAATTGGCTGCTTGGCCACAGCTGGCCTTCTTTAACCATTTCCAAGCTGCTGTAGCCTACATTTGGATTTAGGAACTTTATTGTAGGTATCCCTTTTTGAAGTCTTGGTCTGACCTTGAGGTCTCAAGGATCACTGTTGCTGACACTAGCTTCAATTCAGCAAAGCATTTAAGGAGCACAAAAAAAAAAAATCTTATTCTTGTTTAGCAAAGGACTCATGCACATCTACTTCATGCGCTTAAAATTAAGCACATGCTTAATTACTTTGCTGAGGCTGGATCTTAAAACTGAAACTTAAAACTGTTTCTCTATTATGTATTCTCTATTAGTAGTTTGCCATCAAAATTGCAAGGAACATTGTCCAAGAAGTTAAGGTGGCTTCTTATAGCTCCAGAAGCATAAGTTTGAGCCCTGCCCTGGACTCATGTCAACAAATGCCCCGCTTCCTTCC
>NW_017728949.1:48194246-48196275 GCF_001723895.1 Crocodylus porosus | reverse complement strand
CTGTTTTAATACTCAAGTTCATTACCTCCTCTGCATTTAATCCTCTTTCTTTTTATGTCCCACTCTGCTTTTAAAAAAAAAAAAAAAAAAAAAAAAGACTTTCAGGCTTTTTTTTTAAATTAATTATACAAATCATTAGTATTAAAAAGGTAATATAATGGTTTCAAGAACAAGCTTCACAGACTATCTGCATATTTAATCATCTCCGCTAATAAATTTTTAATCATTCATTGAGTTCAGGTTCTTGTCTTGAAGCTTAACTTGATAACAAACCTAGCAACTGGTAGAACTAATTGGTACAGAACAAGTGAATAATTTATAAGAGGAAAAAGCACTGGGTGTTCTGAAGGTGTGCAGAGACCACAAGTCACAGAAATTTCTGGGAGGTAGTAGGAAAACAGTGGCTGACAACAGGAATTCCATGATACACTGCTGACATCCAGAGGCCAACGTTCAATATTGTTCATATTTCTTTCAACTGGACTGTAAAGCAGACTATAAATTCAATTCATTAAGTTTTAAATATTCATGCATTTCATTAAAGTTAACATTAATTGGGCTACCATACACATTGATTATGCATAGACCATCAAGTGTTTAACCTCTGAAAGCTTGCAAGCATATTCAAATAATGCTATATGTCCTATCTTGGATGAATCCAATGAAATCCAGCTGAGTGCAGTTGAAACAGGGAAAAATTACATTGGAACACTGCAGGATAATAGCTTCAAATATCAGAGAAACAATAAAAATATTTAACTAACTGAATAGGACAATTCTTGTAAGTTATATCTCTCATCTATTTTTTTGCAAAATAATAAAACAGTTGGAAGACTAATAAAAGGCATATAAACTTAAATAGGGTTTTCATTGAACTGATATACTGTCAGTCTTCAATTATAGTAAAATGTGTAATAGTCAAAATACAAATTAATCTGTAACTTAATGTTCCTTTTTGGTGAAAATCACTAACTTTAAATGCTATAATAAAAAGACTATCCTCCTTAACTGGAATGATAAAATTAGTTTACAGTGCTAAAAAAAGTCTACAAAATAAATTTCTATACCCTCGGGGAAACCACAGAATACTACACTTCCAAAAATAGAATGACACAAGGAAACTTTTGACAGAAGGCTCAACCCTTCTAGAAAGATTCAACTTTACCCTTTTTACACTTCTATTACTGCAGTTATCTAATAAGTAAGGCCCTGATTCAAAGCATTTAAGCATGTGCTTAACTTCAAGTGTATGCTTCAAAATCAATGCGAATCAAGCACATATTTAAAGGGTTTTGATGTAGATGTATTTGTTTCTTGCCCAAAATCGTGTTAAAAGGACAGTAAAATAAGAAACACTCAGGACTTGGGAAATGCCAGATTTAGTCTCGCCTGTGCAACCGTAATTCTGACTCCTTACATACATGCACTTAAATATGGTCTAAGATGTGGTTCCATTTCTCTCCACAAATCCAGTCCTCCCCCCACACCTCACTGTAAGATGCCAGATGCAATGAGCTCAAAAAATAAGATTTTTTTCTTCATGTTGTTCAGTGTGTAGCATCATGGCTTACTGAACATCATCCATTTCCACACTCAATGGAGGATTTAAACAAGCTCCTTGGAAGATTACCAGTGATATTCATCATTACAATTTGCACTCCCAAATGTTCATAGATTCCATAGATATTAGGTCTGGAAGGGACCTCAGAAGATCGAGTCCAGCCCCCCACCCAAAGGGCAGGAAGTCATCTGGGGTCATAGGATCCCAGGAAGATAAGCATCCAATTTACTCTTGAAGATGTCCAATGTAGCTGCTTGAACCACCACCGATGGCAGGCTGTACCAGACCTTGAGGGGCTCGGACAGTAAAGAAATTCTTCCTTATGTCCAGCCTGAAACGGTCTTGTAGTAGTTTATAACCGTTCCACCTCATCATCCTTGGGGTGCTCTGGTGAACAAACGTTCCTCCAAATACTGGTGGTCACCCCTGATAAACTTATAGGTGGCCATCAGATGACCCCTGAGCCTG
>NW_017728949.1:48192998-48194146 GCF_001723895.1 Crocodylus porosus | reverse complement strand
GGCTTTTCTGAAGTCAAGGACTCCCGTGTTGCTGACTGACTTGCCAGCTTTTCGGTGGATGGTGAAGGTGATCAGCTCATGGTCGCTGTCATCCAGCTTCCCATCAATCAGTAGGTTGCCCATTAGGTAATCCCCAGTAGTCAGTACCAGGTTGAGCAGCATTCTGCCTCTCATTGGCCCATAGACTTCTTGAGTCAGGTAGAGGTCATCCACACACGAAAGGAAGCTTTGCGACCACTCAGATTTTGCTGAGCGAACCTCCCACAAGATGTCCGGGTAATTGAAGTCACCCATGACAACCATGGTCCTGGAGCATGAGGCCTCAGCCAGTTCCCAGGTGAACTTCTGGTCAAGCTCAGGACTTTGGGTGGGAGGTCTGTAGTAGATTCCCAATGTTGTGTCCCCTGTGCCATGTTCCCCACAGATTTTAACCTAGAGGGTCTCCAGTTGTCCACCCTGGTCACCAATATCAGCTTGCAGGGACGTGTAGCATTCCTTAACATAGAGAGCTACACCCCCGCCCCTTTTATCTACATGATTCCTCCTGTACAGTGTATGGCCATTTATACCTGTGTCCAGTCATGGGTGGATTCCCACCAGGTCTCCGTTATCTCCCTGACATCATAATTATTTGCATTGAGCAATAGGATGAGCTCCTCCTGCTTATTCCCTAAGCTCCTGGCATTTGTGTACAGGCAGGCAAGTGTCCCCTTGGGGGCTTTTGCCTTGCCCACAGATTGTACCAGGGCTGGGGCAGAGGTGGGGTCCCTTAAGTGCCTTGGCCTGCTGGCTTTGCAAGGGTTGCTCAGTGGGCCAGCAGTGGCAACGGTCCCTCCTGTTCCCCAGTGGATTTAGTTTAAAGCCCTGTGGGGCAGGTCAGCCAGTCTGGCTGAGAAGAGCCTCCTCTCCTCCCCTTGCCAAAAAGTGGGCTGTGGTCATGGAAGCCAAAGCTTTCCCTATGACACCAGCGCCGCAGTCTCTGGTTAACTATGTGAATCCTCCTCTCCCTCCTCAGCCCATACCCCGAGACTGGGAGGATCAAAGAGAACACCATCTGTCCTCCCATTCCCTTTAACCCCCCTCCCAAGTCCCTGTAGCGCCTCATGACCTGGCTGGGAGCACTCCGAGCCATGTCATTGGTGCCCACA
>NW_017728949.1:48190837-48192603 GCF_001723895.1 Crocodylus porosus | reverse complement strand
GCATACCTGTTGCTAAGCTCCTGCGGGGCAGGGGCTTTAGGGCCCTTGACCACCTTGGTCCATGCCTCTGACTGGACAGAGTGGGAGGTCCCGGAGTCCTCCTTTGTCCTAGAGGGAGACTGTGGTCTACCCTCTGGCTCCCGGGGGAGTAGGGCCTGGCAGCAGGAGTCTATCTCCTGCTCACAGTCCCTGATGGCACACAGTCTCTGGACTGTGGCCTGGAGCTCCTCGAGCTGGCACGCCAGAGACCCCAAAAGGGAGCAGACCCCACAAAGGGAGGTGGCCATGCTCCCCAGCCCCAGAGCCTGAAAAAGGGACAGGCAGCCCCTGCAGTCAAGATACAATGGCTCCATCTGCATTGAGCCTGGAACCATGGGCTCTGTCTGGGTTGCCTTCTCTGAGGTGCTGGGGAGAGGGCTGCAGAGCCCGAGGGGTCCCGAAGAGTGCGGCATGTGCCCATCTGTGTCATGCCGCTGGTAGGCTGGCTACAGCCGGGACTGTCTCTACTCTAGGGGGTTTGCAGGCAGGGCCTTGGGGCCTCTCACTCGCCCTGCTGCGCAAAATCTGCACTAACTCACGCGCCAGCAGACAAGCACATCTGTTTGTGCAGCCTGTTTGTGTGGCTCCCTGGGGGGCTGGGTGGGACCTGGCCTGGCTCCACTCAGCTGCCTCCTCCCTCTCACTAAGGGGTTAACCCCCTCCCACCATGGGCCCTGCTTGCCTCCGGCTGTGCTGGGGGTCGGCGGGGGTCTTCACGGCTGCTGGGGAGTGTCTGGGGGGCTTCAGGGGAGCAGGGGTGCAGTGGGCTTTCACCCACGCATCTCTTGCTGCTCCGGAGCCTAACTGGGGCTTTTTTGCTGTTGGCGGGCCCTTTTAAACTGCACGCATGCGCAGTGGGCCTGCTGTTGGGGAAGCTGCTCATTATTTATGTTAATAAAATTTGCTTTCATTTACCTTGTACATAGAAAGATTTTATCAAATAAATTTATGGCAAATTTGCCATTTCATACAGTGGCAACTGAGGCATACAGAGCATGTCTACATGACACTGCACTGTGCTGTGTAGGCATAACTAGAAAAAAAAAATTAAGTTTCTAAAAAAAAAAAGTTTAATTATGGTGCCTTGTGACAGATGTACCTGTATCGGAGCCTCTCTGGGTGTGGCTTTGTCCTCCTGTAATGGGCCAACCACCTGCTTACTCTCCTGCCATGCCTTGATCTTATTTGAGTAATAGATGGTTGTAATCAGTGGGAGGCTGCCCATTTCTACGTGCCCCAATGACAAGGGGCACTACCTGTAGCTCCTTTTCCTCCCCTACACCGCAGCCCAAGCCTCGCAGATGGTGCTGATGTGATCTGACCTGGGCCCTGTTATGTCTTGCCCCCCACCCTCGCCCTCGGGGCTCCTCGCTGCCCTCTTCACTCTAGGGCTGTGGCCAATGCACCCCCAAGATGCTGTGCCCTGTCAGGTGCCAGGACCCCCAGGCTACCTCATCCAGTCCTCCAGTAAACCGTAAACACAAAGCACAAAGCCCCTGGGCTATAACGTAAAACTAAACCGTCCAGTCAAACAACATTTGATCCATACTGGGAAAAATACTCCAGCCCATGGCAGCAACCAGTGGATACTCATGCAGTCAATACTTGCCCTTCTCCCCGCACTGACTGAATTCCTCACTCCTTGGCTGCCAGAGGGGAACTGCCACCCTGACCTCCTGCCTGGGTTTAAGAAGGGCTAAGTCCTGACCCTTCCTGTCAATAGGTTT
>NW_017728949.1:48166023-48190502 GCF_001723895.1 Crocodylus porosus | reverse complement strand
CACTGCCTCCTAAGCAAAACCATGCACACCACTGAGATACAAGCCCTGACTACCTCACCTGCTCTTCATGCATCTGGGCCCACAAATTTGTATAGTAGGTGGCTCCCCATGGCACGGAGGTCACTCCCTGGCATATACCTGAGCATACTACAGCCATGACGCACACTCTGGACTCTATCCAGCCATATAACTCTGTAAATCTGCAAGCCTAAGCAGACAAGGAGCAGGAGCGAATGTGTGGGGCTTACTTCTTGAAGGCACACCCGCTTCCCAGAGGAAGTGATGTGGACACATCCTTAGTGGCTACAGCTGTCAGGCAAACATTAGCGTGGCTTCTGCAGTATCATTTATGAAGGTAGCCAGTGAGCACATCCTGGGTGACAATCAGTTGTTTTAATCAGGGCTGTCAAACAGGTGGCCTGCAGGGGGCAATATGCAGTCTGCAGGCTCCCACCCGGCTGCCACTTCCCCTTATTGCTCATGCTGATGTTCTGGGCTCCCCTTCCATCCTCTATTTTGCATTTCCTGCCCCTATCCCCAGGAGTAGGCTGTTTGGAGGGGTCCCAGGAAGGGAAACTAGGTAACACATGCAGCAACAGGGAAAAGGACCAGGCTGCCCTTCCTGTGCAATACATGCAACTAGGACCCAACCTTTTGTACATAGAGGGTTGGGAGGCTGGTTGCCCTACCACAACACAGAACTGGGAGGGAGCTGGGCTGCCCATGCTGTTTGCATGGCAGTGGGGGACGGCTACGTTGCCCACATGGCAGGTAGCAGGACTGTCTGTTGCTCATGTAGTGTGTGGTTCCCTCTGCTCAGAAGGTGGACAGCCCTGGTCTAAACCATAAAATTGTCCTTGCTCTTCTTTTAGCCTCCCTTCAGCATTGTTGCACATCTTATTGTAAATGAGGCAGGTGTCTCTGATTACATAGCATTCAGTAATTCCCTGAACATAATCTGACCATCAGCAGCTTTTAAGAAAAGCTAGTTATATCTCAAAGAACTCAAGAGGTTTACCATGAGACCCCATCACAAAGGCATTCCATGCCTCCTTAAAAGCTGTCATCAAGATACAGGCTGTCAGTAGGGAGCTTGTAAATCATTTATCAACCACCTCTAAACCCTGGTACATTTAAGTGCATTTCAGAACATGAGGAGATTTTACATGTTCATCTTTCACTTACTTGCATTTTCAGGTTATTCTACCATTAAAATGTTAAGAGTTATCAAGTGAATCATTTAAATATCAACTCAGATTTTACTAACACGCTTAAAATAAAAGTGTGAAATACAGATCTGAAAATAAAATTTCACATTTTCAAGAGAATTTCATTATATAATTTCTGCTTTTGGCAATCTAATCAGAAAAGTCTCAACTAAAAGCAGCAACATGTTAGAAAATATAGATGTCCTAGATACATTCCCCCTTAAAAGCATTAAAAATGTTCACACAAGTGTGCCAGTGAACTTCACTATCATTTTCAAAAGACCTAACATTTGTGTAAAGTTAGGAACTGACCATCATTTGACTCTTCTGCTACAGATGAAGTTGAAGTGAAGCTGGCAATCCAAACTTCCTATACTCTGGAATCTACATTTCTCCTCCAATCTCTTCAGGGGTCCAAGAGAAAGGTTTCATTTTTACTACTGGGCAACTCTTCCACTGAGGGCACACATGCCAACAATTTAATTTTTAAAATGAGAATGTTCCCACCGTGAAATGGACTTATAGCACATTTCAAGTTTTCTGCTGCCCCCCACAGCCATGCACACAGCACAGCGATGTACATCGTGTAGTAGGAGACATTTCATGTGTCAGATGGCAAGTTGTAGTCATCATCTGCTTGAGATCATGGTGGAGACTGAAACATTTCTCTTTATCAAATTCCAAATCCTGAGGCCATGCCATGTTGTGCCCCATGTACATATATATAGCTAAATACCAATTAAACAACACAAAAGCAACTTGAAGTGTTTTTCTCTTTTTCCTGCAATTAAACATGGAGGATATTTATAAAACTATGTTAATGTTTATAACGGTTGAATTTATTTAGGATAAAAAGAGTTTAAAAATGTATTTCCAGATGAGCAAAATGAATTTCATCTTCAGTTCGTATTATGGAATGCTATTCATTCAATCTAGTGATTTTGGAAACCTATTCACATGAAAAAGGGAGGTGGAAGTTTGGGTAAGTGTCTAAAAGTCATTTTTTCTCATAGCTGTAGATGCTAAATGGCCAATTAAAGGTCTTTTGGAAAGGGACCGATTTGAACTAGCTGCTTTCTAATTGTAAGCTTTATGCTAATTATAGCCAACTGTCTGAGACTTTCATCTAAAAAAATTACTAATTTGATAGCATGCAGAATTCTCTTCTCCATCCTAAATACCAATTTCAAATCATGATCCTGGAGTAATCAATGTGTGTAAGTAGAGATTTTATCCACACAACATAATATATATTACCAGGTTGGCATAGTTCATATGCATCACCCCTCCTCCACTCAAAAAATGACACACTAGCTCTAAACACACAATGCTGGTCACAAGGAGAAAAATCTAGAACGCTATTGTGCCAGTTATAGTAATATTTGTAAAACAACTGATCCAGTCAGTTAATATATTCCAAGTTATTTTAATTGATTAATTCAGAATAATTTTAGTTTTGAATGTGATAAAGCCAAAGTAGCATTCAAAAATATAAGGTAAAATAGTTTTTATTTTATTTACAAGTTACGTGCAATCCAACTTCTACTTTTTTCACCCAAAGTGTGTCAGATCCCAACCAGCTGAATAGAAATTCTGTGCGAAACATTTCCAAAAGCATTTAATAATTTTGAAAACTACCACCACCGAGGCACCCTTCAATATTATTTTTGTAAATAAAGTTACACAATATTTAAAATAGTTTTTGTTGTCATTCAAAAGGGGAATTCCAAGGCTGCTACACTATACAATTATACCTTTGTTCTTAAATTCACCGTTTACTGAAAGTTATCCTGTGATGGATAATTACAATCCAAAGTACTTAGCTATGAAGCATATGAGGTTTCCCTTGCAGCTAAAATTTACAAACATTTCAGTGTAAAGACTTTTTCACCTTGCACCAAAATATTTGCCCTGGGGGGGGAATACATTCTAGCATCTCCCTCTTCTTTTCATCTGTTGGTGAATCAACTGATGCTTTGGTTAAAGAGCAATTTGAGCACAATAGTGTTTTAACTTGCAAGGCAGTACTCCCTTATTGAGCTGGTAGAACTCCACTAGCTGGATAAGATCTGTAAATCTGGTATGGCCATCATCCAGCGTATAGAATTGCTTCCCATCATCTTCCAACTGCAAAGAAGGAAAACAAAGTGATCATAAGCTATAGCATTTATCAGAAATTCAGATTATGCACATTACCAATATTTAATGAAATAAGGCCATTTGATACATTCTTTGTTTAGATAATCACACTTCTCTGTGATGCATTGTTTGTGAGATAAGAGGATAAAAGTAATGTTCATTCATAGGAAATTCAGAAGTGACTAGTAAAAAGGAAAAGATACAGAGGACGCTGTCAGGCAGAAACTTTCCTACTGCTTTTTACCAGAACCATGACAGCTTAGAAATACATTCTTCTGTGCAGGAGGAAGAGAAACGGAGAGAGAAAAGAATCCTGCTGCTCTGGCTCCCTTTGCCTAGAGTAGAAGAGTAAGTGCATGGGCTGGGAAGGCCAACTGGAAAATATCCACAGCAAGGTTACTTTGATTGACTTTCCATCTTTTATGGTCACCATTTCCAATTTGAAATGATTAAAAATGAACATTCCCACACTTTGTATCACACAATTAATTTTGAAGCTATAGTAACTTTGCCTAATGGAATATGCTCAGATTTTTATTCCAAATAACTGAACCTTCCTGATACTAACACATTAACTGAAATATCAATCAGTTAACGAAAGCAGGAAAAAAGACAATTTAAGGGTAATGGAAAACAGTGCACAAAAGAACATCCTAAAATAGTAAAAGCATGCTATTGCATGGGGAAAATATAACCATCCTCTGGAAGTAAGTACAATTAGCTTTCTTACCTGTAGCAAACTTTTTTCATAACAAGTCTTGTTCTGGTTGTGACTTTGGCTCCTGGCAGACATTAATATAATGATTTGGATCTACGAAACATTATGCCTCATCTCCAAAAGTCATACATTTGTCTGTGCCAGATAGGATGTTTCATTTCTGGAATGGGGCATAATGATTGCAAATGATTGTTGGCATCGCCTGAGGCAGCCCTGGATCCAGTTCAAGACTTGGGGCTCCCCCAGTCCAATCTCTGAAGACTGGGCTGGGCAGGCCTGGGTCCCAGACCTGTCCCAGTCCTGATGCTGACAAAAAGCAGGCATCATTACATGTAGAACACCTTTGTAGCAGATTTGCTGTTTCATCATGGCATAAATTGGTTGGATGCATGGCATGTTGTGACTTACTGCACACCTAAAATCTTAATTTCACCATAAACACAATGGGTCTGGCACTTTCCAACCCATTGTACTAAGTCTGTGGGAAACGTCTAATCCAGTGGTTTTCAACCTTTTCAGGATTAGGGCACCCCTCCACCACTTTTTTTAGTGTAGTGGCACCTGCTGTTAAGAACCACTGTTGGTGTTGCCTTATCTTACTCCAGTGCTTCTCAACTGGTTCTGCTACCTCCAGGTAAAAGTGCCCCATATGCTTGGGAAAGGCTGTGGCACCTGTGCAAGGTAGTGCTTCATTAGGGATCTCTGATGAGCCTGAAGCAGGTGGGAGCTGCCTTGTACTGCCATTCCAGGCCCTTCTACACTTTTCCTGGAAAGGAAAGCGTGTGGGTAGGACTGTCCCACATTGATTCAAGTCCTCATGCAACAGGAGCAGGCAGGGCAGTTTTACCTGGCTGCTACCACGCTGCACTGTGGCATTCCTGAGGTGCTCTTGCAGCACCTCAGTTGGTGTAAGCTCCTTATTTTCAGATTTTCACCAGTCCCAGGCACACTTTGGGAGTTTAGAAATTGTGTGTGTGTGTGTGTGTGTGTGTGTGTGTGTGTGTGTGTGTGTGTGTGTAGGGGGGAAAGCAGGGTGGAAATGTGGGGCTTGAAAATACTTTCTTTTTGAACAAGAGGTATGAAGATGAACTATAATTCATCTATTCTGCCAACAGCCTGAAAGCATTCCCAGGGCTGAAACTGGAGATATCTGTTGACTGAAAATTAAGTTTTGACATGGTTTTTGTTAATAGTTTCAAATCTATATTTGCCTTGAACTGAACTGCACAATGACAAACAATTTTCTGAAGAGAACCATGAAGGTTTTTGCAGGCTAATAAGGAACTTGTATGGTCCACACTGTTCAGAGCATAACATATTTTACAAGTCATTAGGGCTGCTATTCTGACTGATGGTACCTTCAACAGAAGATGAATGTCTGAGGATAGCTATACTTTTACCTCAGTATCTCAACCTGGAAACAAAAATAGCTATTAACCTTGTAAAAAATACAAAAAAAAAAGCCCATACCCCAAAACAGAAACAAAACAATAGATAAAACAGTGATTAATTGGTATTGCTACACAGGATTTATTATATTTTGTATTATGGTAAGGTGCTCTAACATTTTCATAGTGATACCCATCTAAGAAATGGTCTTAGACAATATTCTATTCCAACTTCCAATTCTGGAGAAGTTAGACTGAAACATGGCTGAAATTAGAGAAATACTACTCTCTAAATTGAAGCTTTCTCTCCTCAGAACTAATGAAGAATGTTTTGCATTTGAAAGCTTGTCTAACTCTATCCAAACTATGGAGTTGGTCCAGAAGAAAATATCAACCTAAGAAACCCTTGCCTGTTGTATACCAGTAATTCCTGGACCATCACAACTACAACATCACCCTAACACTATAAATAAAGGACATCTTCAGTACATTTTCTTGGGTATGCAGGCAAGACTCCCAGAAGTATTTAAACAGATTTAAATTCAACTTATCTAAAGCTTGGCAAAACTCTCCAAGTCCTTTGTTGGACTAAAGCATCTGTATTAAAATCTCTGGCTGCTCAGATGTGAAAACAAACAGTCTTTTACTTTCAGCTCAGCACACCCCTGCATTAACCATAGCACATGCCCAGAAGAGGCATTGCGTTAGTTTGACCTGGCTCGCCCAACGTTTGTATAGATCGTGTGCTTCAACAGGGCTTTTTGGCTGTTTTATCTAATAGCTGATTTAACGAGCTTTAGACAAAAGCACCAAAAAGTCCTGCTGAAGTGTCCAATTGATACAGATGCTGGGGAGCCAGGTCAAACTAATGCACTTCCTCTTCCGATACAGTACCTTTTTCACGTCTGTCAGGGCCCTCTGACCTACCTGATCAGCAGAAACTGGGTTAATGGTATCAAAGAATTTTTTGAGTTTCTAATTCCTAGAAAGAGGTGAGGTAAAGAAATAGCCTGAAAGGACAATATATCTTGATGTTCAAAAGACCTCTCTTTTCTATGATTATTAATCCCTGTTTGTAAACCAAAATATATAAAACGTCATCCTTCTTCCTATGCATTTAATGAATGGAGAAACTGGCTCAGCAATTATTTAAAATATTTTTAAATTCTATTTATCAATGCTTTTCAGATTCTTTTTGGACAGAAGTGTAGCATACAGCCAGTCAGGCAATTTGACATGGCATCATCCTTCAGGATTAAAATAAACACATGTTTAAGAGAACTTTCAACAGAGTCTTTCATTGCCACCGCTGTCCACTGGGATCAATATCCTCCAGTAAAAACAGCACTTTTAGTGTAGGTGTAAGGAAAAAAAAAAATCAATATTTGGAACTGATGATAATTTTAGAACACTGTCCTATTGGGCCTGTTACAATTTTAATGAGGCTCTCTTCCATTTCCTGATACGCTCTCTCTCTCTCTCGATTAAACTGTTCGCATTACACTATTTTTCCTAATGATTCTCACATATGATAAAATTGCATTGCCTTTTCTTACTTTTCCTTTTTGGGGCTCTGTTTGGATCAAAGTGATGTAGACAAGCATTCCTCGTTCTCCAAAATTATATCAATGAGTATGAGAAGGTCTTCCAGATCTTCCCCAAGCACAAGATGACCTGTGTCTGTGGACTGTGAATGATACAAAGCAGATATTTCTTTTTCCTTCACCAAAGATCCCACTGCAGGACTTCAACAGCTATGTGACTGAAGAGTATCGCTTGTAATTTTGTAGTGCTTCATTTGAAAAAGCAATCTACTGAGGAGTGTTAGCAGTGACTGGATTGAAAGGAAAAAGATGGTCTTATCTGGGTCAGAGGGAAGGGGAATTTTTAGAAGAGGATACCAGGATCTTCCAGCTGCAGCTACTATTAAAGAAACTAGGTCTATGTTCCTGGAGGAATTTGCATGGACATCAAAAGGCCATTTGGCATATGACCTAAGGAACAGACAGGTAACAACTAGAGATAATGAAGGTGCTATTGCTCTATCCTTAGGGATTCATACTGCAGGAAACATAATGTAATCCCGTAAGAACTCTGATGCTGACAGAGCAAAGGACTCTGGGGCTAGGCTGTCTCTGGAATCTTTGAGCCAGAGATCCTTGTACTACATGCATCTAAGCCAGGGCTGTCTAACTTGCTTGGCCCTATGGGGTGGATCCAAACTGCAGGGCTCCTGGCAGGCTAGACTACCAATCTCTGGTCCCAAGGTGACAGTTTGTCAGTGCAGCTGCCATGGTTGCCATGTTGGAGTAGCTCTGGAAGCCTGCGGGTAAACGCCACTGCCATTTGTCCTCCTTTCCCCCTGCCACTGATTTATGCCACTAGTGGTGACTAAAGATCCTAGATCTGGCAACAGGCAAAGGAGTGTGAGGATTGAGTATTTCTGGGTTCCAAAGCCATTCCAAAGCAGCAGGTCTGGCATTCATACTAACAAGCCCAATGAACTGTAATTTAACCTCTTGAATGTCAAATGCAAGCTGCAGGCCAGCATTTTGGCAGCTCTATCTAGGCAAAACTGCAGGCACTTCTTTCTCAACCTTGCTGTATTAGGAGGTATGGATGGTTTAGAAAAAAAAATTATGGGGTTATAGACTCTTATTCAAATACTAAACAAGATTTCCTGAAATCTACTATACTGTTTCAGCTCTATTCTACAGCAAAAGGGGAGGCTTCTGTGACACTGACTTCAAGAACACAGATGTAAAAAATGATGGGCCTTTGAAGTTTCTCCCTAGAACCACTGAAACCTCTGACTGGTCAGCAAGTAAGGAAGGACAGCATCTGGAGAAATCTCTCAGTCCGTCAATTCTATCTAGGATTTGAAGAATACCTTGAAAACAGCGACTGGAGGAGGCTAATTATAACTGAGAAGACGGGTAGAAAACAGACTACAGAGGAGACTCTTTAGTGGAGAGAGAAGGGGAAGGAGCAAAGGCAGATAGCTAGGGTTAAATCAGACAATGCCAGCATGTGTGAGCAGAAAACCAGAAGGAAATAAAATACAGGTATTTTTAAATTGCCTCCGCAGTCAGTATATAATGGATGGGATAACCATATAGCCATCTAATGCTTATGCTTGAGAAACCATTTTCAATGAAAAGTCAATAGAAATGTGACCATACTCGAGTAAATTAACTTGGCAATTCAAAGCTAAACACAGGTAACTGGACTAAAAAAAAAGATGCAATCAATTTTACCAAAAAATGCGAATCCCCACAGATGAAAACTGAGCATCCCCATGCAATGTACTGGCCCTGGTACATGGAAGAACAGTAACAGAAAGCAGGAGACAAGGTCCAGAAAGAAAACTATTGGGCCCTGTGTGAAAGCACCATGTATGGAGGAAATATTAACATGTGTGCCACAAGTTTCTAACCAAAGGAGATTCATCAAACAAAAAGGAAAACAAAAAGTTGTGTGTGTTCTGTTGGAGTACTGCAGTATTATTTTTGTGCTATAAGGGCTGCTTCTGTTACATCTGAAAAACAGACTTGTTTTTGTGTTAGGAGAGCTCAGACAGAAACTAAACAATATCTGCCAAAAGTTACAACCAAATGGGAAAACTCCAAAAATGTTTGGTGCTATATATTAATTTTTAATGCATCTAATAATACAGTACCAGTATTTATCATGTATCAGCAAACAGTATTTTTTCCAAGTATATACCCAATTAAGATGATGTCTTTTCATTAATATTATGTCTTTTCAATAATATATACGTAATTAAGAAGTGTTACTTACATGTACAATTTGAAAGTGCTTTATTTTTAATCCATGGCTCAATGACAATACAAATGCTTTGGGATTACTTTGGCTATCCCGTACCAAAAAAACCCTAGGAAGAGAAATTACACATTTTCAAAGCAAGCTCATGTCAAATGTAGTTCTTTTTGGGTAGATTTAGAACAAAAACTATGGAAAATCATTGTAAAACATAATATAAACAAACAGCAAAATCATTCATTTAAACAATTTTGTACCTAAAATTTATATTAAAAAGTAATCATTATTACTTTGAGATTGGATCACTGATCTACAAGCTTTAATGTATTATCCCTCTCCATTTTATTACACTTTAAACATGGTCTTTTTTGTGAAAAAAAATATAAATCTACAGAATGACTGATACTGTAGCTGTTAACTTAAACAGCTACGGATGTCAATGTCAAGGTGTGTATCTTCAGACAGAAAAGCATATCTAAGAGTTTATACTTTTTTATGAAGTTTTGTCTTAGATCTTGACAGCTGCCCAAGCCATAAATTATACAGGATTAAAGTACCAACAACTGACGGTCATGGTTTTTTACATAGGAAATCTGGATTGCACTGTAAAAGCTCATATTTTTAACAGAAAGGCAGCAATCACCAGTAGAGTGACATATGCCAATTTACCTTAAAAAGTACTTCAGCCCAAGCAAAATAATTCAATTGTGTTACATACTCTCCTCCCACTGACTTCCTTAGAGTTTGGGTAACTAAATCCAGAGGTCCTCTGGAGATCCCAACCCACATATGTTGCTAATACTGGATATAAGACAGCAGGAACATATGCCCATTTGCAAAATTAATGGTCATCTTAATGGAAAGTTTACAGAACTATATTGGTTTTATAGCTGTCAAATATATATAAATACTAAGATCTACATAGCAGTAAAATCTCCTAGTTAGGATTAAGCTGCAGTCTATTAGCTTTATGGCAGAGCTCAAATAAGACCATCTTAGCTGCACCCTATTCTGGGATTTTCTAGGCAGTTTTAGGTGACAGCTGTTTTCCTGAATACTGCAGTTGGAAGGTTTCTGCTATAATGCTAAAAAGAAGATCTTTTATGGAGAAAGGATGGAGGCCAAAAAGAGACTGCCACTATCTTCACTGATTCAGTTAATCCTCAGCCCTGGAGCTGCAGTATGTGCTGAGGACACAAAAGTTCTGTCTAGAGGTGCACCAATACATCAGCCCAGCTCCCTGCACCCAGGCTAGGCTAGGCTGTCAGGAAGCCACTGTGGTGGGCAAGGCTCTCCTCCTCCTCCTCTTCCTCCCCTGCCATGGGACCAGAAGCAGGGGGTCTGGCCATGCTGTCCCTGCTTGACCCTTCAGTGCCAGCTGGGGTCTGGCCATGCCCCCTCCCCCCTCAAAAAAATGCCTGGCAAGGGCTGCTTCCTTTCCCCCCCACTCCGCTTTACCAGCACACCCTGGCTGGGGTCCCTGCAAGCCATGTCGGGGTTTAAACCCCTACTCAATCAGACCAAGGCCTGTTGGGGCCTGGCCATGCCCCCTCCCTCATCTTAGCTTCCCTCCGCCACTGTGGAAGGGAAGGAAGGGCTCGCTGTAGTGCCCCTCCGCCCCCCGGCTTCCGGCCTGAGCCACTGCAGGTGTGCGTCTGTATTTCTGGAATCAAAAATGAGTGTCTATTCACTTACTTACCAGTTAAATCTAAGCAGGTTAGACTAACTCACAAAGATTGATTCAATTCAGGCTCCAGCTTTTTGAATGTTTGTACTTACCAAGGGAACAATAGGAAGTGAATAGGCCATACAAAACTAAAAGCAAGAAAACTGTGGGAGGATAAAGAAAGGGAAAAGGAAAGAAATGATTGGAGAACTCATTCCCCAGAGAACATGGCTGAGAAGCCTCTTTCATCTCCAACAGGATAAGAACTAGCTACTTATCTATCCTATCCATGTGCAAGGACAAGGACAGCTGGAAGCTCGACCCTGGATCTATTCTCCCTCCCCCACCACCTCATCTCTCTCATTCCAAACAAATACAGGCAGGGGAAAACATTTCAGGAGTATGAAGAAAAGCAGGGCGAGAGCTAAGAGAACACCTTCTTGCCTTAATTCTACAAAGATAAGCGCTCACAAACCCACAAGGGTTGTAGCAAATAGCTGAGCAGACATGCTGAAGCTGAATTTGTTTGCTAGGGGTGTTGTTTCAAAGGACACAGCTTCTCCAATCAGCTCCGAAGAGTCACTGCTGAGCTCCAGCTGATCAGAAAAGTCACACCCTTTGAAGTAAAAGCCATAGCAAATAGATGAATAGTTAGTTCTCACTTCAGCTACCTGCTGCAAATTAAACAAGATGTGATCTACCTAGATATGAGTAATCTGGATTCTACTATACTTTTAAAATAGCATTAAAAAGTGAGGCTATGTCATCTGGCATCCCTGAACATTAACACTTCCAATAAAATGCATATGAAAATTCACCAAATTAATCCAGAACCCTCATCAGTTTATTATAAATGGAAAACCTAATTACTGGCCACTTTAGACACACACCAAGCAAAAGTAATGACCCAATGTTTTAAACATATTCAGACTCTTTTAGTAAGCTCTTCCACACCATCTAGTGGTCTAAGTATCACCTCTTCACCCTTTCCAAGACCAAACAAGGAAGATTTCAGAGCAGTCACCCCCTGGTATATTTCAAATGTTAACATGGGCAAACTGGCCTGGAAAAAAAGACAAACTTTTGTATTGTTTGAGTGCAACATTTTGCAAGTTTCCATAATAAGTTTCTAGCCCAAGAAGTATTAATGTCCAAATTAATCATCACCATGTCTTGTACTCCCTCTCTAGCACAGTCTGTAACATGCCACCTACTGGATTTTCAAGAAGCCCATATTATAAATGTAACTTCCTGCCTGTCTTGAATTTGCTGAAGGTTGAAGAATCTTCAGATTGCAGTCCTTTAGGAAAAGCTGTGTTACGCACCTTCCAGAGGTCACTCTCAAGACCTACCACAAGAGATTCCAGATTATTTGAAAATGGGAGGGTGCAAGTTATACTAAAACTATGAACAAATTGAATGACTTTGTGAATAAGTAGATAAGTAGAATAAGTAGCAAATGGAGATGGAGGATATGGATGTAGTTCTGGGCATTACTACTCTTGAACAACTCTATAATAAGTTTAGCCAAGATTTAAAATAGGCAGCTTAGAGAAGGAAGCCCAAGAGCACTGCAGAGGCTACTGAACAGGATGATCTGCACATGAAAGCCAAAGCAGACATTGCTTCTGTCTCTAAAACAAAGAGTGGGGAGTGAATGGAATGCCCCTGAAGTGGGGCTGCAGGAGGGAAGAGGGATGGTGGCAAACCTACAAGCCACCAGGCAATTTTTGTGGTTCCCAAGTCCAGTAGTAAACTCTCAGGGGAAAGGCAGAATCCTTGGAAATGTTTTAGGAGGGAAGACAAACGTCAACCCTGAGTTCTGGCCCAGAGAGGCAGAATGATGAGAGGTTTCCTGGAGAAAGTGGGAGCGTTGGGAGGGAGACTCCAGAACAGCAGGCGGGAAGACTCACGGGAGAGCCCTGAAGTGATGGTGGTACCAGAAAAGAATGATGCAGAACTACTGCAACAGGAGCAAGACTTCTAAAGAATGCATGGGCAACACAAACTGCCTATATACATGGTAGGAGGTGGTAGGAGTGGAGTTAGAGTGGCTGCTGGACAGCTGCTCCAATTAAAACAGCTCACCATCATGTGTCTTTCTGAATCAGGACTCATTTAGCTAAGATGTTCACATTCACTGGTTTGTTTTAAAATCCATTGTAAGGTCTGCTCATTTCATCTTTGTTTCTGTTCTTTGGGCCCCATTCTTTATTACAGTAGTCTTTTTTTAATTTGTTAAATCACTTTCTAACCTTGTTTCTATATTTCCCATGCATTATCCACTTCTGGGTCATGATTTCTTCAAATCCAAAACTTTTATTGTGGAAGTTTTAGGAGTTTGTAGTGCTTATTCTTTTCTTTACTGTGTACTCTTCTGTTTTAAAACATTAATTCCTGCACTTAATTCAGGTGTCACAGTCCAAATAACCCTAGATTTGCAAGATGCTGCCTGCTTGAATAGTTGCACTTTGACCTGGCCTCTTTGTCCATGATATTACGCCATCCACCCAAAAGAAGCCTACCACTGTTCTATCCTAGCTGTCAGCCATTTATCAATTTAAAAGCCTTTAAATAGCTACTGAAGATCAAATATCAATGTCACAATCTGGCAGTATAAACTTCTGCCCCTCATTAAAGACGATATTGTTACTAAAACGTATTGCAGATCCAAAACAAAGCAACATTTCTTTCAAATGCTTAAAAATTGTTACTATCTGCAATTAGGTTCAGCTGGTTTTTCAAATGATAGAATTATTACTAGTCTCCTGCAATTCCTTTACCTACAAGCACTTTTAGGTCTCTCTTTTATAAACCAGAATGAGCCCATTTTAGTCCACAAGCCCATAATCTGTTTGTATCGCATAGCGGGCCTAATGCCTTGGAGTTGACCCTCTACCCCCTTTTAAATGGTACCTATTAGTAAAGGCTTTGAACAAATAATGCAGATTTTTGTCCAATACAGACAGAAAATCTCATCAATCTTGTCCAAAATTTATTCTGAAAGAATTAGTTCTTTCAGCCCACCAAAAAAAGAAAAGAAACATTTGTTGCATTTTGTAATATATGCATCTACAAAAGACTTTTGTGCCAATTATTACTACTATTTTCTTTGCCATTTGGGTAGGCATATCTATGCTGTCACCATCTTACGTATATAAATTTTCAATTCAATTCAATTCAGTTCTGTCAATTCAATTCACAGCCTATTTAACAAAATCAATTCCAACAAACCACAGTGGACATTTCTGTGTAGACCCAGTAGTATCATATACTAACTAGCATTATATATATAACGTTAGCAAGGTACTGACTTTCCCAGATTGTGTGCTCTTGTTCAATGGCTTTTATTTGTTTTTGCTTTTAAAAATGGACTGTGTATTTTGGTTCTTTCAACTGACTATGGAACAGTATTATGAGCCCTAGAGATGGGAATACTTCAGAAACACTACCCGATAGGTGCAGTAATACAAATCAGATTTCCCTTTCTTAAACGAACTGGAATATCATTGTGGAAAAGAGAATTAAAAGTGGGGAGGTAAGGGTTCTTGTTTTTAGGGCTGGTTGAGGTTCAGAGCACCACAGTTGAAATATTTTCAATTCCCTGAGATGACTATTTTGCACAGCCTTTTTTTGACAGATATAGAAAAAAGCATTCCAGCATCACTAGGCTAATCAAAGTAAAAGGATTTCAAGTGGAGGCCCAATGTAATGGGTTCAGTGAATAGTAATGGCTCCTATCTGGAGGACCAGCTAATACAATATCAAGAGCGGGGAGGGGGAAATTAACCAGGATATTTATGGAACTGAGGAAGACCTAAACTCAAACAAAACTCAAACAAAAATTGCCACAGTGTGCAAGACAGAAAATTTGGAAGTGATAAAATATAAAGGTTGGAAAAAATATGAAATAAGTTATACACTAGCTTGGTAATTTTTCTGAGAAAATATTTAAAATATAGCAAAAAATTCTAGCTTTGAAATTAGCAATTATCATTGGAAGAGCAAAGCATCCTAAAGTTCAAGAATGTACTTACTAGCAATGACTTCCATGTCATTTCTGCTCACTTCGCAAGCCAAAATGTATTTTCAGAATCCTAGCCTTAACAAACTTAACACTGCACATGAAAGCTAAGAGGTATTCTCTGACATCATGCTACTATGAGTAAGAGATACCAGAGTCAGGGTTTTGGTTCTGATCATGCAATGGGCAGTGCGCACAGAAGCTACTGTGCCAATAAAGAGCACCCGCTGATTTTTTCTGAGCAGCAGTCCATCCAACTAGAGGGTGAAAGTCTGAGGTG
The DNA here is from genome assembly GCF_001723895.1 of Crocodylus porosus. Taxonomy (NCBI): domain Eukaryota; kingdom Metazoa; phylum Chordata; order Crocodylia; family Crocodylidae; genus Crocodylus; species Crocodylus porosus. The sequence continues at coordinate 48,175,296 of NW_017728949.1, read as the reverse complement.
GCTATTTCATTCCTAAAGCAAAACCAGAATTCAGCTCATTGCCAACACAACACAATGAGCATGTTTATTTCCATTATGCAGATAACTCTTGAGTTCACAAGTGCTATTCCTATGGGTACTTTTCTGATCGTAACCATGTCCCAGAAAGTAAAGTAAATCCACCTACCCATCTATAAGCCCTTGCTGCAAAATAAGTCGCTGAGCTTCATCCCTTGAGATCTTATGGTGAAACCATGGCTGTGATCTGTGTATAGCTGGAGAAATAATAAATGTTTAATGATCTTTGTTTTCACAATATTGTTATATCACACACATCACTGTATCTCTCCTGGGGCTGCACATTAATTCACACATACCAATATTTGGTGTGGCAGTTTGAGAGGCAGAAGGGCTACCGTGTGCATTGAGTCGTAAACACCCTTTTCTCTGAGTTGAAAAGAAAACAAAACATGGTTTCAAGCTTTTTTTTTTAAGCAATAATAGATGAAATGCTTTCAAAAAATGAAAGTCTTCATACCCGCCATGCTAACCCTTCTTCAACCGCAACAGAAAGTGCTTCTGTTGGATTTTCTATAACTCTGCTTCTGCGTCCAGAAAAGTCCATTGCGACTAGAGAATTTTCTGAAAAACTTCTCTGCAATGAAGAAAAAAGAATTCAATGTTTTTTCCTTACCACGCACCCCTGACCTCCCTCCCCCCCGCCACACGCACATGTTTTAAAGCTGTGATTCTCACAGGAAGTAGTATAGTTGAAGCAGTCATTTTTTAAAATTGTTCTATAAGAAAACTTACTTTGATTTGGGCAACAACATTCACAGTTCTAGTTATTTTGACCTCAATTTTAAGGCTTGGTCAGAAAGGAAAATAAGGTGGGACTCTTTGGTTTTTGGGTTTGTTTTTTTATACACCACCATTTGAATTCTTCCAATACTGATAAGTAGTTGAAGCATGTACATTTACAATAGGGTCCACAACCTAAACTTCTAAACTTTCTACAGATCTGCTAAGGGAGATTCCATAATGTTAATTTGCACGCTTGTAAGATCTGCTTGAGTGTTTTCTGTTCAATTCCTGGCTGTTATGAAACAGCACTGACACAGTAGCACACTAGGTGCCAATTCTTGTAAAAATATTTATAGGTCAGGTTTGTAAACAGGAAAATAATGGTTATCGACATTTCCAGTTCTGGAGTAAATATGGATTTATGTACAAGAAAGACTCAAAGATACTAAAGACTCTATCCCAAACACTATTCAAGGCACTAGGCACCGAGATAGAAATAAATGAAAACAGCTACCTTTCTGTAAATTGAAGGGACATGAAAACAAAAGAAAATTTCCCTGTGCAATTAAAGCCTACTAATAAAAAAATCTCTTGCCTTAAAAAGTTTCCTTCCTTCTTTAGTTACAACCACACCTACATTTCTTGAACAGAAACAGAAAGAAATGGAAGAGTGCTCAAAAATACATAGCATGTCAGCAGTCAACGCTAACAGATGGAAGGGGCTTCTGCAAACAACATAGTCACAAACCCCACCAAGTCATGGAGTGTCATACAGTTTTTTCTCGGGTTTGAAGTGCTGGTATGTATGTGGAGTCTTGTTGAAAAAACCCATGTTATGCTACATCAGCGTATGTCGCTTTCATCTCTGTATGGATTATGTTACACTGTAGATAACCTTTATGATTTTGAACATGGTTTAGCGAAACGAAATGAGGAATGCATCCTTAGTGAAACCATTAAATATCTGTTGCCAGTGAAACCATTAAATATCTGTTGCCATTGTGTTCCGGGACGAGGACAACTACTACTCCCAATCATAAAGAGAAGGGGCCACTGACAGAACAGTCACCCAAGTTTTTGTCTGCTTGTAGTCGGAAAAACAACTACAAAGCTGTAAGTAAAACAGCCCATTAGGTAGAGGAATGCTAAGGGTCCCTAGCAAGAAATAAATTTCCAGAAAATTCTGGGACTCATGAGGAATTGGGACTTTGCTGATGAAAGGGAGAGGGGACTGGATTGGAGATATTTTAAGGGCTACCTGTGAGGTGGCTGCGGTCTTTAGATTTTCCTGGGCTTTGGAGAAGTCCAGTTCCCCACAGCCAGGGCTGGCAGGATCAGCGGGAAAGCTGATTTCTGAAGGATTAGATGATAGTCTGATGAGAGGGTACAAAACTTTCCTGGTTTTTCTGTTTCACTTGCAAGCTTGTGCTAAGTTCTTCTTACGGAATCCTTTTTTTCTATATAATAAGCCCTTTTGTTGTTTTGTCTCTTTACTATAGTAAAGAGTGATCTCTGGCCAAGTGATAATCCAGGCTAACTCATTCTACCAAAAGGGAGACCCAAAATTTCTTTCACAGCACAAGGAGAATCCACTTAGAGCTGCAGAGATTCCCCTGCTGCAGCCCTGAGGTCAGATATAAGGGCAGTGGAGCTAAGGCTCGTGAAGATGAGGAATTATTTCAGGGCAAACCTTGGTCTGTTCCTTGGTACAAGCAGCAGGACAGCAGGAAGAAACTCGAGGCTCTGGGTAATCTCGCAGATGGGTCTGTGACACACGTTCACAGTAATTACTAGATAAATTGTTACTAAGTGATTTCTGATCCTGGGGTGATATTCTGAGCCAAGAATCTAGTCAATGAATTAAAGCCTGCTAATAATTTTTCAAACAAGAACAAAGTAAGATGCACAGCTATAGGAAAGTGTAGGATATGTGGTTCAGATCACTGTGAATTATTCAGGACTCTGCAAAATTTAACTGCATCATATACTAAAAATGATTTGCATATTCAGTCTCAATTTGAATATTTATTTTTGTCTTTATTCAGGACCGCCTGATGCACTGATTTTACCAATGTCACAATTTTGTATAAATGGTACATTACTTAATACTGGTATTGATTAAGCTTTAAGGTTAGCCTCTCCACTGAACAATGCTCATCTTGATACCAAAACAGAAGGGAAAGCTGGAGAAGAAACCAAAAATAACTGCCTCCACTTCTGGCTGCAGTATAAGGGGAGGAACCTGACTACATAGTTCATAAAGACAACAAGCACGCATAGGCTTTTAAATTAAGCATGGGCACAAATGTTTTCAGGATCAGGTACTTGAAACAGACACTTCCACCACTGTATTAAAGTAAATTAACTCAGTGAGTTATTTCAGTACATACCGTAGGAGATATATTCAGAGAATTGAAGCCACTTCTGCCTTGATACGGGTGCATGTAATTCTGATATAGCTGCATCCCATACTAAAAAAAACAGAGAGTCATATGTTAAGTAGTACAAGTTAAAAATGTTAGATAGGGAGAATACAGGAGTTCCTGCATTTGAGACAAAATATTTTACTTGTTAAGTTTTTGCCAATTAATTGTATTAGTTAAAATAGCCTGCTGCTGGCACACACAATTGGAATCTTTGTTTTTGAAATATAACTTGGGCAAACAATTTTTAACGTTATGTTTAAAGAGAATTTAACTACAAAACTTAAATGAAAATGTTACTCTCAATTCACAAACTATCACTTGCGCTGCTTTTCTTTTTAAATAAAAAGCTGGATTAGAAGAAATAAACAGTGAGGAAAACTTTATTTTAAACAGCACATTTACATTATTTTTTGCTATCTGTAAAACTACTTATGGCCCATTCTTCTTAACTTGATCAAACTAACTCCTGGACCTCTGGCACATAGTCAGGTTAAAAGCGCCATGGGATCTGATCCACAGTCCCAGCAACTGCACCTCCTGCTATGCCACACATGCATGGATCATAGAATGGTGAGATTGTAGAATCAGGGATCAGACCGCAATCTTGCCCATTCTATTTGCTAGTGCAGGGGGATCTAGGGATCATGATCCCCTACACCAGCAAGCTGAAAGTTGGATGCCCACATCTCAGCATGACGCAGGACTGTCCTGGGGCTGGGGCCAACAATCAGCTGACTATCGGCCCCAACCCCTGACAGTAACAGATCAGGTTTACCAGGAACGTCCAGGTCATCTAACAGCTGATTTTGGCCCTGGCCTGGGCAGGCCCAAATTTGGTTCAAGACACAGAGCTATCTGGGCTGGGGCCGACAACCAAACGATTCTAAGCCCTGGTGGGAAAAGTGAAAGGGCTTCCCCCCAACTAGGACTTTAAACCTTACACCCAGCAGCTCTGGCCCTTTGGCTCCACCTGCCAGGAGTTTCAGCTTCCCCTTCCCCTCCCTCTCCCCAACCTGTCCCCACAGAGCAGTCCCAGGCCCAGCTGAAGAACCTGACTGCCCTGGGGGTTGGTACCTGTTATTGGCACACAGGTTGGAGACTGGAGCTGTTCAAGGCTGATGCCAACAACCAGTTAATTGTTGGACATCAGACCTGGAGAGCCTACATGTAGACATGCCACATGTTCAATTTTACATGATACACACACTATCCAAAAAATGTTCTACATTATACCTAGAACTTTTTATGGCTGATTTGCCATTTTATGACACCTTAAATTGGGTACCTGGGTATCCCTTGCTATTTATGTCATGATTAACACATTAATAGCAGCCGAAGTGTAAAGTGTAGAGGAACTTTTGAATATTCCACACAAGCTATATATTTCTTGGACACCACTGTGAAATACTGCAATGGTCACTTCACCATATTTTATCAGAAACCACTCAACTGCCACAGCTATCTTCAGACCACCAGCTTTTATCCTAAGCACATCACCATCTAAAGTCAAGCTCTGCATTACAACTACGTCTGCTCCAATCCCATCAATCGGGATGTACACCTTAGGTGTCCAGAGCAAAGATTCCTGCACTTACAATACAATTCCAAAACCACAGCTCAGATCAGAAGAGCCAGACTTGGACCCTGCTCTGACCTACAGTAATACAAATACAAATGAGAATCCCTCTGGTTGTCACCTACAACCCTCATCTTGCACACTGTGGATACATCAGTAATGACCTCCAACACTTCCTAAAAAAATCCGGGCCATCTCAAGGAAGCCTTGTGGGACAAGGCTGTCCTGGCTTACAGCAGGCCCCCCAGTGACATCTCTTCAGCAATACAGTACCTATTCTCACCAAACTACCAGACCTTGCAATGGACCCTGATGCCAGCTGTGCCCTCCTACTCTCAAAGACCACATCAACTCTGGACCAAACAGCACAGATTATCCTCTATCAATATCATATATCCATCACCTGCTTATAATGTTCCTTTTATTTCAACACCAGTCAGACACGACCTGGAACACTCCAGTGGCATCCCTGGGAAGGAAGGAATAGTGAAAGCCAACTCCAACATTATCTTTCTCCTGAGCCAATGCACAGAGCATGGTATTGTCATCATGAACACCATCTTCAGACAGAATGACAAAAACAAGATCACCTGGAGACACTTTCACTTTAAGCACTGGCACCTCCTTGACTATGTTACTGTTAGGGCTCATGATTGAATGCATGTCTATATCACACAACCCATGCAGGGAATTGATGACTGCTGGACAGAATATAGTCTTATCAGGTCTATTATGAACATTTGGTTTGCTCCAAAACACCAAAAACAGCCAAAAGCAATGTGAAGAACTGTCAACATCAAAAGGTCTGTAAGGATCTCCAACAGTGTTTCCATGAAAAGCTCTCTGCCCTGTCTGCAAATGAAGGTAATATTTAAGAACTCTGGAAGGGGTTTAAGACCACCATCCATATGGCCTGTGCTGAATCCATTGGCTATACCATCTGTCAACACCAAGACTGCTTTGATGAGAGTGACACAGAGATCCAAGCCTTCCTTTACTGGAAGAGAAAGGCTTATTCTGCTTGGCAAGATGACACCTTATCTAAACAGAAGGAGATGCATCAGTTCCTCAAAGCTGAAGCTCAAAGTAGTGTCCAGAAAATCAAAAATCAGTGGTGGCAAGATAAAGCCAAAGAGATCCAGTTCTATGCTGTCAACCAAGACATACATAACTTTTGCCAGGCAATGAAAGCCATCCATGGCCCAACTTCCCACAGTCCTACTTTTCTGTGATTGCAGGATGGCTCGGCGCTCCTCAAAGATGACAAATCTATCTAAGCTAGATGGAAAGAGCTCTTTGAGGCATTCCTGAACTGTGAGTTGACCATAATGGATACCACCATTGAGTTCATCCCCCAAAACCCTGAAAGGGGATCCCTCACCAACCCTCCTATCATAGAAGGAGTGTGGTGTGCCATCAAGGAAACCAAGAACAACAAGGCTACTGGATCAGATGGCATACCTGCTGAAATCTGTAAGTTTGGTGGCAAAGAACTGGTTTGGAAATGTTACAAATTTATTCTGCAAATCTGGAACAACGACAACATTCTCATTGACCTAAGGAATACCAACATCATGACTATCTTCAAGAAAGGAGATAAGTCTGTGTGGGAACTGTTGAGGTATCACACTCCTTTCCACAGCTGGGAAAATTTTCTCCTGCATCCTCCTGAAACATATTTTACCTTTTGCTGAGGAAGTCCTGCTGAATCTCAATGTATTTTCAGACCATCCTATGGGGCAATTGACATGATCTTTGTTGCTCACCAGATCCAAGAAATGTATCTGGAACAACCATCAGGACTTGTATATGGCCTTCATTGACCTTACTAAGGTCTTTGATTCCATCAATTGCAAAGCCTTGTGAAAAGTACTGGCCAGATTTGAATGTCCCAAAAGGTATATTAAGTTCCTGAGGCTTCTCCATGATCAGACAACTGTGACCGTTCTTTGTAACAGATTGGAGACAGATCAATTTCTTATCCAAACTGATGTCAAGCAAAGATGAGTCATCATCGCAACCCTTTTCTCCATTTTTTGACAATTATCCTGGTTCTCATTAAGGACCGCCTTCCTTCTGGAATTGACACCGAGTACCAAAGGGATGGAGGGTTTTTCTACCTGGGACATTTTTTCTAAAAGGCCAAAGTACTCAGAACAACCATCCTTGACCTTCACCAAGGATTGTATCATTCTTGCATAGTGAGGAAAACCTCCAGGTAGTACTGGATATCTTCAGAGAAGCCTCCTGAATTTTGGGTCTCTCTCTCAACATCAAGAAGACTAAAGTGTTCTATTAGCCTGCCCCAGGCCATGAATGCAATCCCCCTCCCCAAATTACCATTGAGGGAAAGACCCTACAGGTAGTTGAGCACTTTTCCTACCTCAGTAGCCACCTCTCTCACAGAGTGTCCATTGATAAAGAGATCCAGTATAGGATTTGGTATGCAAGTGCCTCCTTTGGACAATTGTTTGGCATGTCTTTATCCATCGTGATCTCCAAGATCCAGGTCTACAAATACAGTCATTATCCCCCCGCCCTCCTCCATGGATATGAAATGTGGGTGACCTACCATCATCTCTCAAGAGTTTGGAGAGGTATCATCAATGATACTTAAAAAAAATCCTCCATATAAATGGGAAGATCACCATACAAACACCAGGATCCCTGCTAAAGCCTGTGTTACCATCATTGAGTCAGTGATTCTTCAAGCACCAACTTTACTCCACTGGACATTATGTGCAGATGCCTGACTTGACTGTCAAAACAAGTGCTCTACTTCCAGCTTAGTAATGGCCTGAGAGCTTATGGTGACCAGAGGAAATGCTACGAGGACAATTTGAAGGCATACCTCAAGAAAATGGATGCTGACATGAAAAGTTGGGAGAAGCTGGCAGCCAACTAACCCCAACAGTGCCACAGCCGCAGTCTCAACCAAGTGGCAGCATGTTTCAAGGTAAAATGTCCTGTCCTTGAAGCAAAGAAGAGAGAGCAGAGGAAAGAAAAGAAGAGGAATCCCACCCTGCAGCTGACTCTCTTGCAGAAAGACCTGTAACTTATGCAGATGGATCTCCAGCTTAAGGATTAGTCTCAAGTCACCTCAAGAGCCATCAATAAACCACAGTAGAGATCATCCTCAAATCAAGAGACTACCAACAGTGACTGTCTACATGGGACACATGGGGTAATCCCTATGTGAAAGAATGAATGGACACTGATCTGACACCATTTACAGAAAGACAGAAAAGCCTGTGGCAGAACACTTTAAAGTCCCTGGACATTCCATCACTGACCTTAGAGTAGCTTTTCGTACACAACAGGAATTTAAAACCTGACTTCAACACAAAATTGTAGAAGAAGAAATCCTCCACAGACTGGATTGTATTAAGTTCAGCCTCAAAAGAGACTATGGATTCTCATCCCATTACTTTGGCTAACTTTTATAACATTTACATCCCTCAGTAGGTTAACTGCTTTGTTCAAACCTTTTGATCTCTCCTACCCACCTTGTCCTTTCTCAGCAGTGCCTCTCTTACCTCCCTCCCCTTTCCCTATCTTTGTATTTAAACAACTTTATTCCTTTCTATTTAGCACCCCTGCTCTCTGCAATTCCATTCAAAGTATCTGACAAATTATGCTATTGCCTACAAAAGCTCATATTTCTCTGAATAAGGTACCTCAATGCCCTGCCTTCTGTCTAAGTTCAGACTAACAGAGTTAACTACTTCTCTTTGGTCACTGAAAGACATCCTCCTGGATGCTCAACTAAGTTTCTGAATTATGGGCAGGGCTGGTTACATAATAGCACCTGGGGCAGAAGCAAGCCAAACATTAATAACTCTGGATCCTAGACACGTGACTGCCAGCCAAATATTTTTATGGAAAAGTCTGATATTTTACCTTTATTCCTCCCTAACTATGATTATAGTTATATACATTATATTTAAACAGAAATAATGTATGTTAAAGCTTCATTCCCACTCTTACAAGCTCCACCGTTCAAAGCATAACTTATTCATGTGGGCAACCTCCCTGATTTTAACAGAACTACTCATATGCTTAAAGCTAAACTCTTGGACTAGGTACAGGCATTACACAGGAACTGGTATAAGTGACTGAAAACCAGTCTAAACCTGTAACAGAACAGAAGTTCAGCATACAGACTGGTTTAAAAAATGGTGGAACCTGGTTTAAGATGGACTTGGATGGATATAGTATCAGATTTAAATTGATTTAGGTTAGGCCAGTCTATTAAACTTCTGTACCAGATCCCCTCCCAGCTCAACTTGGATCACAGTCCACTGGCATCCCAGGTGCCTCAGGAGGCCTCCATCACTCCCCCCCGCCCCTTGCAGGGAGGCACACTAGCTTTGGTCACATGTGTCTGCTCTGGTCAAGCATCAGGCTGGCCCCACTCCCGGGCTGTTACAGATATGGCAGGAACCAGAACTGACAGCCATGCAGTATCAGTGTCTGTGTGCACGTGGG
>NW_017728949.1:48130590-48165923 GCF_001723895.1 Crocodylus porosus | reverse complement strand
GGGGGGGGATGGAGCAGAGGTTCCTGCCATGCAGTGCCCTCCCAGCTGTGCTTTCTTGGTCTTCAGGTGGGCCAGACCAGCAAAGAGGGGGGCCTCCACTCCCCCTCCCCACCCCACTGCTACCCAGCTTAGCTGACGAGAGCAATGCAGCCAAGCCATGTCAGCCAAGCCAGGTAGTAGCAGGCAGGCAGGGGTGGTGAAGTGGAGACCCCCTGCCATAGGCCTCCTAGGACCCAAGCAAGCACAGCTGGGGCATGTCCTTGGGGTAGGAGCCTTCCCACCCATGCCACCCAGTGCCGTATGGCTTTCAGCCCAGGCTCCTGCCATCTTTGTGACACTGAGCTGGGCAGCAGTAGAGCTGGGGGGCCTCTTCTCCCTCATTCCCCTCCCCCTGTACTGGCTGACTCGCCTGACAGCCCTGTGCAGCTCTTGGCCCCAGCTCCTTCCTGCCCATGTCAGGGATAAAGGGTGGAGAGGAAGCCCCCACTGCACAGACCTGGTCCCAGCCCCGTGCCCTCCAGTCCCAAGCAACCACAGCAGGGTGGGGTGCCCCTCCCCACTCTTCCTCCCCCCCTTCCCCCCACTGCCGACAGCCAGCTGCTGGGGGGAGTAGAGGGGCTGCCAAGAGAGATCATGCTGAGAGGCATGTAGGAATACTCCCCACCTGGCCTCAGTCAGTGCAGGCATCTACACATCTTCTCTCCTCCCCACTGAATGGTGAACATCTGTTCCGTTTGCTCCAGGCCCTACCTACTTAGGTTTTATCTATTCTGTCTCAGGGTTTCTGAATAACTGTACCTAGCCCTGAAGTTGATAAAGAGCATAATGTTATTTCTCTCTTCTTGGAAGTTCAGTTTCAATCTAATTTAAAACAGAAATCACAACGACCACTGGTGTCTAAGATTATGGACTGATAGTATACTAGAATCTACAAATGTCTTTGCTTTGTTTTCCACAGTATCAAAACTTCATACAGTAAATGGCTGGGAAGAAATTAAACTTCATGGAAGATTTTACCTTAAGTAATCTAAGTGCTGTCATCCAACAGGTCCTACTCTGTTCATCATCTGCACAAAGCTGTTTCAGGTCTCTGGTTCCTCCTGATTTGTTAGGCTAGAAGGCCACAGCACATTGTTTAGCATTAATGCACATCCTGAAGATAATACCTGTTGAAATAAAAGCCACTAATTCTCCTATTTTATACCAGACAACTGAAACCGTTTAAAAAATAATCTTAAAGGTACTTAAGCTTACCTAAAAACTGAGGCTTGCCTTAATATACATCAAAATATTAAAATGTGTACCTTAAAGCAGAATCCATAGTTTGCTGGTGCCCCAGACATCTTTTTGCCTGCCAAAGACATATACATATCACTATTGCTGAATTCACAGAAAAACTGCAGATGCCTTGGTTCCTAAAAGGAAGAGCAATATAAAACATTAGGCTGTTCTTCCTTAAAATCAAGGAAGCAAATTATACTTAATATTTATATTGTAAAGCAAATACTGTATGTACATTTATAATACAGCCTATTTAAATGCATAATATTATATTTGGGAAATAAAGTTACAATCATATATAATATAGATCTGCAAAAAATTCTCAACTACTCAGTTACCTATCACCTGTCACCATGTGATGCAAGTTCCTCAACTGAGTAACCTTTGATGAATGCCAAATTTTGACCATATTTTAATATATAAAAATGCAGTTCTTAAGTAGTTAGGGCTGCTGCATGCACCACACCCTGATACAACCATGAACCCCTCCAGTACTTATATTCTGCTCCATCAATCACAGGTATACATTGTACCATTACTACATGTACCACAGACTTACATTTGCATTCATTTTTATCCTTCTATACAAACACCTTTGCCAGAATCATTACTGACTATTATACATAGTTGGCTGGGTTGGGCAGAGACTGTTTGGTAAAAGGTTACGTGCACAATGGAGCAATAGAAAGCTAGGCAAAAAAAAAAAAAATGGAAAAGTTAAAGTAAGGGTTTGTTGAGTTCTCTGGCTGAGGTATAGATAAATTGTATAAGGTAGCAGCAGTGCAGTAGAAGACAATTTTATCTGTCAACAGGTATGCATGAATCTTTCTTATATAATAAGATCCGATGAAAAAGTGTAATTGTTCACAGATAAGTAAAAGCACCACTTCACCAACCATTCAGGTTTGCATGCGTTTCGCTCCCAGTTACCATCAATCAGGCTCACATGTTCATTTCTCCCTCTCTCAATCAGATTTGTGTGTACATTCAAGTTTGTGCATATAGTGCATAAACTTTCATATGTAATATGCATACAGCTAAAAATACCCAAAAACCCCCCCAAACAAACAAAAAAATTAAACCATATTTTTTAAAGCTTGGGTAAAATTGTTGCTCTCCAGCCAGGGGCAGTGCATGTGTAGCTGCTCAGAGAGCTTTATTTTTTTTACGGGGCTAAAAACTTGGTAGCACTACAAAATTAATATCTGTCACAACCCACTGCTGCACAAGTTTTCTCCAGGCCCCAATCTTTTAGCAAGTTTTGTGCTGATAGACAAATTTTATAGTTAACAATCAACAGTAAAAAGAGTGCCTGAAGACAACATTCACCTATAGCCCAAATTCTGAAGGTGTAACTATTAAAAATGCATGGAGAGATACCAAATAAATCAACGGGCACATCTACATGTGCAATTAATGCACATGAATAAACCCCAGAGAATATTGCTCTGGAGCTTTCTGTGTGCAGCACATAGAGCCTCATAAGAGCAGCCCAGGCTGGCTGGGGACCCAGAGGGTGAGCCTGCCAGACCAGGGGTGCTCCGACAGGGCTCCATGTGCACATGGAAAATGAAACCCTGTTGGAGCAGCCCTGAGCTTCCTGCTCCCCACAGCTCTGTGTGCTCCAGAGTAGCTGGCTGGGTCACAATGGTGCTTTGATGCTGGGTCTGCCTGCTAGCTAGCCCATACTGAAGCACCATGCCCGAGCCAGCTGGGGCACTGTCTAAACATGCACTGCTGCACATGAAAAAACTCTGCAGCAAGGTGGTACTTTGTATTTTGCAAAACTACCCGGCTGAGGATTTTACTAGTTTTGTGTGCCATAGTTAGGGGTGCATGTGTAGACACTGAGATGTTTACTGCGCAGTTAATTAGTCAACTGCACAGTAACTATCTTGTGTAGATGTGCCCAGTGAAGAACATTTTTAAGGGCACAAAAACTATCCTGCTGGAAATTACTAATTGGTCACCTACATTTAAAAGACAGGAATTTATATTCTTTTTAAAGCTCATTTTAGAACACATTCCTAATTACTCAGTGGCACAATTATGAATAGCCATCTGATATATTTTTGTTGACAGGCTGAGTAGATAAACTGTTTGCTTTGAGGGAGCTGCCTTTTTCTCTCATCAAAAAGTGGAACATATGATTTTTAATTATGGTTCACATGTGTACCGAGACATGAAAATAGCATCTTCTTATTTATAAAAAAAATCCACATATATTGGCTTTGAAGACAGCTACAAAAATTAAATCAGAACTTATTTTTATAAGAGAACTAACAAGTTAGAAACCGTGTAGTAAATGTTATTATACAGAACATCTCTCCATTTCACGGAAGGACAACAGTATGCATCACCGTCTCTTTTACACAGGCAAGCTAGTTAGATGATATTAACTATGCTAGTCTAAAGCTTCAAAACAGCAGGCTTCCTGATAGTCCAGCTGTCTCAGTGACTAGAGAAATCCAGAAAAGGGCCACTCAAAATTTACCTGCTACAGCAGAGGAAAATGTCCCAAACTAGACTGAGCCAGGAAGCTGGGGGGCAGGGGCTGAGGGAGTTATGTTTGGGTGGGGGGGGTTTCCAGGAAGAAAAAAATATAGCACCAATGATGTCATTTCTGGAAAAATATATACTTGAAATCTGGGTCACAAAATTTGCAGGCACGAGTCTTTAGCTCCTAAAGTTTAAGAACTTTTGGAATCACTTTGCTTTTTGCATTTCAAAACTATGAAATTAAAAATATTCTTAGAAATTTAAAACAAAAAACAAATAAACACACTATTACAGCAATTACTGTCCCATTTTGTTTCTAAGTGCTGCTTCTTTCCTCTGTGGGTAACCCAGTCAAGGAAATAAGCAAAAAGAAACTTGTTACCTCAAGGATAACTCTGGGAATACAGTGACAGTTTGCACAAATATTCAGAAATACACAAGCCCTGAAGAATGGCATGCGTGCCCAAAAGCTTGCAAAGGAAGATAATTATTTGCTATTTTCTTGTTGGTCTAATAAAAGATAGCACTTCTGAACCAAGAGTTTTAGAGTTTTGTATTCCAGAAATACATAAGCCACTTAATTATTTGCATTACATAAACAGTTATTTCATTTCCACTGTATCCTGTTTAAGCATAAGTATTAATAATAAGGCATGCAAGCAATAAGTCATAAACAGTTGCCTGTGTTCTATTCAGAATCCTCAACAACTAGATCAGACATGTGGAATTTATTTTTAAGGAGTTAAGTTATAAATTAGCTGAAGGAAATCAATTTGTTAGTAAGAAATTCTTCCAGAAAACTACTCCAGTCTGGCCTTTCTTCGAATTCTTGCTTTCACTCATCTAAACCCACAATGATGCATATTTTGCCATAAAAGTGAACAATGAACATAAAATTTGGGTACAGAGAGGTTTTCCTTTGAATACTCATGGACTGTAATATAGTTCTAATGAAACTACAGTATATGAAGACACATGCACGTAAGTATATGACATACACTTGTCATATACTTATTTACCTCTGTGTTGCTGTTTAGTTTTACCTTTGATGTCCCTTTAGTAGAAAAGTATAGTCCAGATCTTCTCAGGAGAAAGTAATTTTTTTTCCAAGATTTCTTCCCTTGCTCCTTTGCATGCAGGTAACCATGAATTTCTGGATATGTGCTGGAACTGATGAACATCTGAAAGAAATTCCCATATGAAACATTATCCATATGAAACAAACTTTTGACTTAATAGCATGAAATTCCATCATTCTGGCCTGCTAATACTTCTTCAATTTTGTGATGTAAATTAGACACACATCTCAGGACAGCCTATTTATAACATCATGAGATCCTAGATTAATCTTTTAAACATGGATCTGAATCTTTCAAAGATGCATCAGAAAAGTACAGCTATAAAATGTGAAAATCAGAATCATGCATCTTTAAAGAAAGCCTTCTACAACTTGAAATATTTCACACAGTCATTCATTCAGGGATTTGTAAATTTAATTAGCATAATTAAGGAGCTAGTAAAAGCCATATCTCCCAATTTCAACTATAACCACCTGAAAAAAATGCTTGAAAGGAAGTTGAAGAGAGTAAGTTTATAGGAGGTTAGAACATACCATCAGTTTTGGAGTTGGCATGCATATCAGTATGCATATATACACTGCTTCTCTCTATCCAACACACACAGATACACACTTTGAATACTGACTCAAGATATCATTAAAACATGCATAGATCTTGAAATGCAAATTAAGATACAAGCACTTCAAGGGGGGGAAAAAGTCTGAGCTGTATTGTTTCCAAGTAAGCTAGCTTAAGAAGTTTTCCAAATCCTTGAAAGGATAAAAAAAAAACATTTATTTATACGAATACTTTGCAGATACCTACAGAGTATGTTGCCATAACCTTTTGTTCAAACGTGTCTCTACATTGTCACAAATATTGAAGACACAAGGAAGCAAACACCATTTATTATAACAGAACTGGCCTTTAGTAGACAGATGAAGGTACACATACTCCATAAAGTGTGTTCCTTATTACTTCAATGCATTGTCCTTGATATTTGTATTGAATTTTCCAAAGAGAATATATCATCCTTTTTGAGAGAATGCCCAAGGAACTATATGAGATACTAGAACACCTCCTAATTCAACCCAATAAACTGATTCAGTTTCAAGCTGGGGTTCTCAATCCATTTTTGTTCACACAAGTCTCATCTTGGAGTCTTTTGTGTCAGCCCTACAGCCCATTCAAAGGGTTTGAGGTACCTGGGAAAAGAAAAATCACTCTTCTGCACAACTGCCAAACTATTCCCAGCAAAATTAGTGCTCTCTCCCCTCTGCAAGGTGTAATATCATCTCTTCCTCTGAAATGAATGCTTTCAAAACCTCTCTAATATTACTCTGCCCTGCCCTGTCCTGTAGATCCATATTAAAGAAAGTGAGCTCTCCTGTGATCAGCACTCCATTGTTTCTATACAAGAACAAACAGCAAAAAAACCTAAACTATTTCAACTATTCATTTTCGCCTTCCCACCACATCCCTTCCCTCCTGCCTCTTGCCCCCCAAGATGAAAACAATTGCTACCCAAGGGTTTGACTAGAAAGAAAAAGAACTTCCATTGCACTGTTTCAGCAGCAATGCCTCTCTTGCACTGGATAACTGTGAGTGTGAAACATCTTAAGAAAACAAGGAACTTTATGTACTTGGCAATGCAGCAGGGGCAAGTTCTGCATTAGCAACTGTTAAGTTATATAATATTAAATTTACTCAGTGACCATTATAATGCCTTCATTCTTATTCACTCACACAAACTAAAGCTCAGGTTTGAAAATATGTTTATTTGAGGATGAGCTTTTTGCTGAGTGTTCCAGGTAAACTAGTTCCATGCTTTACAGCACTGTACTAGCAGCCTTCCAAGTGTCATAGGCCCACAAAGTTTTGAGCCTTTCGTGGAATGTCATGATGCTTTCTGGAATTTATTTTAATGATACGGTATGCATGATCTTTACATATAGGTAGCATCAAGCTATATTTAGCATTATCATTATTATGTCTGTATGAATTTTGTTTTTTGATATGAATGTAATTTTTAGGTTACTTATTTTGGCCAAGACTGCTTGGTAGGCAATGATTAACTTGAGCATTCCTCCCCTACTTACACTTGAGAAAAGTAATTGCTAAGAATTAACTTTTGACAGGGATATGTTTAGTGGCTGACAAGAGAAGTTGCAGCAAGCAATGGCAGGACAGTTAGAGGCAGCAGCTAGGGCTGTGCAAAGCTTTGGTCCCTGATTTGATTTGCTGGCCGAATCTGAATTGAATCAGAGAACTCTTTAATCTCTCCAAATCGAATTGGAACCCTCCAAATCAATTCAGACACAGACACAGGTTTAAACGTTTTTTCTGCATACCTCTAGGTAGCAGGCAGCTCGTGAATGCTGCAATGCTGGGGTACATGGAGCATCCCACAGGAGTGCAGGATGGTCCCCAGCACACTCGGCAGCAGACCCAGAAGTGGACCAGAAGTACTTCTGATCCACTTCCGGATCTGCTACCGAGTGTGCTGGGGAAGTACTTCTGGTCCACTATCAGGTTCACCACCAAGCATGTGGAAGGCCCCCCGCTCTCCTGTCGGATGCTCCATGCATCCCAGCATCGCAGTAATCACGAGCTGTGCCGGGTACCTTGAGGTATGTAGAAAAAACATTTAAAACTGTGTCTATGTCTGAATCACTGATTCTCTGAATCATCATTCAATCTTCAGATTCAGCCAAATCGAATCAGGGACAGCGATCTGAATCAACTAATCAAATCACTGTCCCTGATTCGAGGCAAATCTGAAGTGAATAGAGCCTGCTTCACACACCCCTAGCAGCAGCTGCTGTCTAACCTGTTGAGCAGAGAAGTGAAAGCTGCATTCTTATAACTTAGGGCTAAAAGAAAATATCAGAACAATGATTTTATTTATTCTTATTATCTGTCTATATCTCAACATAGTTATTGCTTACTTAGATTTGCTTCTGCCTTTATTATAAATCTTTTAAATTTTCTTTTATAACATACTTATTGTCAGTGATAATTGTGATTTCAGGGCATTCGACCACATAGGTAGGCCTCTTCTATGGCAGGGGGAACTATACATTTCTAAGTGCAGAAATGGAGGAGTGTGTTAGACTTCTAGATGGCAAAATCCCCTCTGCTAAGACCTGGAAAAATGTAGGTGTGGCAGGCTATTGGTCAGGAAGGTGACTTTTGGAGCACATCAGTTTGTTGGTGGTCAAGCAGCAGGCAGCAAAAAGTGGCTTGGGGCAGAAGGGCAAGCTTGAAGGTTTAAGAATATGTCAGAAGTATATCTCAAAAGGCACAGCCAGGCTGTGTCACAGTATGTCAAAGGCAAAGAGAATTTATAGCTTTGTTTGACAGTTCATCCCCCATAAAACTAAACTGATGTGCTTTTCTCCATGTTGTCTACCTCTGGCTTCCCCTGCTTGGTGTTTCAATGCTCATCTGCTTCCAGGGCTCTATGGATTATGTATTGAGAGCCCATTACCTGCCTTTTCTAGAGAAAGCTGGAGAACAAGAGGTAGATGTAGGCAGATACTGAGATGGCAGGGAGGAAAAAGATATGAGGCTGGCAAGATGACAAATCCTAGAAATGTCAAATGGTTTAGTCAGACACAGAGCCCACAGGAACATGAATACAACAAACAAGGTGGAGTGCACTTCTCAGGACTTTCCTACTCTGCAGCTGGAGGTGTGACTACAGCACGTGCAGGCACACCTGAGCTACTTTTAACCTAACCAGCTCAGATGCTGAAAACAGGCAAATTGTGGCAGCCTGAGATTCAGGCCCACAGGCCTGAGCTGACTCACAGCACTCATGCTGAAGCTCATGCTACTTCCACTTCTTAGCTGTTTGTAAGTACTTTGCTAGATTCAAGCCAGCTCACACATGTGTATGCACACTGCAATGTATCCCTGGACTACAACACAGAATCGCAACCTGAATTACTAGTTCAGCTTTTCTAGAGACCCAGGTAGGCTGATACAACGTAGTTTATACTCTGAATTCTGAGATTCTCCCCAAAGTAATACTGGGTACAAACATTTTTAAATGAACTGCCATGCAGTGAAGCACAGTTTACCAGCAAAGGTAAAATTCTGCAACAGATTTTTGGTCACAGAATCTCAATATACAGTAGCTTGCAAGCAAACACCCTCATTGGCATAGCTCTTCATATACAGGACCCGAGCTTAAAGAGGTTTTCAGTAAGCTGTTTTCCTGCATTGCTCAGAGCTACAGAAACTCAAATCTCCAACTGCAAGGTAACAGTTGGGTAAGACAGCTTCACTTCAGCAGTCTGAAGCACAGTTATGCTTATGCTAAGCACAGCATGTTATGATGTATTTAAGAGGCACATAACACTCTTTAGCCTGGAAAAGCACAGGCTCAGGGATGATCTGATGGCCACCTATAAGTTTATTGGGGTGACCACTAGTATCTGGGGGAACGTTTGTTCACCAGAGCGCCCCAACGGATGACGAGGTCGAACCGTTATAAACTGCTGCAAGACAGTTTCAGGCTGGACATAAGGAAGAATTTCTTTACTGTCCGAGCCCCCAAGGTCTGGAATTAGCCTGCCATCGGCGGTGGTTCAAGCACCTACATTGAACACCTTCAAGAGTAAATTGGATGCTTATCTTGCTGGAATCCTATGACCCCAGCTGACTTCCTGCCCTTTGGGCAGGCGGCTGAACTCGATGATCTTCTGAGGTCTCTTCCAGCCCTACTGTCTATAAAATCTATAAGCACTGCCTTGTGACACGTTATTATTCTTCAGGCACATTGATGGGGTTAAACACTGGTACTCAGAATGTATTTTATTCCTACAGACCACGTACAAAAGGAGCTTTGGGAAAGTTTGAAAGACTCAATGTATTTCAGGGCCATCAGAGAAGAAGAATCTCAACAATCTTCTAAATGTTAAAATTGTGCAGATTATATTAATGACTCCCAGGCCCTTAATATAACAATCTTCACTAGGTTCCTTGCTTCCTGCTGGAAGGATGTTGATGATAAACAAATTTCTTAATCAATAAAACAAAAGTGAAGAGCAATATCAAGCTCAGTCTAAGCAATATACATTGTACCCATATTAGTGCTTTATTTTAACTTGATAACCCTAATAATCCTGGAAAAGAGTGAGACCAAATCTCCATTGTTCTGCCTAGGATAGCAAGAGATTATATGAAGAGCCAGATTGGGAATAACACCAAACAAAATCTTTACTATTACAAGAAAAGAACAATGACACTAGACAGGGAGAATTAATTCAGTATTCAACTGTTACAAAAACATAAAAGATGACAGAATGGATAACTTAACTGGATTTTGTTGAAAGTGTGTTTCAGACTAAAGTATCAAATGAGAAGAAATAATCAAGGCACTATAAAACAACAACAAAAATTAAATAGGGAGCAAAACAACTCAGGGTAAGAAATGGAAGGGATTAGAGAATTCTTCATGGAACTGAGCTGATTGTACAAAAGGTAATAATAAGCAAGTCATTTTACTTTGTGGAGATGAGATATTTGTGACACTATTTGACAGTAGCAATATGAACATTATGACTTGGTCTGAACATATTTAAAAGCCTGTGGCTGTCCCCCAGGCACCAGGGAGCTGCAGCCTCTCTCGCCTACATCCCCCACTAGTGGGGATTGCTATGATGGTGGTAGCAGTGGGGATCAGAGATCATGGGAAGGAAAGAGAGAGCTCCCACTGCAGACACAGCACAGCAGCACTATGAATGAGAACCTTGTGGAAGTGAGAGCCAAGCCATGGACCTCAACAACCCCCTGCCACCTCAGTTAGGGAAAGACATTACACATACACCAGTTTAAGTGATCAGAAACTGGTTTAAACCTGTAACAGAACAGATGTTCAGTGCACATAAACCAGTTTGAAAATGGCTGAAACTGATTTGAGATAAGCCTGGTTGAATATAGTATCAGACTTAAGTGATTTGGGTCAAACCCGTTTATGCAATGTCTGTCCCAGCCTCCTTCCTGGTTTAACTTAAATCAGAGTCCTCCAGCATCCCAGATGCTTTGCAACTCTGGGCAGGGCTCTGCTCTCTGCTCCGGCAAGGCTGGCCCCTCCCCTCTGCTCCCTGGCTGCAGCTCTGGCAGAGACTGCAGATACACCAGGGTCTGCTAGCTAACTCCTGCTCCCCCTCCCTGCACCACTCCTGCTCAAACAGGGATTCCCCCCTCCCCTCTGCCTTACACAGACACCTCTCAGCATTAGCTACCAGACCACATGCTGGCTATGGTCCGTGCTGAAGAAGACAAGACAAAGATAGACAGGACAGTGTCAGTTTATGGCTTTTTGGAGCTAATCAACAGGTAGTTGGTTATGTCCCTCTGTTCCTTCCTTGGAAAAAGTTGTTTAAGAACAGCTTAAGCTAATAAGAGAGGCTTGGTTTTGCTGATGGGGTGATAAATGCTAATAACTCCCTGTGTAACTCCCTGCTGTTTAACTCAATGCTCTGTTATCAAAGGTGGGGGGGACCCCTCCCTAATCAGAGTGTCCTGCTGGGGCCTGGCCATGCCCCCCACCCTCTGCTCAGCACTATGGAAGGGAAGAGAAAGCTGCTATAGTGACCCCCAGCTTCTAACCTGAGCAACT
Source organism: Crocodylus porosus (assembly GCF_001723895.1). Classification (NCBI taxonomy): domain Eukaryota; kingdom Metazoa; phylum Chordata; order Crocodylia; family Crocodylidae; genus Crocodylus; species Crocodylus porosus. The sequence continues at coordinate 48,154,454 of NW_017728949.1, read as the reverse complement.
GCCTGCATTTCTTCAGTCCAGATGGGTTGTCTCTTCATTTACAAACCACTTTAGCCTAGTGAGTTTAGACTAACCTAAGAAGACTAAATCAATTCAGGCTCAGAGTTTTTTAATGTCTGCCCCTAGCTCTCCTGGCTGAAGAGCATGTTACTAAATGCATTTCTGGTGACTTTTCAGTGCTTCAACCAGGGGCTACTGAATGACTGTCTACCCCTCACAATGCCATAAAGTGCTGTAGTGCTTACAGTGCTATAAATGGAGGCAGTGCCAAAACACGAGGCAGACAGTGAGTAAAAAAAGAAAGTATCTGGGGGCCAAGGGCTGAGGGATGCCAGGGGTAAGGGCTGAGGGAAAAAATGAACTGGAAGCTGGATAGAAGTTAGGGCCTGGATGAATCAGAATACTGGGGGAGCATCTAAATCAGACTAAAAACAGGCAGTAGTATGAGAAAACTAGTACCAGCAGTGGTAAGAAAACTAGAATAGGAGCCTTGAAGGAAGTCTTGGACTGAAAACAGGGATGGAGAGAGAAAGAGGAAAAAAACCTTGAATTTACACAGGAAACCCAAAGTAGGAGATGAGGACTGGGATGAGAAGTACTCTTAGCAATACAAAACACAGAAGCACAATGTATGAAGGAAGATTCTAGGGCAGTCCTCTCTCATCCTTCCCTCACTAAGCCAAATGCAGAAGGAGCAGCAAGCAGTTACCTGGACAGTATGTGGCATGGAATGAAAAATGTTCTGGGAACTGTACTTCTCTAGAGTGACGGTGGAGTTCTTGGATGCTGAAGGGAAATTTCCCTCCCTTCCCCCCCGTCAAAGCCCACGTAAGGAGGAAAAAAAGCTACTGATTTCAGCAGCAAAAAGGGGAATAAATACTACCCCCCAGCAGTAGTGAATTGTACTGCCACTAGAGAACTACTATTCCCAGAACGTACAGGCAGGAAGTGCAAGCCAAGTGGGGACTAGGGCAGTAGGCACTGCTCTCCTTAGGCAGCACCTGGGGCATGTGCCCTACTCACTAGCCCCACATTATGCTACATTATGGCAGAAGAAATCAGGCAGCAGTAAGCTTGTGGCAAACATGGTCTGAAAGGTCTGTGACCAATAGAGTATATGCCTTTCACCTAAGGTTTCCAAGACTCAAGATTCCTCAGCTGTCTATTAAACCCAATGTCAAAGTATGAGATGTTTCACCTCCCTCTAGTGTGGCTGTTCTATGTGGAGAATAGCTCCCAACTACTCCTATCAGTTTCTCTGTTATCTTAAGTGGCAGACAACTGGGCTATGAATCTGAAATTTCAGTATATGGAAGCACTCATGAGGGGCGTCTATAGGGCTGGAACTTTTAGAGGCAGGAAGGGGGGTGGTATTTATTTTACCATTATGAAAAATTGACTATTAAAATATTTGTTTTAAACCCTAAGCTAAGAGAGAAAGTTAAGTTTGCTAAGTCAAGCACTCAAAAATTAGGAAATGTCAGAATTCAGGTTTTCCATGCAGCCTTAAGTAATTTCCCTTGGGCAATTTTAATCTGCCGTTTCTTAACTTTCAAATGCTTGACTTTTCAACCTAATTCTGCTTTTAACTTAGGAGAAGGGTAAGAGGGAAGGGTTTCTGTGTGTAATATATATTTCAGGTGTCTAGAGAAGAAGTACACTCTTTCCTTTAATATATTCCAAGTGCAAGATGGTTTCATTGCTTCTGGAAAATGACTTGGACATGTGCTATCCACAATGCTTTTTCTAATGTATTCACATTATTCTTAAAAGGCTATTAAAAAGAAGCAGCTAAATTAGTCAACTCAAGGTTTGCACTCTGAACTCAAAGTCTACCTACAGAACCTGAATATCAATTGTATATATGGAAGAATGAGGTTGAAAAAAATAGAGCAATCCTCAAAACTGAAGAGGAAAAAGCATAATTACCAGAATAATTTCACAACTTCTAAATTGTGCAATTGTTATTGTTAAGTATAAAGAAAATGAAGTTTAACAATGGATATTTTGCATGGTAAAAAAAATTGTAGCCCAAGTCTCACTTCAACTGAAAATGTTGACCGTCACAAGATGCCATTCATATAAGAAAAAGAGAATATTGGATTCTACAAAAAAGCTTGGCTACTTCTGGGAGTTCCTGCTGTTTCTGATTTTGTGGCCTGTCATTGTATGGCAGGGTTTGCAGTGACTATTTTGGAGAATTCTTGGTTAAATGGTTGGCTGTGAATCCAGAAGAGCTGCATGAGCCAGTGGAGCCCTTCCAGCCCAACACTCCTAAAATCAAAAGCAAAATTCACACCGAGTCTAGGGAGATGACATGTCAACTTGGATAACCCAAGCCAGCATAAAACAGTCTCATTCTACCAATCCTATTCATATGACAAGTCTCTACTACTACTGGAAACTTAAACAGAAAGTACACAAACGAGTAAAAGCTAGCATGAAAAAATCTTTTCTTTTAAAAATGACTAGTTGTGTCATTTGCACGATTGTACAACTTGCTGCGCACATTTTAAACTACTAGCTTAGCATGCAATTAATTCAGCAGAAATAAGTAAGCTACATTCATTCATACTACGGAAGCAGAAGTTTCTTAAAGAGAATCATAAGTGAATCAACAGAACCTTCTACTTATATTTCTGAGACGGTCTCAGGTTAAAAATCCTTTATTCTATAAATTTTCTGTTCAAAAGTTACCATATTGAAGAAGAACCAGGAAAGTGATTTAATATGAGCTATGCTGACTCCATGCAGAATGCACGTATGTATGAATGTACACATGTGCTGTGCATTCCTAAAGCACATGAACATAAGCCATGCACACACACACTCACTTACACACACCCCGATCCTTGACTATTCAACCAATATACTGGACCCTTTTGTCCTTTTTAGGCTTACAGCTCTTTGGGCAGAGAGTGAAGCCTTCTTTCTCTTTGGAAGACATGGAAACCAAAGATGGTAACTCCAATAATGAATGTGAAGAAATGGTGTGAAATCAGAACATTTTCATATATTTTAGCTCTCTAATTTAAAGACAGGAGCCAAAGCACTTACCCCATTATTTTCTTGTACCAAAGGGCAAACAAAATGTTTAAACGCACAGAGAAAACATTTTACTTGCTTATGGTTCAAACCACAGAAAACTATAAGAGTTTCAAAAGTGTTGTTGTAATCACTTGTAAGCATTGGGCTGTTAAGACTAATGTCCCTCTTGATACTTGACCAAGCATATCACAAATAATATTGCAAGTCCATTAACTTGTCTTAATGAAAGAATCTAAGGAAACAGTAATATACTGTAAACAATCTATTGAATGGCTTTTGCTGAAAAGTGCATGATGGCTAGGGAATTCACAAGAGTATGCTGTACTTTGTTTTGTAAGTATTATTAAATCAATTTAATTAAGCAGACAATGCCATGTAAAAAAAAAAGTTGTGACTGAAGATATTCAGTTTTATAACTACTTTTGATTGATTACAAATCAGCTGTTATCATATGCTATGTACCACTTTTTTTTATTTTGAGGTCCTACTTGTATCTGAGTGGTCTATGGGCCTTGAATCTGTTCTGTGCAGATTTTTTTTAGCAGTTAAGTTTTAGAAAACAAGCCTTGACTATATTCCCTTTTAAAAAAATGATTAGGCCACCTTTTAGAACAAGAAATACTAAATATGGTTAGGACGAATTTTGAAAACTATGTACATAAAGTTAGGTTTTAAAATCTATATTTAAGGACTGAAAATGGTCCAATTTCCAAAGCTCAGTGCAGATACTCAGCAATTTAAAAATTTTTTTTATATTAGGACCTGAAATTGGCTTTAGGTACTTAACTTTAAAATTTTGATTATGCCTGGGCTGAACATTTTGATTATGCCTGGGCTGAAAATCAGATCTAGATTTTAGCTGAAATCCAATCATTAGATTTTATACATGGAAATTTATAAGAAAATTATAAATTTCATTGTATAGAATCTAATTACTTGGGGGTCATCTTAAACTCGAGATCATCTTGGATTCAAGTAAATACAGTAATTTGACTATTTCCTGTAGCATCAATGACAGCTTTCCCATGTGTCAATACTGATCATTCCAACTTAAACCAATGGCAAGTACACATATCACTGATGCCTATTACTTACACTGATACATATTCCTTGTTTTTTTAGAAAAGACAGCATGCACTCCTTAATGAAGTTGTTCAGTACGTCTCCTTGCCTAGCAAGGGACTGCTTGTTATTTTATAGAACTTCTATTTTATAGTTAAAATGTTGATTCCAGCAAACATTTACAATATGCTAAGCACTGAGTAAACATACCACTTCAGTATTTTACAAATGAACAAAATGTACTGGCAGAAAGATTTTTTTCTCATGCCTGTCTAAATTTTAATTTCGTTAAGTTTATGTCTTTACTCCTAATTATATCCACTTGTGTTATGTTAACTGATTCCTTGGTCTCCTTTATATACAGCACTGTTATAGATGTGCTCATTGCTGTTTCTCTGTCAGATAAAGTAGGTTTATTTAATTTTTAACTCAATTAATGCAAGTTATTCCACCCATTCCATTAACCTTTTGGCTACATCTGGTTCTTCTCAGAACTCTCTGATTTTCAAACTGAATATAACATTCCAGGCAATCATACTAGAACTGCATAGAGGTGTGATGTGAGATTTCCCATGTATCATGAAGGTAACATAGCTGAAATCATGCAAAAGATATCACAATCCTATCCTGTTGTAAAACCTCTTCCCACATGCTTATAACCAGAGTACCTGAAGTTCTGAGATATTTAGCTCTAAATTGGTTTACTTTCATGTAAATATTACATACCTGTAATATCTCTGTATGGCTTATAGCTCCACTTGTCTCATTTGAAAAAGAAACCATGTGTTCTGGAAAAAAACTCTGTTAAAATACAGAATGTTATTAATAAACATCTACAAAAGCCACTGGTGTAACTAGCGGTGGGCAAGAGGGGCACTGTCCCCAGATGCCAACTTAAAAGAGGTGCCAGAATTGCCCCTCACTTTCAGAGTCCACCCCCTGGCAGCAAAAGCAGCCTCCTGGCATTGCTTTCGCATCAGCACCTAGATGCACATACACTGTGTTGCTACTGTAAAAGCAAAAGCGAGGATTATATTGTGGACCATATTGTGGCTGAGGGAGCAGCAGCTGGGCACTGCTTCTGAGTCTCTGACATAAGTAAGACTCCTGTGAGTGCTCCCGCCCACTCAAAAACCCCACCTTTATAGTGACACTCAGCAGTACTTCCACTCTTTCAGGTTTTACTCAGGGTGCAAACCCTGCTCATTACATTTCTGATAAAAGCAAATACAAAATTTCAGATTTAAGTTGGGCATAAAATTAAAACCATCAACCAAGATACCCCAGAACATTCTCATTCCCAAAGGATGTAGGAAAGAATAGGGACGAGCCACTGAAATAGCCTTGCATTTGGCTATCTTGTAAATTCATCTGCCACGTTTGTGAAGGGAAACAAGACACTTTAAGGATTGATGGTAGTGAAAGGCAGATAACAGGGTTAAGGTCTGCTTTTAGTTTGCCAGGCACACCTCCCCTGAAGCCACAGTGGCAGATGGGGACAAGGTGCAGCTGAAGTGCCTGGGATGGCAGCAGACACTGGGAAGGGCAGGTCAAAAAGCAGGTGCAGGATGGAGGGCCTGTCCCTTGCTGCTACTGTCTCCAGATGACCCAGGCACATGGTGGAGGCCCAGAGCCATTCCTCTTCCCACACAATACTTGATGGGCAGAGGAGTGGCTGCAGGGAGCAACTGATGCCAGATGTGGCCAGGAACAGCAGTGGCAATAGGGAGGTTCCTCCTTCCTGCACCTGCTGCTTATACTACCTGCCTACTCCTTTCTGTGCCAGCTGTCTGTTCACCTTCTCGCTTCTCTCTTTTTTTAAGGAGTAGGGCTAGAAAGAGAAATCCATCCACCATCACTGCCAATGATCCTGGTTGAGCCCGACTTCCTGATCTGCATCCGGCAATCCACAGGTGGAGCAGAGCAGGAGCGGCTCTCAGGTTTCTTCCATGTCTGCATCAGCCACAGACTGTGGCAGAGGAAGATTTTTCTTCCTATGCCTGCTCCTAAGCAGCAGGGGGAGGGATGGGGATGGTAAGAAGCAGGAGATCCACCAACTACCACTGCTGCCTCGAGCTGAGCCCAGCACCCTGTACAGCTGCAGTCTCTTTCTGCAGCAGCTTTGGGGCTGTCCCTATACCTGGAACATCTGGGGAAAGCTGAGGCAGAAGGTGAACCTCCACAGCTCCTGAGCCTACTCCCTGCCCAGCTCCTTTGTGTCCCCCCACCAAACTGGGGGCTCCAGCTATAGGGAGAGGCTATGCAAGTTTTCAGGTGCAGGCAAAGACAGTGGCGAGTGTAGCAGAAGCAGAGGGCAGCCCCAACTACTGTACCCCACCTGGATCTACCCCTACTGGTTAAGCAGATGGACATATAGGCCAAAGCATTAAAATGGAACGTTTTGTTATAGTTTGTATGGAATTTTCCCTTCAATAAAGAAAATAAATGGAATAAACTGCCTAAATATTTGATTTGTATTAAAGAAGTTCAATTAATGTATTTTTACTTATTTTCACTAAGGAACAAACAAGCCCTCTTTTAATTAATTGTGAACAGTTATTTTATATGGTACAGATATGAATGAAAATACAATATAACAGTTATATTATGGATTAAAACCTCAGCTGAGGACTTCAGCATAGCTATCCATATTTATACTAACTGAAGAGTTGCCCCAAAATCCAAATATTATAAACCAGACCTTAGAAAAGGCTTAAATGAAAATTCCTCCAAAGTAGCTGATGATATATTAAAACATACACGTTTCTGATTCCTTTGAAATGAAAGGAATTTTGATTGGAGCCATTCAATTCCTATATACGCATCTTGGCCAGTTAGTTAGTGACAATCTATATTTTTCATATATATGGCTTCATGGCTGTTTTGCCAACAGCATTGGTCAGCCACAACCGAAAAACTGGAAATCTTCTTCCATGGCTCACCTTCTGAGCCCTCATAAACATCAAATAATTTAGTGACATCTCTATGAAGCAGAGAGATAGAAAACTAAGGTATAAGAGATTAGGTGATTTGCCTGAGGCAATGAATGTTGACTACGAGCAGAACTTAGATCTCCTGTGTCTTTCAGTGTGCATCCTGCATTTTTGCTCATGTCATTTGTCACTTAGTTACATCTTTGACAAAACTGATAGTTGATAGATTCTCCCTGAATTGCAAATGTAGGGGAGAGATTTACTAGTGTCCCATGGCTTGACAAAAACTTCCTTCAATTCTCTGAATTTCAAAAGCTTCAAATTTCTTGAAATTTAAGCACAAGCCTAGAATCTATTTAACTTTCTTTCTATGTGAAAAGGGAGTATTTTTTCAGTCCCTTACTGAGTCTAAGGCTCCCTTATCATGAAAAGACCTGACCAGCAATACCTGAATAGTTAAGTGTGTGTGTGTGTGTGTGTGTGTGTGTGTGTGTGTGTGTACACACACACTTAAATATATACGTATAAAATTTTCCCAGCTACCCTTCTGCTTTCCTTTCTCAGTATCTTTCTCCTATGTGATTACAATTAATTTCTTCTGTTAATGTTAGTTAGTATTAGAGCAATTTAGATGTCTTATAGATAACGATAAAAGTTAGGGGACAGAGTGGCACCTCAGAGACTGTTTCAAAGAGGCATTAATGTGCAAAGGCAATAGGTTATTTCATCATATGTTCTCAATGCACAGATAAGCATTTCATAACTTACCCCTGGGTTTTTAAAAAACTCATATTTGGCATAATTTTTTCTAAAGTAAAGTCTGTTCTCCTCTTCCAATGCCCAGTTTGACAGAACTTCCACCACCAATTCATGGTCTTCTAGAGATCTTTCTGTAAAGTAAAGAAAAACATATAGCTCTGTACTAAAGACCACCTGCACAGTGATGATGAAAACTTTTGAGCTCAGACAAATTAAGGCTAATCTTTCTTCAACAGTAACTAGATAACCGGGATGCATTGTGCTCATTATGTTTTGTCACCAAAATCACTGTTCTAGACAGTGCTCAAATACTGTGTTCCTAAAACATGACTGCCTGCAACAGGGTAAAACAGCTAATTTTATCTTCTACTTCCTTCCTCAAACACTAACATTTTAAAATCTCTTCCAAATTGGAAAACAAGGTGCTGGCTCTTCAAAAGCTACGCTATTACATACCACAGGGTTGTCAAACTTCTAACCAGCTAGGGGCAGCATGCCCTACAAGCTGACCAGTAGGAGACATGGCCCCTGAGGATACTACAGCATACCTCCTGATGCACTGCCCATTCTGGTGCCCTCCAAGCCCCTGAAACACATACACACTGCACAGTGCACCTGAGTACCCATCCTCATACTGCACTGCATGCCCTGATGCCACCCCTCTGCTGCACTACATACCAGGAGGTCTCCTCCATTGCACCACGGATCTGGGCACCACGTCTCACAGTAAGTTTCCCAGCCAGAGTCCCGCACTGCTCTCCTTCTCTCTCAGGTTCTTTGGTCTGTGGCCTACACCCATCTCCTGGGGCAGGGAAGGAGAAGCCAGAAGGAAAGGGAATCTGGAGATCCTGGCTGCTTCTGGATATACAATATTGCAGTGGTTCTCAACCAGGATGCCATGGCATCCCAGAATGTTTCAGGGGTGCCTCGGCATAGGTCCCACAACTGCCACCAGTGTATCTAGTTGGAACTGCCCCCATGTCTCATACAGAGCCAGACTAGGAGGGACTGAAGCATGAGTGACTAAACTACTGATATAGAATTGAAGTCCCCATCTTTCAATAAAAATAATATATACTTTAAAGGCATTCTGATTTCAGTGAGACTATTCATGGTATGCAAAGTACACACATAATTCTTGCAAGACTGGGATTAAATTTGTCATTTCTGTATAATAGTAGGATAGGTTTCTTTGAAAAACTTAAATACATTGTGTAATGTCCATGCTATATAGAAAGTGGATGTGTTTCAAAGTTTAGTGGACTACTTCTACATTGGAAGGAACTTGAACTAGTGAAGATAACACAATTTATTTTTAATTATAAAAGTGGCCAAAAATCTGTAACTTTATTGAATCAAATTTAAGGGATCACTAACACCTTCAATTTAAAATTAAATTCCAGTACACAAGCTTAAGTCATTTAAGTTATAAGACCTCTTATGCCATTCTGTTCCAATAGTACTCTCATTAAATCTCTTTCTCCTCCCCAGTATTGCCAATCCAAATTAAAAAAAAAAAAAAAAAAAAAAAAAAAAAAAAGAATTTTAAGAAAAAAATATTTTTTTTTTTTTTTTTATAAATACGAGAAAAAAAGAATGAATGCTGTGATACTTATGTAGACACTTGAAACCAAGAGTCTTTAAAGAAAGTCACTAGCTATCTTGAGAGACTCGATGAAATTGTGAAACCTGGCAAAACTGCTGTCTAGTACTGTACAAAAAAAAATGATTGTATATGCAAAACAATGAAGCTGGAAATGTACAAATATACAGATTAGTCAAAGTGTTTTTCTGTTGACATGTTTCAGAAGCATCAGAATTAAAAATTGCCCTCTTAAATCAGAGTTTACTATGGCACTGAAAAATGTGAAGACCAAGTTTTCAGATGATTGGGTTTTCTACTTAAGGCACTTTAAAAAGACAACTTTCAAAAAGCATTCTGCATCAGTCCTCTGAATATCTGATCCTTCTAAGGAGCTTCATGTTGAGCCCACAGAATCTGTATATATTTTTTGAAGATATTGGTCCAGAAAAAAATTAAAGAACTATGACTGAACCTCATTCCAGCACTGGCCTTCACCATTTGTGGTAATTCAACACCCAAACTATCCATCTACTGAAGAGGCTCACCTACCTCTAAGACAGGGATGGGGAACATCAGGCCCACGGGCTGGATCTGGTCAGCTGGGGACTCCATTTCCCAGCTGCCTTTGCCCTCATGGTTTGCACTGGTCTTCATGGAGACCCCAGCCACAACTGCGTGGGAAAACTCAGGCTGGGATTGCCATGGAAATCAGACTCCGCCATGCCAACAGCTCATGCAGCTGAGCAGCACAGAGGGCTGCTCTGGAGCTTCTAGGAATGTGGGATGGGGACAGTTTTCTCCAGAGTTGGAGTACTGCCATCTGTAGCCTGCATGCTGCGGGCAGGGGTGCTCAGGCAGGGGATTGTGGCTCTGCTCTGGCTCCTTGCGGCAGTGACAGCCTGGCCTGCCACTTGCAACAACATCAGTCCCCACAGCTGTGTGCCTGCCAGACCCGGATGGGGACTGCACGGCTGCCTGAACTTGGATATGGACACTACAGCAGAGCCACCTACACCCCTGAGCCAGCTGCCAGTGGGCCATCGTTGGCCTTCATGCGGCACTGCCCCCACTCTGCCACCTGGGCAGCTATCACCTAAAAGATGTCATCATTGTAGTGGCCCACTCTGAACTTTCAAAGTGTGTCCTCCTGGCCTCAAATGGCTAGGAGATCAGCCACCTCATTCACCCTCCAGCTGGGTCTCTGGTACCAGCCCTGGGCAGGCTCCTTTGCCTACATCCCACCACTTGCCTCACCAGCAGAGATCCTGGTGTTCCCTGTTTAAAAACTGCAAATTCTTTGATAAAAAAAAAATCTGAACTCTGGTTAAAATACTAAAAATTTGCATTTTTCCATGATTAAAATGAAATACTGAGAGAGAGAGAGAGAGGGAGAGAGAGAGACCAGTTGGGCAATATTTTATTGATGTTTACAAATTTTAAAGCAATTTGGAAGTCTACCAGTGCCTTAATCATGTAATAAATAATAAAATAAATTCTATATATCTCTATACTTTGGGGTTTACATTTGGTTTTTTTATCATAGAGAATCATAGCTCTCCCTGCTCCCTTCACTCACCAAGATGCAGGTCAGGCTGCAGCTGTTCTCACAACGGCTTTGTGGCACTAAGCAGCACTGAAATGCCAGTGCCCTGCCCATGCCTTTGCCCCTCACTACCAACCCACAGCCCTGCCAGTGCCACTCACTCCTGACCTGGAGCACCTGCCTGCCCCCCATTCACCCTCCTCACAGCAGCTCCCTCCCTGCACCAGGACACGGGTCCAGCTGGATCTGTCCCACCCACTGCTTTGTGGCTTTGAGCAGTGCCAGCCTTTGCTGTTCTGCTCCCTGCAACTGTGCCTAGGCCCCAGCGATCCCCATGCCCCTCCTGGGAAGCCCTTGACTGGGGCTCAGGGGCTGGGCTGGGCAAGCCCCTTCCCTTCCAGACCAGCCTCTCCTGCACAGGCTGCTCCAGGGGGGCAGGAGGGCTCCTGCCTGGAGTACCCCCCCTCACATCTCTCTCTCTCTCTCTCACACACACACACACACACACACACACACACTGCTGCTGCCACACTGGCCCATCACATACACCCATAGAACCTGCTGCCACCTCAAAACCCTACCGTATCCATCATCCACCCCTGCTGCCACCTCCCCCACACCCCTTCTAGCCCATCAACCCCCCCCTCCCCAAGTGGTTCTCAGGACCAGGACTCTCCACAGGCTGGGGAAGCATGTTGCTGCATTGGTGTGGGCACAGGGCAGACCTACAGTGCATCAGCTGCCCATGTGACCGCAGCTCTCACTCACCTGGCAGCCAGACATGAAGGGTGCAAAATTTGTGGGAGGGAGGTTTGTGAGGGAGTGTGACTATGGGGTTTGTGGGTGGGTATGTAGGGGGTTGTGGGTTATATGGGGAAGTGTAGGGTTTGGGGTGGGTACTTGGGTAGGTGTGTAGTGGGGTTTGTGGGCGTGGAGTTTATAGGAGGGTGTGGAGAGGTTCATGGAGGGGGTTGTGAGTGTGGGGTTTATAAGAGGGCATGGGAATGTATGTGAGTTTGTGTAGGGCCCCCCTTCATGGCACACAGCCCCCAGTGCTGGTGGCAGCAGATAGCAGTGCGCCCTTGGGGTGCTTATGGATTGCTGCAGAGACCCCCAGCAGCACATGGCTCTGCCTAAGTCCCAGAGGCTACACATGGTACAGAGCCAGCCTGTGGTTTACTCCAGAATTTTTCTTCTATTATCATGGAAAAGCACTGAAGAGTGAGGTGTTCTCTCAAAATATATTTACCAGGTTTACAGATCTCTTCTGGCATGACATTTAAAATCCTAAATTCTTGGCACTGTGAAGTTTAAGAAAATACCATTTCCTGGAAACCTACTACTTAGACCAATGGCAAGACATACCGCATCACCCTCATAAATGGGGAAAAAAGGTTGGCAAGGAATACAAATTCTACCCAAAGGATCTTTAATACGGTAGATTATATAGAACATCTTACGTGAATTCAAATGACATTTTAAAGGAAATTAAGTATTAACAGAGAACTATGTTTTAAATCATAATCCTGTAATCAGATTACTTTTCCTTAACAATACTGCAATTCCTCCTGAATGTGAAGGAGGACTTTGAAGACTATATAATCTAATTGTACAGCTCCTACAAATTATGTAATTGTTTCTGAGAAAGATATCCATAGAAAATCATTCCACTTATGGCATACTTTATTTCAGAATGTTTTACATACAGTAAGTCTCAATGCCACAGTAGAAAGATTCTATAACCATTTTAGAAACAGGAGAACTGAGGTGAGGTGATCTGAGCAAGGACCACCTTAAGGATATGAGGAGAGATGTGTGAATAAATTATTTTTTTCAGTTCTCTGGAAGTTCAAAAGGGATGGGAGGGGGGGAAGAAAATTGATTTTGAGGTCAACCCGAAGATGAAGTAACCAAAAAGTATTTGCTTTGGGTCTGTACCCGTCAGGCCTCAAACATCTGGTCTTGTGCGGCCTTGGTCCGTGCAGCCAGTAGAGGGCGTCCTATGATCTCCTGTAGGCCTGTGGGCTGCCATCTATCCCCCGAGTTGCTTCCCCCAATCTCTCCTGCCACGACTTTGAAAGTTATACCAGCGGGAGGGCCAGCCATCCTCTGTTCAGCTGCAGGGTTCAGCTGCAGCGCGGATACAGCCTGGCAGTAGTCCATGGGGCTCCACCTCCCCTACACCCCAACCTCACACCAACCTCCAGCAGGTCGTCAGATCTTCGTGGTCATACTCCCCATGATGTTTGTCTTCCTTGGGACCCTTTGGCTCACGTGTCCCTACTATGCCCCAGGACCTGCTTCCTGAGGCAACTAACTCAATCAGCCATAGGGCTATGGAAAAAAAATCGCGCCCTCCTGGATTGAACAGTCCCTACTCAGGACTCCAGAATTTATTCCACACTCCAACAAAAAAATGGAGGATCAACGAAAAATATGAGACAGTGCCATCCTGGCTATATCACCTCACCCTATCTCCCAGCCTCTCCAAAAGGGGGAAAAGCAAAGAAAAGAAAGACTAACAAAAATCAAGCATGGGAGGACCTGATCGGTCCTTTTCCCCTACCCTTATGTCAGGGTGACGGTCAACTCTTCACACCCTCTGATCCTGCTGAGGTCTGGCCCATCATGGTCAGTGCAGACCATGGCCCTTTGCCCCAAGTCATTACGGCTCTCCCTTTGCCCTGTATAACATGGGCCACTGTCATCCTTCTCCCCTGTGGGAAGTGCCCCATTTCTATTATCCTGGGGTGTCTCCCTATGTATCTGGCCACCCCTCGCATTGTGGGCTGACACCCAGCCTCTGGCTGGGGTGCATCTCAGCTTCCCTTGCTGCCCCGTTCCATCTCCGCCCAGAGGGAAAGCCTCCTTTGCCTCCTGCGTGCCTCCAATGCTCCCACCTGTGCTAGTGAGGAGAGCCTCCTCCGACTCTGCTGTCCCTCCATTGACCCTGCTTCTGTCGGTGCAGGGAGCCTCTTCTGTCTCCTCCATCTCTGCCGTACTTTGTCCCTTGTTGCAGTAGAGAGCCCCTGCTGGCTCTCACTCTCCAGGTATTCCGGGAAGCGCCCAGTGTCAGAGACTTCCCCATCTCTGCTCTGCCCTCCTCGCCATCTTCCCCAGTGGTTCCTTTTATCCCCGTCAGCTGGTGATTGCCAGTGACATCACCAGCCAGTCTCAGCTGGATAAAGGCATGGCTTATGATTTGCGTGGATTTTCTCTCTCCCTCCAGCTGCATCGCGGGTCCTGCTGCTGTCAGCGAGTAATCTCTTTAAGTTATTTTTATATCTTTTCTCTTTTCTTCGTGTGCTCCCCGCTCCAGGGCTTATTGTTTGGGGTTCTTTCCCCCCTTCTCCCCTGGGACAGGGTCAAAAGAAATTGTTTAATTATTGGACCTTTTTAATTAAAGGAACACACTTAAATGGTTAATTGCATCTTAGGCCCCTGGCAGATGTTAAACTTAAGGAGGAGGAACTGGAGCTCATACATTAGGATGTTTCCTGGCTTGTCCTTTGGAGTGTGTTGTATGATTTTGTTCTTGTCTGGCAACTAACTGGCTCCCCTTTATACATAAGGCTCCTTCTGGGATTCCTCCTGTAGGGGTCAAAAGCTCAGCATAACTTCCAGGAGCAGATCCAGGGGCAATGCAGTAGAGCTATCACATCGCCACAGCAGAACCTGAGTCTAAAATCTCAAAAAAGGTAAGTACTCCCCTGTGCTCAAAACCATGGCTCCTTCCCTTTCCTGACTGTCCATGCTGTCCCTGAGGCAAGAGAAGGGACATAATGCCCTTCCCAGTGAGCAGGCATGTTCCCCAGGGTGTTCTCTGCACCAGCCCAGGAACAGGTATTGTGGGGGGTGCAAAAATGTGCCACCTGTTGCAGCTGCAGTCTCAGGTGAGCACAGCATGGCTGAATTGTGACAGGAGCTCCCCTAACTTTGGGACAGTGCCAGCAGCAGCAGGCAGGGGAGTTGAAGTCCTCAGCTGCTCCTACTATGCCATCTGTCTGCTATGGGGTGAGGAGAGGAAGGGGGCAGAGACAGAAGGCTGGGAGTAGGGAGTATAACCCTCCTTTTTAAAATCTTGTATCCATTTCTGATAGTTTCTACATGGGAGCCGAGACGCTCTAGAAAGAAGGAAAACCAGAAAAGATATCAGATTTCTTGCCATAAAATTACTACTCTGTGCAAGTATGGGACTATTTTTTTTTTTTTTTTAGATAGATCAGACTGAGGGAGTAACTGGAAGAATATTTTAGCTTAACCCACAAAAACTCCTTCAATAGGAGTGTCCCAGGGACAGAAGTAATGGAGGATACTTACTGGCAGCACGAGACGCAGCACAAAAGGGGCAGAATGAAGAGCCCGCGCAGCTCATCAGCCACCTCTTTATTCAATTATGGCCAACTGATGATGTCAGCTTCAGAAGCCAGCTGGCGAAAATAAAAATGGTAGCTGATGCCGCGGAAGAGGCGGGCAGCACAGGAGAGGAGCTGCAACTACCACAGGGAGCAGAAGGGACCCTCAGAGCCTGGCAAGCAGGGGCGGATACTGGCAGTGCAAGGCAGAGCATCCCGACTGAAGCCCACATGGGATGGCGAGGGAGTGACAAGCACGCCGGCCACAGGCAGAGCTAGAGCTGTGCCCGGAGGCAGAGCTGACCCCAGGTGGGAGTGTCAGGATGACAGAGGTGAGGAGGAAGCCACGCCAGAGGAGAAGACCCCGGGAGAGCCCTGAGGGGTTTACAGTCGGAGCGGGTATCGCCGGGTTGACAGTCGGAGCCGGTCCCAGCCGGGCTGACGGGCAGACGGGAGTGAATACTGGAGGTGACGGGTCAGGAATAAAGCAACCCCCCTAGCTAGAGTCTGGGGAAGGATAGCAAGGGGGCAGGGGCCGCCACATCAGGAAGTGGCTTTTTATTCTGTGTTTTGTTACTACATTTATTTAGTTACCCCATGTGAAGGAGCATAGGGGAAGAGTGCAGGTATCTCCGAAGGACGGGTCTGAGGAGAAGCCTTGGAAGGTTTACCTTTTTTTGTGTTTCCCCAAAAGAAGGGGCAGAGGCAAGGAGGGCCAAGGGGTAGACCCACACGGGTGAACGTGGCTATAGGCTATGGGCACCTAGACGCCAAGTCCAGGAGGCGTTATCCCAACAGATGGGATGAGGCCAACAGATGGATGACGCACCGAGGAGGTGTGAGGCCGAGGTGTAGGGGTGGTGGAGCCCCGTGAATGACTGCTGGGCAAACCATGGGCCACCAAGTACACTCGATGACCAATTCTGCCTAGTGGGGAACAAGAAGTACTGGCAGGCAAGAACAGGGGAGGCGACTTGAGTGGGGGGACATCTACTCAGTCTGTGACACGAGTCTGTAAGGCACTTGATGTCTACCACCAGAGTGAAGGCCACCCGAGAGCGGCTATTCAAGGCCCGGCGGTCACAAGGAGAAAATGGGTTTTTTAAGGTCCAAAAACTGAAAAGTGGCTTAAGGCCTCTTCTAAAGGCAGAGTCCCAGGAGGAGTCTCTATATTTGCAAGATAAGCCACAGTCTCTCCAGAAACCTGGGCAAAACAAAGAGTCCTTGCACTACTTGTAAGCCTGGATTCCACAGAAGGGGATTTCTGTCACACTCTGTCTACATCACAGGTGGAGTACAATTTCCATGCTATATTTTGATGACTTTACCAACGTGGAGACAGAGGTTGGCAGACAATCCTGTTAGGGCACAATCCTAGGGAGCAAAAGAAAAATGCATATAGAATACTGTTCATCACTTGTCCAAAATTTGGCTTTAAAATTCCAGGATAACAACAGTAAGTAATATGGAAGTTATGTAAATAGAACAGAAGCCAAAAGCAAAGAACCTATACAGAAAACTGAAGGGCTTGGACCAGACCCTGAGTTCTGCAGACATGCCTGAGATGCCTTCAGTATTTTCAGGAAGACAGCTGCAGCCCAAGCATCTAACTTGCGGATACCTGAGAAATCCAGAGGACTTTTTGTTAGCTGTTGTGGTAGTGATGGGTAGTCGCTTGGTGACTGAAAGATCAAATCTTTAGTCAAGTTGCTTTTAAGGTATCTGAACAGGCCATTTATTGCATCAGCACCTGCATGAGACGTATGGTACTGCATACATTTTTTTTCCTACTATAACCCTAATTATAGATTAAAAACCATAGCTGAAAAAGCATAAAGTGCATAATATCCTAGGATGCAAGAGCTAATGTTTATTCTCTTAAAATAAATAGAGTATACAAGGAACAACAGTGACATCCGGTGGATATTAAAAAATCACACATCTGCATGAGCCTGTTCAAAATGTATTGTTGCCTAAGCCGCCAACATATACAACTGACAATTATCACTAATACTTACAATGCAAAATCAAATATTGGCATTTGCAATGTATAACTAAGATTTTTAAACTGCTTACTGTTTTTAAGCTTGTATTAAAAGATGAGAAGTACCAAAGTCTGAAGTAATTTCTGATAAATATACAACCTACGTCCATTCCACCCTGAATGTGCAGATGGTTATTCAAATATCTCTATCAAAAGCTAAACAGCCTACTCCAATAATGCTATGGTAAAAATATTTTATAAATAAAATGACTTGTGAATATTTAAAATAAATAAATTACCATATTTAGATCACTATGATTACTAGGATCATCTCTTATTCAGAAATATTTGGACAGCTGCTGGATGCTACAGAAAAATGGTCTTGAATCAATTCATAACTTTAAGCATGAATTATTTCTCATCCAAAAATTTGCACTAGAAATTAGCTTTTCATCATGTCCTGTTTAAAGAGTTTCAGTCATTCAGCTGGAAGAAAGAAAAACACCAGGGACTTAAAAGCATAAACTACATAACAATGATAAATGAATAGCAAACAGTCCAAAAACAAATTATAGTTAGAAAGTTATTCACCCTAGCTACTCATTCATTAATGAAAAATACATTTGATGAACACAGATCAGTTCACAATTACTTCACTAACCAAAATGGGGTCTGAATTTGCATTGTAAGTATTTAAATCAGCTGTAATGTTTAAATATTCAAAAGCAGATAGTGTAAAGGAGAACTGGAAGAGTCGTCTCCATGATTATCTGCCTCCTGTGCCAGTCTGGCTATGCAGATTCCTTAGAAAGGAAACTTATTAGGAAAAAGATAGAGTTCAGCAGATTGCTGATGAAGGTGAAGTCAACAGTGAGCGCACGATGAAACTCTCTCAACCTTGTTCTCATGAAGAAATAGTCATGTCTCCAAACATTCTGCTTTGCAGGACATGCCTATGAATTCCTTTGAATTCAAGCATACTAGTATTTGAAATGTGGCATGAAAAGAACACATTCATTTAAAGCAAAGATTGCTCCAGTTCAAATATCTTAATAATACCTTGACTAAAGGATTGATCTTTCAACCACCAAGCAACTACCCATCACCACCATAATGGCTTTAAAAAGTGCCATCCGAATATCCCAACAATGCCTTCTCATAAATTTCATCAGGTTGCCCTGGGAGTGGCACCAATACTGTTTTGCACAGGAATACTACCTCAGATCTTCTGCAAGATAAAAAAAATGTATATCAATAATTTTGATAAACCAGTAAACAATTTCAGTATCACATCTCAGGTTTATCGTTGTTCCCCTTAGTGATTCTTTTACTAGGCATTCTCTATTTTAACACCAGTCACATTGTTAAATAAAGAAAACACTTATTTTATATAGTAGTATTGTCTAAAGCCATCCTTATACCTTCTCCTCTGGTAGCACAGTCAGTCAATTTACAATCCTGACCCAGATTTAACTCTGACCTTACTCTGAGATGGAAGCAGCTTACAACTGACACCCTGAGTGCAAAAGGTTATAAATATCTTTGAAATGCTGCAAAGCAGAAAAAACTTTTGTTTGAAAAACATTTGTGAATGTCTTTATAGGATAAAGGAGCAGTAAAGAACAAAAACAATTTTAGCTTTGTAGTTCATCTTTAAAATACTACTGCTAAACATAATATAGTCCAAGGTGCAGAGTCAGCTTTATTCTACATACACACACATAGGGCCAGATGCCCCACACTGAAAAAGAACAATCAGCACAAACCCAAAAAGAAAACATAATAGTGGCTTTAAACCACATTTATGACTCCCTAGTCCTCACGCCACTATGTAGTAGTAAATGTTCCTTCTATGAGTCAATCATCCTGAAGAATGTTTTAATTTGTACCTCAACCACAGTGGCCTTCCAGAAGCTGCAGGGATGTCCCAGTAACTCTCTTCTTCTCTACTCACACTCCTGCACAGGTAGGCATGATGCTGGCTCTAATGCAATTTAATGGGAGAGGCAGAACTATGGAATGATGCAGCAAGATTTATCAAATAAATAAAGAAGAGTAACCATGATCTGACCTGGCTTCAGTTGTGTATCTGCTTACAGAAAGGAAGTATGAATTGCTTAAAATGAAATATATACTTACATTACATATTTGAGTTACAGTAGATTTCTCAGCCATAGCTCTCTTACAAAAGTTGCACTATAGAAAGTTAGTGCTCTACTATTTATTCTGAAAAAGGTATTTAGAATGTCTGGCTGGGGTAACTTTAAACCATTGCCTTTTAGGAATAGGCATCTACAGTGACTCCTCAGTGAATGCAATTTTTGCTGTGTTATATATTTTTAACCCATTTACAAACTCAGTAGGTGATATGCCTTGGTTAGCTTCTCTTTGTATTGAAAAATTTTTAAATTATGCCTCTCATTAAAAAGGGAAGGAGACCAACACAGCAATGTAACTTGTATTCAGGTTGCAAATATAAAGCCAGTACCTGTCAGTTCATACCTCTACTCAAGAAGAAATATTTATATTATATATAGCAATACCATGAGGGTTAAGACTTTGTCGTGGCATTCCTTTGAATCTCTTAATTTTGGTGGCTAAAATCTTAACACTTATTTGATGAAGATTTTTTTTATTATTATTTGTAATATGAGGCTTAGGAAAAGGTTAAAAAAATGTGTAAATCTGAATTACGCTATATTTCAAATAAAAACTATACTAAACATATTATACTACAAACAGAAATCAAAAAAGCTACTTCAATAGCACAAAATGTACTTTAAAAGGACAGAGACACGCTGTCCAAATAAGATATGATCATGCTTCTCTTGCTAGTATGGTATTTCTTGACAAAGCCTTCTCAGAATTTCACCAGGTTGCACTGGGAGTGGCATCAACAAAGTTTGCACTGGAATACCATCCCCATTCTTTTGCTAGAGATAAATAGGAACAATACACAAGGGGAAAAACTGCCCAGATAAAACCAAGGAAGAACCAGAAGTAATTTACCATAAAAATGTTAAGAGCCAGCATTCTACAAATCATTGTCTCAGATGCAAACATACATTATAACTGCACTTCACAATCCTTTCCTCGTCTTGCTCCAACCCCACCTCTCACACACAACATACACACGTACCAAAATGAATTAAACAAAAAAAATAAGCTTTATGTCTGGTTTGCATCAAAATATTTCTGTTACAACTTTGCTACATATAAAAATGTTAGGGCTTTTACAGCATGCACAGGATAAGCGTACCTAAACCTATTTGAGTAAGGTGTTCAAATATAGTCCAGCTGTGGTCATCAATATAATGATTCTTCAGTATTAACAACTGGCATACATCTCTGGCTGTTATATCACTTGGTACTTCCAAAGCTCGGCTAGTGTCATCTTCACTGTACACTTTTATTACCTGTAAAGAAAGAAGGCAAGCTAAAATGCTGCGACTGAGACAAGAACCTAAATGCACTGGATAAAATTTAACAAGACAAAACTGGCATATTCCTCTCTGATGGCCAGATCCACATGTTCTTATACAGATGATACTGCAAAGGATGAACAGTATGATTCAAAGATCCTGTAAACTTATATAAAACAGAAAAATGTGAGAAACCAAGTCTGAGTTGGCTGACAGAAAGGTGTTTTAATCTGTAAACACAAGTCTATAGAGAAAAAAAAAATATATTTGCCATTATTTTTTATTTTTAAAGGATAACAAAAGCAAACAGTGAAAAAAACTATTATAGAAGCCAGCACCTTGAGGTTTCATTAATTTCATTGGGTCTTAGAAGCTTAAAAAACCCAATGAATTTACATAATCCTAGGAAATCCAGTAAAATAACAAATCTGGAGCTCAACCTTTTATTCTTATTTCATTTCTTCTGAGCAGAGTGTTTATTCCTATTTTAAAATCTTTGAAAGAGAAAGAGGAGGAGTGAAGTGGGGGGTGGGAAGGAGGGAGAGAGAGAGAGAATATAAAAAGTTAACTCAAGTTAATTTCTATAGCCAGCACAGGGTTTCTTCCTCTGCTTTCTAGTAGCTTGGGACTATACTAAGATGGACAAATTAATATCTCACTTCTCTGGTCAAGCTCTGACACAGTGTGATATGCC
Source organism: Crocodylus porosus (assembly GCF_001723895.1). Classification (NCBI taxonomy): domain Eukaryota; kingdom Metazoa; phylum Chordata; order Crocodylia; family Crocodylidae; genus Crocodylus; species Crocodylus porosus. Next base: position 48,133,069 of record NW_017728949.1, on the reverse strand, counting down.
TGTGGTTCAGTCACAGAAGCAGAGATACCAGGGGGAGCTTTAAATTCATTAGATGAGGAACTAGCCAAGTCAGCACAAAGTTCAGCACAGGCTAATTTACCCTACTGTGTAGGGGAGATCTACCTGGAGGATCCCTCATTTCTGGACGTTGTTCTTGATATTTACCTTAAAAGTCTTCCTTGAATTACATTTTATTTCATTGTTTCTAGATGCATTTTTATCATACTATAGTATATGTAACTCACTTGAGGATTATCAAATATTTTCATTATTTTTTTTTACCTCATTTAACTAAAAACTCTTGTGTTTAAAATAAATTTTAAACACTTCCGTACCATAAAGCAACACTATACCTCAAATATATGTCTATCTTTCATACACACACACACACACACACACACATATGTACATACATACACACACATACATCCACACACACTTCCCCTCTCTCTCTCCCCCTCCTCTGAATCCCGTACTACTAACCCAGTGAAAAGCTCACTGTGGAGTTCCCAAACTAGAAGTTCTGAAGTCTAAACTGGGCCTAAGTAGAACTCGCATTGGTTAAGGGATTAACAGGCAGAAGAAGTTAAGTCTCTTCCATTCAAGAGCATTGATGGATGGCCAGAAAGCTGGCAGAAAACCCTAGCCCTTATACTTGCTGCCAGTTTCCCTCTCACTACAGGGTACAAATACCACTCTTAGGAGCTATAGAAAACACTAAGACTAAGGACAGAAGTTGCCTATAAACCAGGCTAAGCGATGAGAAACTAGTTTAAACCTGTAAAAGAACAGAAGTTCAGTGCACATAAACTGCTTTCAAAATGGCTGAAACTGGTTTAAGATGAACCTGGTTGAATATAGTATCAGACTTAACTGATTTTGGTTAAATCAGTTTATTGAACCTCTGTCCTAGATCCCTTCCAGATTCAAGTTAACTCCCAGCATCCCAGGATGCTTTGCAGATCTGGGATATGTTGGCTACTCCAACAGAGCAAGGCTGGCCCCACCCCCAGCTGTCACAGAGATGAGGCACTAAAGCCTCAGCTCCCCAGCCTGCTTCTCGCCTGGGCCAGTCAGCCCAGCAGGAAGAGGGACAGGGGAATGGACACCCAGGCCCACCTAGCTCCAGGCTGTACAAAAAGGGAGGAAAAGCCACTGTGGTGTGGACTTTTTTTTCCTCCCCTTGTAGCCCAGCACATTGGGCAGGGATCAGCTTAGCCCCACCCTCTCCCCAGTCTCCAACTCCTAGAGCGGGACAACATACCACTACAGGGTATCAGGGAGAAGGACTCCTTGTGTCAGGGAGAAGGAAGCCTCCTCCCAGGACCTTTCTGCCAGGTTGTTGATGAAAACCCAGCCAAGGTAGGCAAAGCCAAACAGCCACCAGTGCCACAGCTGTAGTTGTGCACCTCAACCTCCTCACTAAGGCCTTCCCAATTATTTGCTAGATACACCAGTGGGCCTAGGGATATACCCAGGGCTTTGAAAGCATCATGACACCAGGGCTGAGCCTCCAGGCAGGTCTTGGCCCAAGTGTCCAGGAGAAACGTGTCACTTTTGTGCCAGTCGATACAGAGTTGGAGAAGGCATGCTCATAGACCCCCTAACACAATCAGGAACTGGATATCGCTCTCTTTACTCACAGAAATAGTCACATAATTGACAATGCTTTCACCTTAACTGGGGGTAGGGGAGCGTGACTGGGACTGCAACCAATGGGAGGCCAAGTCTGTCAGGTATGTGGAGCATTGGTTCAATGGCTAAAGACACAGGGCATTTTTGAGAGCGAGCAACCCTGGTGGATGCCCCTGAATGTTAGGAACAGGCTACATAGCACTCTTTTCACCTTCAGAGGCTAAAGGTGTCTTGCTACAGAGCCAGATGATCAAAGTGACACTGCACCCAACTTCATGACAGAGGGCAGGGTACCCAGGATTTAAGTATGCATACTCTACAAGCTTGTACTGGAGGTATAAGCGCACATCCAAGGGAGGCATGCAGGACAGGCAGTTAAGGCTGCTACCAACAGAGTTAAGTTTAAAAATACACCTTGGATTTTTATCGCTTCCACTTGCATTTTTATTATTCCAAATTTCTAATCCCTGATAAAAAAAGGGAATATGGTACATCTCCATGTTTAAATGATTTCTAGGTGAATACCTGCTTTCCCAAACATAATAGGAGCTTGAAACAACCTAGCACAGAGGATGCCAAGATCATGCTCAGCAGTTCAGAATATGAACATATTACTCATTGATATTATTTTAGTACTTCATAGTTTCATAGTTGGTAGGGTCGGAAGGGACCTGAGCAGATCATCAAATCCGACGCCCTGCCATGGCAGGAAAGAGTACTGGGGTCAAACAACCCCAGCAAGGTGTACATCCAGCCTCCTCTTAAAGACCCCCAGGGTAGGAGCCAGCACCACTTCGCTTGGAAGTTGGTTCCAGATCCTAGCTGCCCTGACCGTGAAGTAGCA
>NW_017728949.1:48127044-48130490 GCF_001723895.1 Crocodylus porosus | reverse complement strand
AGGTTCAGGTCCCATAGCCTCTCCTCGTAGGGCCTGCCCTGCTGCCCCCGATCATGTGAGTGGCCTCTTCTGGACCTTTCCATGTTGTCCACATCCCTCTTGAAGTGCAGCACCCAGAATTGGATGCAGTACTCCAGCTGCAGCCTGACCAGTGCCGCATAGAGGAAGAGGATCACCTCCTTGGACCTGCTCACAATGCATCTGTGGATGCATAATAAGGTGCGGCTGGCCTTCCTGACTGCATCCCCACGTTCATCTTGGCATCAATGATGACTCCAAGATCCTTTTCTGCCTCTGCACTGATAAGAAGGGAGTTCCCCAGCCTGTAGGTATGCTGCTGGTTCTTCCTCCCCAGGGGCAGCACCTTGCCCTTGTCAGTGTTGAATCCCATCCTGTTCTCATCCACCCACCCCTGTAACCTGTCTAGGTCTGATTGTAGCCTATTCCTTCCTTTTAGCATGTCCACATCCCCCCACATCTTAGTGTCAGCAGCAAATTTGAATGAGGTGCTTTTTACCCCTTTGTCCAAGTCACTGATGAAGATGTTGAACAGTGCGGGCCCAAGGACCAAGCTCCGCAGAACCCCACTGCCCACATCCCTCCAGAATGAAAATGACCCATCCACTGTCACTCTCTGGGTGCAGCCCTCCAGCTAGTTGGCGACCCATTTGACTGTGTAGGTGGCAACACCACAGTCCCCCAGTTTTTTAATGAGAACGGGATGAGAGACAGTGTCGACACTTAAAATGATTCCTTATTCATGACTTGCAGGAAGCCTGTAAGATTCATCAACATTACAGCCACAGGAAATTAAAGTTAAAACTGAAATTATTAGGGAAAGGGCAAAGTTTGATGCTGCCTACAGCACAGTACTTGCTCAGGTTGTTTCCTAGAAATATTGGGAACCACTGACCTAAAGACTTCAACCAGGATTGGTGAAACACCATTAAGTGCAGTCTCAGAGCTTATAATCTAAACAGTTAAACGAGAGGCACAAAGAAATGAAATAACTTACCCACAGTCAAAGAACAGGCCAGTAATAAAACCACAAGGACATTGCCAGACTGCACTCTGCACTTAGTTTTCTCCAGTTACAAAATTTGGATGCTGGACATTTCATTTTATATCAAGAACACGTACAGTGTACACTGAGGCCCTTAATGGAGGATTTTGTTACAAAAATTCTTTTGAAAAGGGTTAAGAGTTGCAGGGCAGATGATGAGGCTCTTACTGCTGAAGAAACAGAAACAGGCTTTTGAAAATGCTGAAGACAGCAACACAAGTCATGATAATGAGTAGCCTGCAGCCATTTGACTTGGGGAGAGAGAAGCCTTGGAGGTGGCCTTGGACTAGAGCAGTACAGCTGAAACAAAATAAAATAAAAAGCCCCCAGATAGAGTTTCTGTTCTTTTCAAGTCTCCTTGCTTGGCTTCCCAAGTGTAAGTGAATAAATCCCACCTGAGTCTAAGACAGCTAGTCATCTCCTGCTCACAGCTATGACACTAGCTACCTTATAAACCACAGGAATTCTGTTGCAAATACAACTGACAACCTGGAGCCTAAGAGAGATTTCTGAACTTCTGCTTCAATTTTACCAAAAAAAAAAAAAAAAGCGTGCTAGTGACCTCTAGTTTTCCATTTTAATTAGGAAATGTGTAGAATACATCTTTCTGGGATTAATGATTTTAGGTAATTCCACAGGAAGAATCCAAGGATAGAATAATATAGTAACCCAAACTAGAATGTTATAGAATCACTATCTAAGCCCATGGGTTGTTAAGAGTGGAACTACCTGAAAGAGCATGGATTGAGACTGCTCCTCCATTTTCCTTAGAATTCAGAGCTACAATTCCCTCTCCTGCAAGCAGCATGGAAAAGGAAGTCCTTCATGTGTGAAAGGAGGGCTAAAGAGATGGCTGTACTGACAGTTTACAACTGCAAAGTAGCTAGTGTACATCCTGTGTAGCCAGGATGATTACGTGAATCAGAGCCCAGCTCCTTTTGTTTCTGCTCTTGCTAACACCATCAAGTTACCAGACGTCTTTTCCTCTGTCCATTTTTTTTCCTTTCTGAAAACTTACCCTTATACATAACACAGGGAGAGACTGAGTCATGAAATCTAACTGTCGGCATCATCGTTGTACAAATCCTTTTCATGAACTTATCAAGCTCCATCTTATTCAAAATTTGTTCCAGAATCACACACATTCAAATAATCTGGCAGAATTTTCCCAGATTTGCTTTCCTGTTAGAAAAATTTACCCAGAGAACCCTGAACAGACATTTGAATGCTGAGCTACTGAAGAGTAGTGAGCTTGCAGTGCTGCCCTTGTGCCCATATCTCAGCGTGCTCTGTGGGTTCACCTAGTCTACCTGAAGACGATGGCAGCAGCACACAAGGCAGCCCTGATTGGCTGACCCAGACTGCTCAAGTTCAACCTGTGTCTACCTGCAGTAGTGTGGGGACTGTGAAGGGGGAGTGTTTTGCTGGAGCTCAGTAGAGTCCAGCACATCGAGATACATCACCTGCCTTAGGGAAGCTGAAGCAAAGCACCCTAGGAAGCTACAGGACCGTACTGTGGCTTCTCTCAAAAGAAAACATGTACAGACATTCAGTCTCCCAGGAGAAACTCTCCCAAGAACCACTTAACTCTGGTTGCTCTTGAGTTATTTTTCTCCTGGATCACCCATTTTCACTTTGGGAGAAAAACTCTGAACATCCATATGCTCATGGTTTCTACTGGGAAAACAGTGACTCTTCCCTTGTCTCATCCAGCCTGCCACCTGGCCAATCTCTGCCTGTGGCTAAAAAGTAGAGGTTCACTGATATATCAGTCCATATTGGATAGACAACAATAAAAGGAAAAAAATTGATATTATTGGCAATCGGAGTTTTTGGCTGGTATAGGTGATGATGTCACTGATAAATGCCATGTGCATGTCTGCAGCAGCATGCATGCGCACGGCCTGAAATGCAGCCTGGCAGCTTGGAAACCAGCATCTGGCTGATACGTCTGTCGGGGAAAGGAGTATAGGAAGGGCAGATCAATGCCACCGTGGTGAGCGAAGGAGTGGGCAGGGCGCAGGAGGTTTGTCCTGGGGGCATGGCCCCCCGCCACTGCACATGCCTCCAGGGGAGGCATGGGGACATGTGACCCCACATTTGTGGGTGGGGCAAGGGCAGGTTGCCTGCTGCAGGCTTGAGACCAGGGGCCATGCCAGAGCTGCATCTGAGATAGGCCTGGGCAGAGTGCATGGTGGTAGTGCTGGAAGGGGGGGCTATGAGGTGGGCTACAGCCATCCCAAAATTCACCACTGCCTCTCCCAGCCACCCCTCCCAGTGGCACATCTGCCTGCCCCACCCCAACCCTGCCTACGCTGAGCACAGCCCCAGCCCAGTACCACCCCACTGAGAAAAGGCTGGCACAACCCCTAGCCCCAAGCCC
>NW_017728949.1:48123536-48126594 GCF_001723895.1 Crocodylus porosus | reverse complement strand
TGGAAATCAACCTTGAACACCCAAGTCTTACTGGCATTTCCTCTGGACTGAAGTCATGTTCAGAAGACACAGTATGTAAACATTATACAAACAAACTGAAGATAGCCCCTGCCCTCAAGTTTAAAATCTAATCCATTTGATATTTGGTCTAAAACTACAAAGAGATGTAAAAGTACCTTGCAATGAATTCTTAAAGTTCTTAAACAGCTAACTACAGATTACAGACAAATCTTCGATGCTTAAAACTCACCTAAAATTTTTAGGCACCTAAATCAAAACAACCTAACTTTCAGTAGGTGCTAAGTGTCTCTAAACACTGATTGAAGAGAATGGATGATCAGCCCCTCTGAAAACCAGGTCACTGGTTATTTATATGGATTTGGGTACCTTAGTTCATCACTTCCATATATATCTCCTTCCATGAATAAAACATTGCACATTTTGTTCTTGTATTAGAATTTCAGTCACACATATGTAAAATACATAATTATCATATGCAAGAATCAGCCTTGAAGAGTCCAACTCTCCAGGGGCCTTTTCACCCACTGGGACCTGCTTAAGGATCATGCAAGATTCTGGGAACCTTTTACATTTAGAGTTCACTAATAGGCTATTTGCCTGGAGTATTTGATCTCCAGTTCCCAAGAGGGTAATGGAATTTGTAGTGTATTTGTACTACAAAGGAGGCACTTAGAATTTCTACCTTTTTGAAACATTTTTACACCTTCCAGCAGTATTTCTCATTGCCATCTCAGGGAAATCCATTAGAAATAAGAAAGTTTTGCAAAATGATAGAAATGGTTAAGGACACCCAGTTATTTAGACATGGCTACTGACTAGTCCTTGGCCAAAGAATAGTTTCCATCACTAAGCAGAACCCCAGGACATGGTGGAATGCCACTTTAAACAGTTTAATGACTTTTTCCACAATTCTTCCTTTAATTTTTTTCATGCCATAGTTAAAAGCCAACATCTAAATGTTTGCCTAGAGCAGTTCAAGAGAAGACTCTTCCAAGCCACAAAGACAATATCATACCATCATTTTTTTTAAAAAGAAAAGAAAGAAAAAAGTGGCATGACAGATTTCTAGCTATGTTTCCAAAGATATGCAACCCATTACCAGATTGAAACCTAATGATGTTCAACACCAAGAAATAGGAAGTGCTCCATCTGGGGAGAAGTAACCCACAACATACTTACAGGCCCACTTTACTAGCCAGCACCACAACCAAAAGAGACCTGGGGGTCATGATCGACCATAAAATGAACATGAGCCACCGGTGCAACGTGACAGCTGGCAAAGCGAACGCCACTCTGGCATGCATCAACCAATGCATCATAAGCAAGACTAGGGATGTCATCCCTCCGCTGTACTCAGCATTGGAGAGGCCGCAGCTGGAATACTGCATCCAGTTCTGGGTGTCACAGGTCAAGAGGGATGTGGAGAATCTGGAAAGAGTCCAAATAAGGCCCACATGAATGATTAGAGGTCTGAAGACCAAATCATATGAGGAGAGGCTGAGGGACATGGGACTGTTCAGCCTTGGTAAAGAAAAGACTCAGGGGGAACTTGGTGGCAGCCTTTAAGAATATAAGGGGCAAACATCAGGGATTGGAGAACACCAGTTCACCAAGGCACCCCAAGGGAAGGAATAATGGTCATAAACTGATAGATCACTTCAGATTAGGCATTAGGAAAAACTTCTTTACAGTTCCTGTGGGACAGACTGCCCCCAGAAGTGGTATAGTCACCTTCCCTGGGAATTTTCAAAACCAGGCTAAGTAATTAAAACTATTAGATAAGGGTACTAGAACAAATGAAAGCAAGCCCCCAGAACTGCATAACACATACTCAAGATTACTGGGTAAACTTACAGATATGTGAAATGGTGGTAAAAATATGCCACCTCTTCTTAACATAAGCTGCTATACCTGAACATAGTAAATGTTGTACCTTTTAAAAAAAAGAATAAAACTTAGAAATGATCTGGTGCATTGCAGTAAACTTCTAAAATCAGGAAAACTGGATGAAGCCATAAATAGTACAGAACTACTAAGCACTGATATGACTGCTATGATAGGGACAGAGTACCTCATCCCACTAGTATAAAACCAAAGTTATCTTGTACGGCCATATATGCTCTTTGACCTATTCTCTCAACTAGGAACTCATCTAATTCTCTTTCCAAAAATCCATAGAGAATTCCTATGCAACTAGCAAAACAAAAACTCAAGTTGTTGCGTGAGCAGAAAATACAAACAAACTAAACCTCTAAAAAAGGTTTTGGTTCAAATGAAAAAGATGAATCATTAGATTTCATTCTAATTTTTATATAAAAGTAAATGGAAAGAAAAGATATTTTCAACATTACTCCCCTTCACTGAACGGAGGGCAAAAAGAAGTGACCTTATTACTCATGAAAAAAGTTAAATGGATAGAGAAGAAAATGTTATTACATCTCCATTACTAATCCTGTAATTCAGTATCCTATATATGCACTGTTTCTATACTTCCTTCCTATAAATCTTTATAATCTTACCATATATACTCAATTAGAAGACAAGGCTTTTCTACCGCATTTAACATGAGGGAAACAGCCTCTCATTTTACAATCAAGCATGAGGCAGCAAGGAGATGCTTCAGCCACAACTGCTGCATGCTCCATCACTTCTCCCCCACAGCCCTCATTCCCCCTTCCACCCCCTGCTACCCCACACATACCTCTCTCCCCCTCTGCCATACTCTTTACCTTTGCTTCATTCTGGCAGGCTCTGTTCCTGCTGCAGCCTGGGACATGGTATATGGCTTCAGCCTGGCCCCCTGCCAGTGGCACAGACCCTGCACCAGTGCTCCAGGCTGGCCTTGTGGCAGCTCCATGCCACTGCTGCTGCAGCCTGGGCTGGGCTGGGCTATTGCAGCTTTGTGCCACTGCTACAGAGCTGGGCTGATTCCATGCTCCGTGCCCCAGGCTGTAGCAGAGATGGAGCCTCTGGCACAGAGCAAAAGTAAGGGGGGTGGACAGGTGGGTAGAGGGACAGGTCAGGGGAAAGAAACTTT
>NW_017728949.1:48117220-48123436 GCF_001723895.1 Crocodylus porosus | reverse complement strand
GAGCAAGTGCAATCTGAGAGAACAGTCCATCTCTAGCTAGATATCTGCCTACTTATTTTCTAGTTTTATCAATTTTGTTTAATGTACAATACAGTGTTGTGAACCCAAAAAAACTGAAAAAGAACTACTCAGCAACAGAATAAATGAGTCTACCCAAGCTAGAAAAATCTTCAAGAAGACCTGTCCCTTTGCCTTCCATTGATTACATGTTTATTTACAGAATATCCCTCCATCATGGAGAAGTCAGCAAGTCAGAAATTCTTTTTAAGCAGACAGTGGAAAAATACTAAAATAAATATGTACACTTAGCAAAGTTTACCATCACCACTTCCTTTAGAAAGAAGTGCAATATGTAGACAGAATTTTCTTAAATGATACAAGGAAATTTAAAAATTCACAGCAAACTACTCAGTTTTAAGTCATCTTAGATTCAGACTATCATCACAGAACATTGTGTTGGGAGATTCTTTTTTCTTGACCTTGTACAAGGCATATTCCACCCAAGAATACATTATTTGCATTGTGGTCATGTCTACAGGTCCTATTGAGCTCAATGCTGTAGTTTAAAAAACAACAGAAAACAAAACAAAAAAATACCCAGAAAGGTACTCACTGACTTGAAAATACTCCCCACTAACTTGAAGCAAAACACGAATGACTATAACAAAACAATGGAAGAGGAAGGAGGAGAAGGATTCTTGTTTGTAGAGGCTACATAAACATTTGTCTGGATAGTATGCATACTGCATCCTGTATTTGTGCATGGGGTTGAACTATATGACACTTGAGGTCCCTTCCAACCCTATGATTCTGTATAATATCATGTACTTAGGTAGACAATATAGATAATTGGATGGTTCTAGGTCAAGCTGTTGTTCTTAACCTGATAAAAATAGAAGCAGTTATCCTGCACTGTCGTTCAGCCAAGCCATCAGGTCTTAGTTAATCTCTTAAAAAGTAGGAGGGAAGGAATTCCCTGCCAAAGGTACAGAAAGCATGACAGTGTTTATGGGAGCATGTACAAAGATGTATTTGGGGTCATGGGTACAGTTGAGTAATAAGTGAGCAGCAAAGATGGGTAGAGTTGTGAAGGGCCTTGAATGAGCACGATTTAATAATTTAATTCAGCAAAAAGAGGTGGGGAGTTGCAGATGATTTGAAAGAGGAAAGGACATTCTCAGGGCACCAGACAAGAAAGCTGAACCTAGAATGAAATAGAGTGGGAGTAATGTCGGTGTCAAGGAGACCAGAAAAATATATATTTTATGTGATCAAGCCATAAGATGAGGACCTAAATATGAATTTTAGTGGTTTTAAAAGAAAAAAGTTAAATTTCAGAATTTTTATGGAAGAAGCAAGATGATTTGAATACAGTATGAATGTGCAGGGCAAGAACTAGAAAGTCAGAGATGATCCTCAAGTGATATATTTTCATGACAAGGGTAGACAAAATGCTCTAAGTAAAGAGGAAGGCAGAGAGAGAGAATGAAATACAGTTAAACAGAAAAAATCATGAGTGGAAGAGACAGGAGAGTTATAGGCCTAAAGACAGAGAAAGATGTGCATCTACACAAGAATAAAGAAAAAAAAGATTAATTATTCCAAGAGGTGCATGGAGGTCAAAAAGAGAGAAAGGATTGGGTACACAGCCTGGGATTTGGCCTTTACACACTTGGAGAAAGCTGTTTCAGCAAATCCCATACTGGAGGGCATTCAGACTGAAACTAAAAAACAGTCATGGCATTAAAAGGGAAGAGGACGGTACAGCAGAGTTCAATTAGGACTTAAGCTATGACTGTAAGAATGGAGGTGCCCAGAAACAGAGAATTTTGTAGTAAATGTCTAGAGGTAGCTGCCTCGGCAGGTTTCATCCAAAGAAACTTGGAAAGAAACTTGGAAATAAAGCAGAATTGGTAGGAAAGTCATCTAGTCCAAGCCTCTACTCAAAGCAGGATCATCCCTGTCTAAACCATACATCTGACCTGCTCTTAAAAACTTGCAAGAATAGAGATTCTACCACATCTCCAGGTAAATCTGTTCCAATGCTTAATCACACTCATAGTGAAAAAGGAAAAAGCAAAAAAGTTATTAAATGCTTCAGCCTTCCCTGTATCATCCATTATTAGATTATTAAACAATTACTTCTATTCAAACCTTAGAGTTAGCTTATCTTAATTTTCCAGTTACTTGTTAATGTATTGAAGTAATTTATAGGCTGCATATAAGATGTTAGAAATAGGAATATATTACTTTTAGCATAAAAGGCATATAAACAATCCCTTATGTGAAATTTGTATACTTACCTCTTTAGCTAGGCAAAATCATAAAGTATATTCAGTAAAAGATTTACTCCCAGTAGAAAGAACTATTAAGCAGTGCCTCTTGCTACGTTTCAAGGCTAGATAACACAGTCTGAAGGTCAAGTTCTGACTTATTGGAAACCTAATTTATTCAAGAGAAGACTAAAGTACCAGGGCTAGGAAACGGCCAAGCACTTTCCTCAATTGATGAGAAATCAGCTTTTTTTTCAAAAGGATTCCTGCCATAAGAAAAGGATTATGAGTAGAGAAGGGCACTAAACACTGCCAATTTCCTTGGTTACTCTGTGAAGAATGTTAGATGTTCAAAGAAAAAGTCAAGAGGAAACTGAAAAAATATATATCAAAGGTCTGTTCAGGAATTGAATAGGGACAGGGGTTGGAGTGCAACATTAATTGTGCCATTAAACCTTGTCAAGCTACAGATGGTAAGTAGTAAAGAATAAATGTATTAACCACTGAGATTTCAAGGTTTGCAAAAAAACGACCCATTGATGACCTCACATGCTTCTCTCCCTCTCACATGAGTGCATGCGCGTGCATGTACACACCCACTTCATGACAGACATGTAGCATTTTGTGTTCATGCTATAAAACCACCGAGAATTGCATAACTAATATAATGTGAAAAACTATGGAAACTGTAATGCCCTGAGTGCAAAGTGTGGGGTGGCAAAACTAAATATTAGACACCCAAGAAAAACACTTGACATACATGTTAGAAAAAGAGACCAGGTTTAATAGAGCCAATTAAAAAAGAGGTTTAATCATTTCAATGAATGTCAGAAGATTGACGGAAAAACACAGTATCCTTTCCTACTATCAAATGCAGTTTAGTTTTTATAATTGCTGCTTTTAAATGATTAAGATGACTAGGTCATTTCTGGCTATCGTAGGGTTCTCCCTTAAGGTCCCCAGCTGGCTTTAAGTAAAAGGACTTATTTAACCATAGTCAGATAAGAAAATCACCAGCAACAGGATTCTACAGTGAGTAAGTCCTGGGGAGAAATTAAACAATCCTGTATCATGACTTCCTTCCCTCAAGGAGAATCTACCACATCTCTCACACAGGAAGAGAAACAGAAGCCTGTTCAGCTTCCTGATCAGCTGAACTTTTAATTGCAAGTACAGTATGAGTGAACCTCCAATAGCTTATAAGCCTTTTTCTAGTCAGTGTAGGGCTTGTATACCCCTCAAACAATTACATTTCTGAAATAAGTATAATAAGCACTGCTATTTGTAAAAAGAAATAACTTTTTAAAGAATTTTTACATGCATGTCAAGCAATTTCTCTCCTTGCCCAAAGTATGGCCATCTCTGCAGCAAGGCTATGAACTTGCCTCTCACCGATCGATATATCTGTATCTATAATACGAAGCGTGTGTGCATGTATGTTCACTTATAACTTGAGAATGACCGGTCCTATCTACTCTAAACCTTTGAAAATCACTGAATATCAGCAGAAGAAAATTATAAGCAGGTTATTTTTCACTTGACCCTTTTTGGGGTTTCCATTGACTGGGATTACTTCGCTTCTCAGATAAACTGGTACCACCACATTTTGGATACAGTGCATGCAGTTCAATTATCATTACTATATTGATACTTGCCTTTTTTACGTTCCACGTTAAATGTTACATATTGTCACAGTACAGGGTCTCCAAGGATGACCGTGATACACCTAGGGCTCCATGACTGTACCAACATTGCCCTGGTTTGCCTTCTAAACTCGCCTGCCACATCATAATTTGGGAGGCTGCCCACAAGTTTGTGTGTGGTCACAGTCCTGTTGAAACCCACTAGACCCTGAAGATTCTTGTACCCCATGCTGGGTCCCACTCCAAGTCAGTGCCTCATGGGACACCTTAGGCCTTACGGGCTAAATGCATGGCTCCAAAACCTCCCCTTTACCATGCCCCATGCCTCGTGGATGATATATGAATATTGTTCCCTCTGCTGGGGTCTCAGCCTCCATCCCCGTTATGTAGCTAAACCTTTCTAGCCTAGCTCCACTGTGTTAGGTTCGGCTTTGAGACACTAGTTTTAATTAATCTCCTCCCATCACTGGCTTCTCTGTCCCCTGCAGCTGCGCCTTTCTGGTGCTTAGCTCTCTGGCCCCTGCAGCTGTGCCCCTTTGGTGCTGGGGTCTACACAATTGTGCACCCCCCCCTTCTGGACACTAATGAGGCCACCACACCCCCTTATAGCCTCATCCCTAAACCACCAGCGCAAATGACAACATAAACATAAGCTCCTGTATAACAATAACAATGGCAGCACCACTCTGTCCCTTTAAGAAGACAAACTTCTCCCCAAGTATTGTGTGCCTCCTAGCTCCTTATGAGCTCCTAGACCCCTATTAGTCTTACAGGTAGCAAATCAGGCAACCAAAGTCTCTGAGTAATTTCGTGGAGAAGCTTTCTCCTGGCGACTGCCACAGAATTAACCTCTGCCGACCCCAGGCCTGGGGCTTATATGTGCCCAGGGCCCTGCCTCCTTTTAGTCAGCTGACCGGGTGCAGGTGCCAGCTAATTCTCTCATTGGCCTGCTGACATGGTTACCTGCAGCTGTGGAGCTCCGTCTCGCTCACAGGGCTCTCTAGCCAGGCTGCTTCTGCCCTTAAAGGAGCAGACACACCTTAGTGCCTGCAACAAATATGATATAATATGTTCTTCAAAAATGAACAATAGTTTTGATCTAATATGTTGTACTAAGTTCTTTGAAAATAAACAAACACTGCAATTACAAAAATAACAACCCAGGCAAAGAACAGGTACTTCAGCTAGTCAATCGTAAGTGGTCTCTTTGGAATATCATATTAAATGTCTCCCTTTCATCTTTAAATTTAAGGTTTGATTAAATTGTATTCTCCTGCCTCCCAAACACTCTTTAATGCTACTCTTTGTCACTCAGGCTTACAACATGCAAATCTTGGTGCTTGCTTCTCGTAGTCATCTCTAGGATCTGAGCTATCGTTCGAAATCCTGAATTGTCCTCCTGATTATCATTTGTCTTGGTTATTACTACCACCTGATTTAATGATTAACCTCAATAAACTATTATTTCCAATAAGTATAAAAAAGCCCACATCCAGTACTAAAACAAATTCTTCATCATTCTTCTGACCATAACAATACTATTGCTGAAACCTTTATAGTCTATCCCAGCCTGTCTTTCACCATATCAAAAACAAGCTTCTTGTCCTTATCTTCAAGTTCTGTCATACTTATGCGAATTCCATTTTTTATATTACACAGCATAGCTTAAATTATCGCTTACATGCGCAATGGAAAATTCAACATGCTCATTCAAGTTTTGGAATCACATACACAGTTAAAAATCTGTAGACCGTGGCACATTAAAAAGACTTACAAGAATTTAAAATTCAATCACAGATGCCTTCCAGCTAAGACCAGTTGCATCTGCTTTTCAAATAAGCATGACAAGCAACAGCCAGTGCTGGCAACAAGCAGTGACCATAATGCAAAAAGATAGTTTGGAAGAGAGAGAGAGTATTCAAAGTCTCACCTGTACGGTTCTCCAGGCATTTTGCATTGCAATGTGTACAGAATTTTCCCCAGAAAGCTTATATTCTAAATAAGACATTGACACAAATGTCAAAAACACCTACCATACTGTGATAGACTAGAAGGCAGTATAACAAGGACAAAATGGTACTATTTGAACCAAACTAAAGCTGGAAGGCTTATAAGCATGCTGTGAAGCCAGTTCCCAAAACTGTTTCATAATTGCTATGTTTTCTGGACAATAGTTTTTCGGGATCCTGTACTAGAGCCAGAGTCAGAATTTCCAGGACCAAGGCAGGCCATGTGCAGCAATTCCTATAGTAGTCACAGTGGCCAATATTAATGTGGATGTACTTGACATACATATCTGC
>NW_017728949.1:48111886-48117120 GCF_001723895.1 Crocodylus porosus | reverse complement strand
TTTAATTAATCTCCTCCCATCACTGGCTTCTCTGTCCCCTGCAGCTGCGCCTTTCTGGTGCTTAGCTCTCTGGCCCCTGCAGCTGTGCCCCTTTGGTGCTGGGGTCTACACAATTGTGCACCCCCCCCTTCTGGACACTAATGAGGCCACCACACCCCCTTATAGCCTCATCCCTAAACCACCAGCGCAAATGACAACATAAACATAAGCTCCTGTATAACAATAACAATGGCAGCACCACTCTGTCCCTTTAAGAAGACAAACTTCTCCCCAAGTATTGTGTGCCTCCTAGCTCCTTATGAGCTCCTAGACCCCTATTAGTCTTACAGGTAGCAAATCAGGCAACCAAAGTCTCTGAGTAATTTCGTGGAGAAGCTTTCTCCTGGCGACTGCCACAGAATTAACCTCTGCCGACCCCAGGCCTGGGGCTTATATGTGCCCAGGGCCCTGCCTCCTTTTAGTCAGCTGACCGGGTGCAGGTGCCAGCTAATTCTCTCATTGGCCTGCTGACATGGTTACCTGCAGCTGTGGAGCTCCGTCTCGCTCACAGGGCTCTCTAGCCAGGCTGCTTCTGCCCTTAAAGGAGCAGACACACCTTAGTGCCTGCAACAAATATGATATAATATGTTCTTCAAAAATGAACAATAGTTTTGATCTAATATGTTGTACTAAGTTCTTTGAAAATAAACAAACACTGCAATTACAAAAATAACAACCCAGGCAAAGAACAGGTACTTCAGCTAGTCAATCGTAAGTGGTCTCTTTGGAATATCATATTAAATGTCTCCCTTTCATCTTTAAATTTAAGGTTTGATTAAATTGTATTCTCCTGCCTCCCAAACACTCTTTAATGCTACTCTTTGTCACTCAGGCTTACAACATGCAAATCTTGGTGCTTGCTTCTCGTAGTCATCTCTAGGATCTGAGCTATCGTTCGAAATCCTGAATTGTCCTCCTGATTATCATTTGTCTTGGTTATTACTACCACCTGATTTAATGATTAACCTCAATAAACTATTATTTCCAATAAGTATAAAAAAGCCCACATCCAGTACTAAAACAAATTCTTCATCATTCTTCTGACCATAACAATACTATTGCTGAAACCTTTATAGTCTATCCCAGCCTGTCTTTCACCATATCAAAAACAAGCTTCTTGTCCTTATCTTCAAGTTCTGTCATACTTATGCGAATTCCATTTTTTATATTACACAGCATAGCTTAAATTATCGCTTACATGCGCAATGGAAAATTCAACATGCTCATTCAAGTTTTGGAATCACATACACAGTTAAAAATCTGTAGACCGTGGCACATTAAAAAGACTTACAAGAATTTAAAATTCAATCACAGATGCCTTCCAGCTAAGACCAGTTGCATCTGCTTTTCAAATAAGCATGACAAGCAACAGCCAGTGCTGGCAACAAGCAGTGACCATAATGCAAAAAGATAGTTTGGAAGAGAGAGAGAGTATTCAAAGTCTCACCTGTACGGTTCTCCAGGCATTTTGCATTGCAATGTGTACAGAATTTTCCCCAGAAAGCTTATATTCTAAATAAGACATTGACACAAATGTCAAAAACACCTACCATACTGTGATAGACTAGAAGGCAGTATAACAAGGACAAAATGGTACTATTTGAACCAAACTAAAGCTGGAAGGCTTATAAGCATGCTGTGAAGCCAGTTCCCAAAACTGTTTCATAATTGCTATGTTTTCTGGACAATAGTTTTTCGGGATCCTGTACTAGAGCCAGAGTCAGAATTTCCAGGACCAAGGCAGGCCATGTGCAGCAATTCCTATAGTAGTCACAGTGGCCAATATTAATGTGGATGTACTTGACATACATATCTGCCCCTGTCCTTTTACATTTTCTCCTGTACTGACTGTCTTGTAGTTTGCCTTACTACTTCATCACAAAGTCCTTAACTGATATTAGGACCCCATTCTGCCATCTGTTACAAACACAGAGTAGAAGTGTCCCAGTATCAATAGGTTATGCAGATGTGGGGCAGAAAGGGAACAGGAGATGTTGAAAAGTGGTTACACATAAGGTTAGCAGCAAGGGCAGAAATAAAACCTAGGTCTCTTAACTTTCACATCAATGGTCTAGCTATTAAAGTACTTTACCTTTCCTCCCATTTTCTTTTAATTTTCCCTGCTGGTAAGTGAAATTTCACTGCCCCCATTTTTTTAAATTACAGAGCACAACCCATATGGGCTGTCAAGGTTACTGTCTTCCTTCCCTAACACTGGGCGAATAAGTGCACACACATTAGGATGGCAGGTGTTCAGTTTTGGAGTCCTTTTCTAACTACTGTACAGTGGTCGGCAATAATCACCAGACCCCAAAGAAAATCCCACCAGTTGCTCCAATTCTTCTGGTACAGCATCAGCAGTCATACTATTCCTGGATAAAGTTCCTTTCTAGAACTTTCCCAACTAACTAGTACTATTTAACAGGTTTATTGTTCCAATTCTTCTCCAGGGCAGGAAGCATTGTGACTCCATCTATACGAAGATCATAAGCAGGGCAAAGTTTACTCTCATATGCAGCACTTGGCAGTAACCCATTATTAACTATTGCTGTATCCTTCACAGTGGCTAGCATATTCTTGCTATAGAAGTTTTTTATGGGCTGCTCCAATACCTTTTCATTTGGAGCAAGAAAGACAAACAGAGCACAATTTGGAATTGCCTCTTTTCCTGCACCCAGTCACAGAATTTGCAATGGAGTTACCCACAATACTGGGGTATTTCTATTTAAATCTATGCAGTGTTCTGGTACAGAGGTAATGGGTAGGTGGCATGTATGAATCTTTAAATAACTCATTTTTCAATTGCCCTTACATGTGAAACTTTTGTCCCTATCCAGCTAGTTTATAAAAGGTATCCATTTACAAAATCCATTTTCATTACTGTCAGAACACTTAAGAGTTCTTAGGCTAATACCTTTCACCTTTGGGGACATGGACGCAAATTGAAAAATAACTTTCATATTCTCAGCCTAGCAAGTGTCTGTATACCTTACTACCTCCCAATAAGGCTTGACTTAAGTCACCATTTTTGTAGAAAGAATTAGGACCAAAGTAAAATGACAGTTGCAGGCCAGAAAATAGGCATGTTACAGGTACATAAGCAAATCTGTATACTACATACTAGGTTAGGCTTAAGCAATCTAAACAATTACTTATTTAATAAATCAAGGACTCTGCCCATTTGAAAGATAAATTAAATAATATCTTTATAAGAATCAACAGCCAGGATAGAGATGCCATCCATACTACAGGTATATTCAAGGGCTTTTAATGGTGCACAATTTAGGATTCATTATGTAATGATCATAACTACTGCAACATGCCAATGAATTCATCAGCTCTAGCCTTGTGCCATTTTCATGTATAGGATGTTAATAGGTAGATGCAAAGGGATGCCATAACTCCTTCAATGTTGTGTTGAACAAATACAATTTGTTTTTAACGAGTATATAAAGCTCAGTTCACACTTGCTTTTCTCCAAGAGTCTCATAAAATCTATTCCTAATTATTATGTAGTTCTGACATAAGATATGCTTACACCAGTTTTCAGATTTAGCTTAGCTTTGTATTCAGTTACATAAAGGATGCAATAAATATCCAAGACTGAATATACTTGTTGCATTTTGTAGAACCACTTTTTCAGAAAACAAAAAATTCATTCGCTGCATCCATTCCTCTAAAGAAATAATACTGAATGACATGCTGTTTCAAATAGTAAGGGCTGAAGTTGCTCTAATTTAAGAAAATGAGGACTGCTGCCCTTGGTTTCATTAAGATCAGGATGTCTATGTAGTGCTTTGTATGGTACAACATATGTATTTATTTACCATAAATATACTACAAAAGAATGCAAGGGGAATAGCTGAACAGGTTTTAAGCATAAAAAGAAGAAAATGAAAAAAGCAAATATGCATCTTCCCCATTATAAATGTTATTCACAACTTCCTCTACTAAACTGCTTTAAATATCTTGAGTCTTTCTTCCTGAAAAAGCTCTGAGGGTGGGAATAACATAGGAGGTATCTGCAAGGTGTTACCCACACTTCTTTCAGAATGGAAGTGGGAGCTAGGTTTTGCTTGCTGCAGCACTGACCCTTAAACTTGAAGGATCCCAAGCCAACTAGAGTTATCCTCCCTCCCATCCACCACCTCACAACATCACCTTTCCTATCCTGATCCTCCATTCTCCTCTTCCGGGTTCTGCTGGAGCTATTTTACCAGAGATTCTTCCTGACATCGGTATCTCCCAGAATAATTGGTTTGGGCAGGGCACAACGTAAAACAAAACAAAAACAGAGCTTATGGTTGTGTTTATATTTGTCTAATGCCAACAAAGAGGGAGAATGCTATATATCCCAGCTCAGTTTTTCCAGAAGCACTCCCGCCTTCAGCTTTCTTAGCCTCCCTCCCTTCACTGTGATGGCTTTGGGTCAGGAGGTAAGAAAGATGGTGCTACAGAAGTGGCTGAGACCTTCTGAACATCTTGGTTGGGAGGGCATCCACACGGAAGTACAGACAAAAGCAATGCAAACTGAAACAAAGTCTAAATTTAGCATGGATTAGCCTCTATCAAGGACAAATGCTTTAGTATTTTTCCAGCACAAAATCTACTACAGTGTATTACATTCTGTACGCACATGCACACAAAATATTTTGCAGAGGATTTTTTTAAATGAGCTTGTAGAGCATACAGATAAGCAAGACTGTAGTAAGTATGGATACATATATAATTTAGCCTTATGGGGGGGGTGGGAAAATCAGCAAAGTTATGCAGGATTACCTTCACTAAGGGTATTTCCTTCACTAAGTAGCTACAAAGAATATAAAGATGATGCTAAAAAGGCTCCTTAGAAGAATGGCTTCTTTCAGATGTGCTTTGGGAGGTTCATAGTACTGAGTGCAAGTGGTATTAGCCTCAAAGAACAGAATAAAATAAACTACAAATTCAAAATAAAATACATGGTACAAAATTATTTTTCTTTGTGAAACACAAAGGAGACTAATAAAACATCAAGACTACTCAGTAAAGCATTCAAAAGTCAGGACATTTCCAGAGTTATATATGCATCCTTCCAGAAGATGATCCAGAATTTTATGAAGTTGGCTACAGAAGCAGCTATCAGCACTGCAGGGATGGCAACAGCCCCCACTCCCCTCCACTCCCAGCATCTCACCCACTGTGGTGGGCAGACAGCA
>NW_017728949.1:48108188-48111526 GCF_001723895.1 Crocodylus porosus | reverse complement strand
GATTAATCCCCACCAGCATGGGACCCCAGCTGGGGTCTGCCTGGCAGGAGTGTAGCAGCCCCTTCTGGGCTTTCCCCTGTTTCCCCTCCAGGTTGCCACTCAAGCAGCAAAGGCATGACCACATACCAGCCCAGACCCCTCTCCCCATTCACTTCAGGGAGCTAGTCCAGGGCTGGTGTATGGCCATGCCCCAGCCACTTGAGTGGCAAGTGTGGGGAAAAGCCTGGCAGGGGCTGCTACATCCCAGCCAGGCAGACCCGAACTGAAGTCCCAGGTGGGGACTGCGGGTTTACCTGCAGCCAGGAGCTGGGCAGATCATGCTGTGACATTCTCTCTGCCCAGCAGGCCAGCTGAGAAGGGAGTGGGGTGGAAAAACAGCAGCCTTCTTCCCCTTCCTCTCCCACCCCCATTGGAGAGCCCTGCTGTGTCCTGGGAACGACAGAGTGAGTGTGGCTCCTGGCATCAGTGCTTCACTGGAGCCAGCCTGGAGGGGGTCAGAGCATTGGGGCTGCCCAATGCCTCCTGGGCAGAGCTGCAGCCTGACACCTCTTCCATGCCCCTGCTGGGGAGCCGGGCCTGCCCCAAGCTCTCTGTGAGTATTGAGTGAATCCTCCCCCTTACATGGCTGGAGCCATCCTGAGATGCCCATCAGCCCTGTATGGCACAGCCTCTGTGGCTCCCAGTCCATTCCACCCACAAGGCTGTGGCAGGGCTGCAGCATGGCTGACACTGGAGGAGGGATGAGGCTGTCATCCCAGGCTGCAGCTCCCCTGCCCCAGACTGTCCTGTAGTGTGGGGCTTCCCAGTGAGTGCGGCCTGCAGCCTGGTAGCTCCTGTGGGGCAGCTGAGGAGGGAGTGTGGGGGGTGGGAATGTCCAGTGGAAGGGTGTAACTGGCAGTGGTGTCTTTATTCCCCTGGTCCAGCTGGAAGCAGCAGGGGAGGGGGTGAGGCAGGAGAATCCACCCTACTCCTGGCTGCCAGGGATGGAAAAGTCTCTGTTAGCAGCTGGGGCAGGGTCCAGCCCTGCTCCATTGAAGCAGAGAGCACAGGGTTGGAAAGCATGCTGGGCTGCTGGGGGACTAATTTAACTTGAACCAGGAAGGGGTCTGGGACAGAAGTTCCATAAACCAGTTTGACCTCAGTCAGTTAAGTCTGGGTATGTGTAGATGAAATGGGGGCCCTAAATTGAAGTGGTGGGTTTTAAAAAAACACTGCTTCAACTTAGGCCTAATTAAACCCCCATGTCGTGCACACACCCCACTGACTTATCTGCCTCTCTAACAGGGAGGGGAGGGTGAGCTGCTGGCAGGCAGAGTGGTCCCTGGGCTGCGGATGCAGCTAGTGCTTCCCTCTGCAATAGCTGCAGCCCCTCCCCAGGCTGCATCCACCCGCGGGCACCTGGTGGTCCTGGGAGGCTGCGGAGGGAAGCACCAGGCCCCTGTGCAGCTCAGGCAGGCTCCCGGGGGGGGGGCAGATCAGGCTCACTGCTTTTCTGGGCTGCTGTCAGCCTACCTGCAGGGCTTCCTGCAGACCAGTAAAGGTGCACGGAGCCTGGTGCTTCACTCCACAGCTGTAGGGGCAGCAAACTAAAACTCCTCAAAGGAGTTGTAGTTTAGTGTGCCCCAAGTCATTTAAAGTGCATTATGCCACCAAATTTCCTACAGTGGCTGGTATTAATTCACAGTACACCACCGAGGCATGCAAACACCAACACCATTAAAGCGGCGCAAAAGCATTTATACCGCTTTAAAGTGTTGTGCGCACACACCTCTCATTTAATCTACACACAGCCTCTGATACTACATTCAACAAGGTTCATCTTATACCAGTTTTGACCATTTTGAAACTGGTTTATGTGCCCTGAACTTATGTGCTGTTACAAGTTTAAACAGGTTTCTGGTCACTTAAACCACTTTATGTATAACTTCTGTTCCTAGCCTAGGGAGCAAGTTTGGGAGAACTCATCTAGTGCCCATACCTTCCTGTGGAGCAAAATCCTGCATAAATGACTTTAGTAACCACATAAGGTATCTACACCCTATTATATATTTTGTACTTTTATTTATGGACTCTTTGGTGCATTCTGTGCTATACACAAGAGTAGTGGGGAAGGGTCCAGAGGTAGATCCAGAGGAAGTACAGTGGCATGGCTGTACCCCCCTTTCTGACTAGGTGGCAGGAGCAGAAGCTGGGGACATTTTTAAGTTTCTGAAGATAGTAACAATCCTGCCTCCCCCTCCTCCCTTTTGTGTCTAGAGGCATGTCCCTTCCCTACCTTGTCTTCTCTCTTACCATCCACTCCCCACCGCCTCCTGCTACTGCCCTGGGGGGGAAAAGACCTGGAAGGCATCTCTGCCAGATTCTCTCCAGCCTTCCTGCTATTTCCAAAGGAAAGGGAGGGCTTGCTGTAGCACCCCCTGACTTCTGGTCTGAGCCACTGCAGGCACGTGGCTGTATTTCTGGAATCAAAAGTGAATGTCTATTCACTCGTTTCTCAGTTCAATCTACGCAGTTTAGACTAACCTGCAAAGAATTAATCAATTCAGGCTCAGGCTTTTTGAATGTCTGTACTTAGCACTACAGTGGTTGCTAGTATGGGGGGGGAGGGGGAGGCAGTTTTAACTGAGCCAAAAGAACCATTGAATGAATTGACTAAAGAAGCAGACGCACAACTGGTACACTGCTTTACCCTCACTTTCTGAAGTAATTTTACCATGGAGTGGAGTGACCTAAACCAACATACAGATGTACATCATGCATCCACTCCCCTCTTACTACAGTGTAATTTACTCCATAGCAAACATATCAAATGTCTGCACTGACTAAACATAAATATATAGTGAAGCCTCATAGACACTAAACTTTATAGCTAAATCATTCTGAAGGCAAGATTCTTCCTGATACACACAGGGAAGGATGAACATAAAATGGAGAACACTAAAAATAAAATGCATACTACAAAGTGCAAATGAACCTTTTTAGAGAAGAACCAAGATCTGAGGGGAAAAGGTTCCTGTAGATAGGCAGATGAGATATGCTCAATTATTAGGATAAACTGTTTAATGCCACAAGAACAAAGACATTGTAGCATATTACACATCTAAGTTTTATACAGGGATAAATATTATACCATGCATATAATGCACAATAATTTAAATAGCATAATATCATACTGTACATAAGACACACTAAAGCTGCATGAGCAGCCTTGTTAACAAAAGGTTCAACTTAGAAATCCTAGGATTCTCCTAATGTACTATGATGAAATTTAGAACTGCTCCTTGAATAAAAAAAGAGGTATATGTTTTATGGTATATTTGACTCATGGGATCTGTGCC
>NW_017728949.1:48084411-48104516 GCF_001723895.1 Crocodylus porosus | reverse complement strand
GGGGGGGGCGTGGAGGGAAGGACTGTGGCGTATTTTGGCCTCTCAATCTCCACAAGCACCATTGTGGGGGATGGACTCAGCTTCTAGTTCCAATCAGTCCTCAGTTTAAAAGTCAAGACAAATCCTGTTCATCTCCATCAACAATCACTAATAATACTACTAAAGGCTTAATTACATTTTCAGTGACACAAATAAGATCCCTTGGTTTTTTTTACAGGTTATAGATGTAAAACACTTGGCCCTGGAACACCAGCTTTATGTTGACAATGCAAAAGAAAGGAATAGAATCCAGCCCACTCACTCTTAGCTGTGTTGGCTCTCTAGTAACATGCTTGTGCAGCTTTTCACTCCTATTTTTGTCATCAACGTAGCAGCTATGACTGACTATACTGAGCAGGAAGATGTCAGTACTTTTCAGAGACCTGAATTTATATCATGTTAAACAATATGCTATGGATATTCTGAGAAAATCTGTTATGGCTTTTTTTTTAAACAATTAACCTATTTGGAGAGATCTAAAACCTGTTGAAATGCATAACAAAAGTCAGAAAATACAAGCAAGCATTTTGACAGCAGCACATACTATAAATATATCTTTCCGTGGAGTAAAGTTGGTCCTTCAGTTGAGTCACTAGGTGAAACAAGATCTTGATTCTATTCTTGGCTCTGCCAAAGTGGGCTAGTAAGTTTTGTGACTCCATTTTTATATCTCTAGAACAGAGATAACACTGTTAAGCAGTTAAATAATTAGTTTTCAGAACACCTTTCAGACTCTTAACAGAACTGTTACTTAACCTATTCAAATCAAGTCTTACATACTGTATTTACTTAAATATAAGATGACCCTGAATATAAAAAATGACTTCCCAATAATTAGATTCTGTATATGGAAAACTTACACATTTGATATAATTTTTCAGGTATAGAAACTGATTACTGGAGCTTTGCCTTGAGTTTGTCCCCTTCCCACTGTTACAAGAGGGCAAATAAATCTGGCGGGTCAGGTAGCCCCCTTGCTCTCTGAGCTCCCCCTAACTTCTGCCCCCTACAGCCCCTTACTCCCTCTGCTTACTGTCAGACCCTGCTCTCCCTAAGCACCCAGGGCATGTCTACACATACATATTTAATGTGCATTAGCCTGATTTAAGGTGCATTCAAGGCATGTGTCTACATGTGCGCACCCTTAATGCACCTTACAAATGGTGATTTGAGGCTATTTGAGCCTAAATTTGATACCTGCATAAAGCTCATGGAAGGTGGGGCCACACTGATTATGTGGGGCACGCTACGAGACGTGGAACGACAGAGGGGTTCTGGGTGAACTCTTTGGGGCCCTGTTCGGTGACATCTGCCAGACATTTAAGGCCAATGAAGAAACAGGATTCATTAGAAATGGTAAAGAAAGGCACAGCTCAGCTGTGGGAGTGAAAAGGAAGTTGAAATATATTTAAATGTAGTGGTTCAGTATGACTTGAAGAAGAGTTGGCGCCAAGTGGGACTGTGCGCAATGTACACTACCATGCATCTTAGATGAGCTGCACTAACCTTTCCTTATGGTAGGTTCCATCAGCATCTCTACCTTTTTGGCTGGGATCAAATGTAACATTTTTGGCACCAAGGGGAGGGTGTCAAGGCTGGCTCTGGCCCTGCCGGTGCCAGCCTGATATTGCAGTATCTCCAGACTTGTGACAGTTCCCTGAGGAGGGAACACCTTCCTGGTTTTTTTTAAGGGGCTCCACATAGCAAAATAGTTCCCCATCAGTGGGCATTTTTACAGATACTGCCAATGAAGTGCTGGGCACTTTTAATTAGCGAGCCACACTAATTAAAAGCACCCACGTCACATGCAGCAGAGGTGGACTGTGCCTCTGCACCGAGAAAGTATCGGTGATGTGCTTTGAACAAAATCACATTGAAAGTGTTTTTGTTCAAAGCACACTATCGCCATTTTCTTAGCATGGAGATGCACTGGGCTGCTGATACACGACACATGAGGCTGCCAGAGCACATTAATTTATGCGCTCCAACAGACTTGACTGAGTCTGCTCTGATATGCTGGGATTTCCAGTGAGTCAGAATGGTCTCCCTGCATGTGTGTAAGCAGTATGTTTGCCCAATACAGGACATGCGTTTTATAATCATTCCCAGTTTTAGCTACATTTAATCAACTTCCATAATAACCATTATAAGCACAAGCTGCTTTTGGCATCAGTTTAATGATGGACAGCATATTTAATGAGGTCTCCTTGTATGTGAATGCAAGACGAGGGGCTTTTCCCGTCATGCTGATTGGGGGAGGGAGTCCTCATCTTGCAGTCAAGTAAATATAGTACATGGTTTGACAAGTCTATTTATTAAACCACCTCATTTCTTTACAAGAGCCACAGAATGGTCAGTTATTTCAAATGTCTGTCTTTTAACTAGACGGATCAAGGTTAAGCTATGAAGGTTATTGAGAAAGTACATACAGGAACCTTTGCATATTTCTGAGAATAGATTATCTTAACAAATTAAACATCAACTCTAAGTGTCTGGTTTCCATTTCCCCTCCCCACCCTCCAAGCCCTTTTCCTGGTAAAAGCAACTGGAATAAGGTCTTATACCCAAATTCAACATGCAGCATGATTTCAGATAGGGCTGGAATAATGATTAATGATTAATTCCCAGGCAGAAACAGCTCCATTAAAACAGGCTATATTAACCTGTAAAACAACATGTACAATATACAATTTGAACTCTAAACACCTAGGAAATTTAAGTCAAGGTTGATTTCCCCACACGTCCATCTTCCACATATTTAACTTCTGCCTTATTAAGAAACTAAATATGACAGAGCATAGAATTCTAACGGCATGCTCTTTAATTACAGGAAGATTATACCTCATCCACCTTTCCAGCCTATGCTGGCAACACTACATATAACAAGCAGCATGACAAGACAGGTTAAGGACAAGCTATGATAGCCTTGAGATTCCAAACCCTGTGCTGAAAATTGTCTGCAAAATGTAGCATTTGGTTGTTCTCATTGGATTGCTAATAGCTTTCTGCTAGCACAACTACAAGCCCTTTAACTAGGCAAAGAAACAAGATATGCAGTGTGCAGTTTGCATCGTGCTTACTACATGTTACTAGAGAACCGATCTGAGTAAAGAGACAAGGAATAAGAGAGGTAAAAATTGGCAATTGCATGGCACCAGGGATATATGTGCAAGCAAGGCATACTAGTTACTTTCTTTCCTTTAGAAAAAGCCTTTACTATTTTGTACAGAGAGCTAATGTCACCATCTTTCTAAAACCCTTCTAAAATGTTATTTAAATGTCAATCGTACAATTCAAAAGTGAATGAAATTATCTTGTTCAGCTAATTTCAAAACCAATTCTTATACATTTATACAAGGTCTACGGGGTGTACTAGGAGACATATTTCTGCAGTCTGCAGTTAAAATGTATTTTCCTTTATCATAATGCTTAGCGTCAGAAGGGACCTAAACAGATCATCAGGTCCAACCCCCAGCCAAATATCCGCCCAGCCTCCTTTTGAAGACCCCCAAGGTAGGAGAGAGTACCACCTCACTTGGGAGTCCATTCCAGAGCTTGGCAGCCCTAACTGTAAAGTAATGTCCAGCCTGAACCTTCTAGCAATTTGTGGCCATTATTCTTAGTAACCCAAGGTGGTGCCCAGGGGAACAGAGCCTCCCCCAGTTCTCACTGGTCTCCCCAGTGACTTTGTAAATAGCCACCAGATCCCCTCTCAGACTTCTCCTGTGGAGGTTGAATAGGTTCAAGCCTTTTAGCCTCTCTTCATAGGGCCTGCCTCACTGCCCCTAGACCATGCGAGTGGCCCTCCTCTGGACCCTCTCAATGCTAGCCACATCCCTCCTGAAGTGAGATGCCCAGAATGCAGTACTCCAACTGCAGTGTGACCAATACCGCATAGAGGAGAAGAATCACCTCCTTGGACTTGCTTGTGAAACATCCGTAGATGCATGACATGGTGAGGTTAGCTTTACCGACTGCTTCCTCGCATTGGCGGCTCGTGTTCATCCTGGAGTCAACAATGACTCCAAGATCCCTTTCTGCCACCGTGTTGACAAGAAGGGTGCTCCCCAGCCTACAGGTGTGTTGCAGGTTCCTTCTCCCTAGATACAGCACCTTGTACTTGTCTGTGTTGAATTCCATCCTATTCTCATCCACCCACCTCTGTAATTTGTCTAGATCTAGCTGGATTCTGGCCCTCCCCTCCAGCGTGCCCACCTCACCCTACAGCTTGGTGTCGTAAAGTTGTGGAGTACTCTACCTGGAACTGGGAGGAAGGAATGTATGTTGCAAGATGGAAAGGTTTGGAAAGGTATAAGAAGCCATCAAATGAATCAGTCAATCTAGTAAATCCACAACAAGAATGACATCTCTACCATTGCTGACCTTGTTGTAATATTTCTGATTTAAATGAGTTTGTGTTGTAATAATGTTATGTGCCTCAGTTTCTCCGACAGCCCCTTCTTTCTCTCCTCTATCTACCCTAAGTGACAGAAGCCAGAGTTACCTGACCCATGTGACAGAAACATAATCATCAACAAGGAATTAAGTAGCCCTTTGGCCCATATGACAGAAACACATCCATCAATAAGGAATTAAGTAGCCCTTCAGGCTTGGTAAAACATGCTTTGGGTGCTTTGGAAGTGATACCCAGGAAGCATTAAGGGGTGTAACTAAGCATTTCAAGGGACACAGCAGCTTGCAGAAGAGGTTGCTGGCCATAGAGCACCAGTCTGAGGAGAGACAACAGCAAAGCTTACTTTCGGGTGCTCAGGGTGTGCAGACTAGAGGCTGGAAAAGAAGCGCTCAGCTTTTTTGGAGTACTCAGGGCTCTGTGGACAGAGAGAGAATACCTAAGCTAACCCTGTGGTGCCCAGGACTGTGAGACTGAGGACAGAGGTGCTGCTTACCCCTTTGGAAGGGACAGGTTTTTCTTGCTCTGTAGCTTTTACCCCCACTGAATGTCTTTACTGAAGAGAAGCCTTCTGCTCTGCTGTTTGATGCACCTCTCCCTTTGATGTTCCACTATCAGGAGATGAACTGGAAGGCAGTTAGTTCCTCCTAAGGTCTAAGACTTTGAAGGAGCCGGGGGTCCCCCCATAACTCTACAACTCATGCCAACTAATGTACTAAGGGAAACCAGATAAGACTGGGGGTCCTAAACAAGAACTCTCTTTGAGGAATCCATGATTAACAAGCAAACAATATAATTTACTTAGAGAGAAAAACAGGCAGATTGGGAGAACTCAGACAACCTGGAATGCTAGCATAGCTTGCATAGGCATGGAAGCAAAGATTTAGTTTTTATAAGGTAGTAGCCAGCTTACTGATAAGAAAATGAAAGTATTGCTTTATATACTGGGCAGGGGGAGAGAAGTGATCCGGGAGCCAGCGAACAGGGGATGCAAACAGGGTAAGCATTTTGCAGGCAGTTGCTGGAGGTAGGAGGAGAAAGGGAGAGATAAGCCAGGTATGAGATCCTGCCCAGGGAAGGTAAGCTGCCTCTGCCTTTGGTCTGCTGAGTGTTTGTTAGGTGGGTTGTGTGTGTTGGGGCTGTGTACTCCAATAAGCCGGGAACAATTGCTATCTGCTGACTGACTGCTGCCTAGGCCTGACAGAAGCCCTAACAAGGGGGCAGAGCCAGTCCAGGCCCAGCAGGGTATAAAAAAGGAGACTCCCCAGGCAACCAGGGAGCCAGCAACCAGAGAGTCAGCAAAGAGGGACTGCAAGCAGGGTAAGCAGCTTGCAGGACAGTTCGTGCCCCTCCTCCCCCCTTTTTGAGGGCCAAACCTTTCAGCTTGGCATGAGGAAACAGGAAAAAAGGGAATCCTTTGAGACCAATGAGCAATAAATAGGCCAGCTTCCAGGCGAGTTCACTAGGGAAGTTCTGCTTGGAAGAAGAGCAGTAAGAGAGAAAAGGCAGATTAAGAGACCCAGGGAAATGGCTGGAGGATGTCACAATGCCAGATCCACTGCCACTACTTGCACCTGGGTGTCTGTGCAGGCAGCACAACTAACTATTGACGCTTCCACCCAGATCCAGGTTTGGCACTGTGGGGACTGTGGCTTGCAGGCTCCTTCCAGTGATGGCCAGGTCGGGGAGTGCCTGGGTGTGAGCAGCGCCTCTTGGTGGTGTCTCTTAGGGAACAGGCAAGAAACTACAGGAGGAGATGGCAAGGCTCTGAAGCATCCTCTGCCATGAGCAGTTCATCTATTTGATACTGGAAGAGACCTTCAGGACTGTGGAGGTAGAAACGCCAACTACACTACAGAAAAGAGAGGGCCTGGACATGCATAGAGGGTGGAAGGTGGAGACTTGTGACTTTTGGCAGCAAGCAGAGATATTCACTTCCACCTGCAGTGGTTTGCCTGGAGAACAGATATGCAGCCCTAGCAGCAGAAAGGGAGGAGCACATTCCAATGGTGGAAGGAGGAGGCCAGGCTTCACCAAGGTGGTAAAGATTGAGACAACCGCCACCAAAGAGAAGTGGTGGCGCTTGGTGGTGGTTGAAGAATCCCACCTGCTAACCTGACCTGTTGTCTCAGAAGTCTGCTGCTTACCCGGATCCAAGATGTCACAGAGGGACTACTGAGGCTCATCCAGCCCTCTGACTACCACCTTATGCTGCTCATCCATGTGGGCACCAACGATACCGCCAGGGGAGTCCCTGAGCATATCACGGGTGACAACAGGGCTCAGGGTGCAAGGATGAGGGTCTGGGGCTCAGGTTGTATTCTCATCGATGCTTCTGGTCAAGAGAAAGGGCCCAGGCAGCAGCAGGTGCTTCCTGCGGATCAACACCTTGCTGCACATGTGGTTTCACCAGCAGGTCTTTGGCTTCTTTGACCATGAACAAGGATGGTTTACGAAGAGAAGGGATCCACTTGATAAAGAGTAGGAAGAGCATCTTCATAGACAGGCTCACAAATCTAGTGAAGAGGGCTTTAAGCTAGGTTCACCAGGGGATGGAGATAAAAGCTCTGAGGTACGTGGGGAAACAGGAGACCTAGAGGAAAAGCAAGCAAGGGGGGCAACAGGGGAGGTGCTCTCATACTTCCTGGGAAATCAGGGCAATCAACTAGTTACCTCAGATGCCTGTACACAAATGCACAGAGCCCGGGAAACAAGCAGACAGAATTGGAAGTCCTCGCACAGTCACAGCACTATGATGAGATTGGAATAAAAGAGACTTGGTGGGATAGCTCACATGACTGGAGCAGTGTCATGGATGGGTACAAACTAATCAGGAAGGACAAGCAGGGGAGAAGAAGAGCAGGAGGAGTTGCACTTCATATAAAAGAGTCATATGATTTCTCAGAGCATCAGTATGAAGCTGGAGATAAGCCTATTGAGAGTCTCTGGGATAGGGTGAAAGGGTAAGGCAACAAGGGTGATGTAGTTATGGGGGTCTGCTATAGACCACCAGATAAAGAAGTGATGAATGGGGCTTTCTTCAAATAGCTAGCTGAAGTTTCCTGATCACAGGCCCTGGTTCTCGTGGGGGACTTCAATCGGTCTGACATCTGCTGGAAATGCAATACAGCAGCACACATGCAATCCAGGAAGTTTTTGAAGAGTGTTGGTGATAACTTCCTGGTACAAGTGCTGGAGCGGCCAACTAGGGACCATGCTTTTTTTGACCTGCTGCTCACAAAAAGAGAAGAATTCGTGAGGAATGTAATAGTGGATGGCAACTTGGGCAGCATTGACCATGAGATGACTGAGTTCAGGATCCTGAGGAAAAGAAGAAGTAGAGTATTGACCCTGGACTTCAGAAAAAACAGACTTCAACTCACTCAAGAAACTGATAAGCAGTTAGGCAGGATCCCCTGAGAGGCTAGTCTGAGAGGGAGAGGAATCCAGGAGAGCTGGCTGTACTTTAAAGAAACCTTACTGAGAGCACAGGAACAAACCGTCCCGATGCACTAGCAAAGGAAGACTAGCAAATATGGCAAAAGTCCAGCTTGGCTTAGCAGGGAATTCTTCAGTAAGCTAAAAAACAAAAAGGAAACTTATAAGTAGAAACTTGGAATAACAAGTAGGGAGGAGTATAAGAGTATTGCTCACACACATAGGGATAAAAATCAGGAAGGCCAAAGCACAACTGGAGTTGCAACTAGCAAGGGATGTGAAGATTAAACAAGAAGGATTTCTATAAGTATGTCAGCAATAAGTGGAGGATCAGAGAAAGTGTGCATAGCTTTACTAAATGGCAGAGACAGAGGATGCAGAGAAAGCTGAAGTACTCAATACCTTTTTCACCTCAGTCTTCACAGGAGAGGTCAGCTCCCAGACTACGGCACCTGGCAGCACATTTTGGGGAGAAGGTGAGCAGCCAACAGTAGTGAAAGAACAGGGAGAGACTATTTAGAAAACCTGGATGCATACAAGTCCATGGGGCTGGGCTGGATGCACCCAAGGGTGCTGAGGGAGTTGGCCAATGTGACTGGAGAGCCATCATGTTTCAAAACTCATGGCAATCAGGAGAGGTCCTGGACAACTGGAAAAGGGCAAACATAGTGCCCATCTTTAAGAAAGGGAAGAAAGAAGAACCAGGGAACTGCACACTGGTCAGCCACACATCAGTTCCTGGAAAAATCATGGAGCAGGTCCTCAATGAATCCATTTCCAAGCACTCTGAAAAGAAAATGATGATTAGGAACAGTCAGCATGGATTTACTAAGGGCAAGTCATGCCTCGCCAATCTGATTGTCTTCTGCGATGAGATGGCTGGCTCTGTGGATGCAGGGAAACCAGTGGATGCGATATACCTTGACTTTAACAAGGATATAGGTTTTAGCCATGTTGGTCTACAGACAAAAAAATATGCAGAGCTTTTGGCAGAGGTTATATCTTTTATTAGACCAACTAAATAAAAATTAGCTGCTCTGAAATGAAAATTGCATAGTTTTTACATCAAAGAAGCAAAAATCTAACACCCAGAGACCTGGAGAATTGCAACCCTGCTCCAGCCAGCCCATTGTTTGAGCTGCATTGGCATACCTGAAAAACAGGCTCCACACTGCAGAACTACCTCAACCAGGAGGCTCATTCCATCTGCTTCTCTCCTGTGTAACAGAAAACAACTTACCAAGAAAGAAGAAAAAAATTTAAAAAAAATATATCAACACCCAGCTTACCATCAGACAACCTGGAGGTAAACAGACTGCTTAAACTTCTATTTTATCTTACCTTGCATAGAAGGAAGGAACTTTTCCACCCAGAGGAAACTATAACATCCTTTTTTTCCTCCTGTGCCTTATGAATTTTAATTTCTACTTAGGAGAAATGTTACAATCTGTGCTTTCTCTTTTGCCTGAGGAAGGGCGCGTGAGCCTGAAAGCAAGGAGCAACTCACACAAAAGACTCTCACAGACTCAAGGGAACAGACTTCCAGCCTCAAGATTCCCCTGTGCAAAAGGAAATTTATTTTCTACCCAAGAGGATTTTTACCACCTTGGAATTGTCCTCAGCCTGAAGAAGGGTGGGTGTGCCTGAAAACTTGGAAGGAAAGATACTTTTTTGCCATTTCTTAGTTGGTCTAATAAAAGGTATCATCTGTGAACCAAGAGTTCTAGAGTTTTGCATTTGCAAAAAGACTTTTTTTGCTATTATTTAGTTGGCCTAATAAAAAATATCACCTCTGCCAAAAGTTCTACATATTTTTTGACTTTAGCAAGGCTTTTGATATGGTCTCATAATGTTCTTGCAAGCAAGTTGAGGAAGTATGGGTTGAATGAACAGACAGAATGAACATGCAGGTGAATAGAAAACTGGCTGGATCATCAGGCTTAGAGAGTTGTAATCAATGGCTCGATGTCTAATTGACAGCTGGTATCAAGTGAAGTGCCCAGGGGTCGATCCTGGGGCTGGTTTTGTTCAGTATTTTCATCAATGACCTGGAGGATGGGATACAGTGTGCCCTCAGCAAGTTTTAATATGACACCAAGCTAGGGGGTACAGCAGATATGCTGACAGGTAGGGCTAGGATTCAGACAGAATCCTGAAAGACTGTCAACAAACTGGAGTACTGGGCCAAAGGAAATCTCATGAGGTTTAATAAGGATAATAAGTACGAAGTCCTGCACTTATGACAGAACAATCCCATGCACTGCTACAGGCTGGGGACTGACTGGCTAAGCAGCAGTTCTAGAGAAAAGGACCTGGGGGTTACAGTGGACAATAAGCTGAATATAAGCCAACAGTGTGACCTTGTTGCAAAGCCTAATGGCATACTGGGCTGCATTAGCAGGAACACTGCCAGCAGGATCAAGGGAAGTGATTCTTCCTCTCTATTCGGCACTAGTGAGGCCACATCTGGAGTACTGTGTCTAGTTCTGGGCCCTCCACTACAGAAAGGAAGTGGACAGATTGGAGAGATCCAGAGGAGGGCAATGAAAATTGTTAGGGGGCTGGGGGACATGACTTATGAAGACAGGCTGAGGGAACTGAGCTTATTTAATCCACAGAAGAGAAGACTGAGGGGGAATTTAATAGTAGCCTTTAACTACCTGAAAGGTGGTTACAAAGAGGATGGAGCTAGACTGTTTTCAATGGTGGCAGATGATGGAACAAGGAGCAATGGGCTCAAGTTGCAGCCAGGAAAGTTTAGGTTAGATATTAGGAAAAACTCTTTCATTAGGAAGATAGTAAAACCCTGGAACAAGTTACCTAGAGAGGCTGTGAACTCTCTTGGAGGCTTTTAAGACCCATCCAGAAAAAGCCTTGGCTGGATGATCTAATTGGGGATGATCCTGCTTTGATCAGGCAGTTGGACTAGATAACCTCCTGAGGTACTTTCCACCCCTAATTTTCTATGATTTTATAATTTTACAACTCACCATCCCACTTGCCACCTGTCCTAAACTCTGACCAAGGAGTGTCTGCCCCTGCCCAATCCACTCTCACCTCCCAACCCACATTCCTCTGTAAAAGACAACAAAACATTTCCCCCCAAACAAATTTCCTCCCTTCTCCCACCCCTGAATCACAAACAGTGGAGTCCCTCCACTCCCTCACTGTCCACCTATGACCCATACCCTGTCTCATTCAAAGCGGGGTATGGCTGAACCCCAAGCCCATTTGTTATGTTAGTCCCTTTCCCACAAGGCAAATGCACTGTTCAATTAAAAAAAAAGAATAAAACCAACCATACTCCTCTTCCCCCTGTCTTTGGCCCTACTGAAGGGCGACCACAAAGGCATCACTCTTCAGCAGTGCTCATCTCAGGATGATCTGCAGTTCCTTTTAAAGTCACGGGTTGGCTGGGACCTTTCCTTCCCAGCTTGGCTGGCCATGTCATTTGCCTGCTCAGCATCCCAACCTTTTCTCTACAAGAAGGTGCACTGCTCCAGTCCACATGGGAGGGATTGGGGGTCTAGCTGTATCAATAGTTTTATGTTGTTACCCAAAATAGGGTCTAGTTTCACCCAAGTTAGCAGGGATCATAATATCACCATAAACAGAATCCTGTTCAAAACTTCACAAGCTAAATAACTTTCAGGTCTAACCTGTGGAACTTACGACCACCTTGAAGGATATATCTGATGTCTTATCACGTTATATGTTCCACTAACATGCTGTTTACTCAGGTTAGAAACTGTACTGGCATGGAGTTAAACTTACACATACACAACTTAATTCCCTGGCAGCTCGGAGTTTACACAGGGTAAACACAAACATAAAACAGAACCCAAGACCCCAGCATCAATTAATTGAGAGGCCCCATTTTTTTCTTCATAGATGCAGATGCAAGGGAAGCACTAATTCCCTACCTCATGCTTCAGGCAGCACACACAATTTCTCCTTCACAGCTCTCAGTTCACTCATTCCAAAAGCTGGTTCAAGACTTATATGAAACCAATCAATAATGGTAGCAGAAGAACTTCTGAAGCAGACAGCAGATATCTGACTAGGACTGTCAAGTGTATACGCATCAGGGCCAGGGACAGACATTCAAAAAGCCTGAGCCTGAATTGATTCAATCTGTGCAGGTTAGTCTAACCTGGCTAGGCTGAACTGGTTTGAAACCAGACAGATATTCTCTCTGGACTGAGGAAATGCAGGCACATGCCTGCAGTGGCTCCAGCTGGGTGCTAAAGCAGCCCTCCCTTCCCTTCTGCAGGGAGCTGAGCTGAGGGGGGTGTGGCCAAGCCCCAACAGGATGCTCTTATTGGGGATGTCTGCCTGCACACATCCCAGGCTTTTCCCCACTGGCTGCTCAAGAGCTGGGAGGGTTCCCAGCCCCCTGCTAGCACTCTGAGGCAAGGGTGTATGTGCAGTGCATGCATCTGTTGATGATACAGAGCTTTTCAATCTCCCTCCCTGCTTCCTCATACTCTCTGTAGCAAACTGACAGGTGAGCAAGCCAGCCAGAAGGCTGATAATGGTCTTTATCACCTGATTAGCAAAACAGTACCCTCTCTCCACATTACTTCAAACTTCTTAAACAGCTTACCAGCTGACCTGTTGATTGGCTCCAAAAGCCCTAAGTGGTCACTGATCTGTCTGCCTATCCCAGTGAAAGTGGAGAGAGACACATACAAAGACACCTCTCCGCACTAGCTAGCATACCACATGCTGGCTACAATCCCTGGTGTTGCAGAGAGGAGGCAGGGAATTCTGCTTAAGCAGCAAGTGGTAAAAGGAGGAGGAGGGGGAGGGGGGCATGGGGAAGCTAGCAGACCCAGCTGTGCCTGCAAGTCTCTGCTGAGCTCCGGCCATGGAGCAGAGGGGACGGGCCAGCCCTGCTGTGGAGCAGAGTTCCCTGATTAGCCCAGAGAGCATGCTAGGATGCTGGGGGACTCTGATTTAACTTAAACCAGAAAGAGGTCTGGGACAGACATTGCATAAACCAGTTTGAGCCAAATCAGTTTTATCTGATACTACATTCAACCAGGTTTTTCTCAAAACGGTTTCAGACATTTTCAAACTGGTTTATGTGCACTGAACATCTGTTCCGTTACAGGTTTAAACCAGTTTCTGATCACTTACACTGGTTTATGTGTAAGGTCTCTCCCTAGCCCAGGTGAATATGAAGTCTGAGAGCTGCTCTTCCTTTCCCCATGGTTCTTCATTGAAGCGTGTCTATCAGAAGACTTAGTGGCTTCATTAAGGAGTTCAGTAAGGGCTTCCAACATACCTTAAACACTGAAATTTCAGGAAGCTGAACAGCTTCTGCTTGTCAAGCCATTCATGACACTGGTTCTGTCTACAGTATCTTCCCCTGTGTCAATTTTAGTCTTCCAATTTGCTTTACAAAGTCCACTCAGTTTTATTTCTGTCATCTCGTTCTTTAATGATTCATGTATTCTAGGACTTCATTCATGCCTAAAAACCTTGCCTGTTAGCCCACAGCTTGCTAAAATGAACAAAATTCCAAGTATCCTGCCAGATACCTGTCTCACTTTGGACACATATTAATATTTAATTTTTGCTGCTATGCCATAAGGGTCCTGGTCTCATAAGTAAAGGTACAAAGGACAAAACTTTCCAAGTAATAACTTAAAAGGAATGGTTTTCCAAGATCAATTCTGACCATCTATCTTTCTGTTATTAAAAAAAAAATTAAAAATGGCACATTCTTTCTTGCTCCTAGATGAGCTGAATTTAATCTGTAAACTTTATGGAAGTATTATTGTTCCAGTTCATTTTGATGGGCAATTTTAAAAGATGCTAGGTTTACAATATACCCTCATTGCTCAGCCCATCAATAAAAATAGAGTACATATTTATTACTCTTGTCTTTAGACCTTAGAATATCATATTCTGAAAGGTATAAACTTCATTGGTTTATTGCAGAAAAGAAATAGAATATAGCTAGCTGGAACATTTTCAAATAAATGAAAAATTTAAAGTCAAAAGAAAATATTTAGAAATATATAGACAGTGATAGGAAAAATGGTATATTTGTGTGTGTGCATTACAGACAAACTATACCTGCTTTGCTTCAGAAACAAGTTTTTCATCCCAACCTTGAATCAGACAAAGCAGGGGCTTGAAACTTGATCCCAGGGCCTAATCCATGGGTTGGCAAAACATGGCCCATGGGCTGGATCCGGCCCACAAGGCTATTCTATCTGGCCCGCATGGCCCCTAAAAATTTTTTGAAAATTAAAATGCATCTTTCCTTGGGTTCTGTCAAAAATGACAGGAACCAGGGGCAGTAGGACCCAGGGGAAGCCTGGAAAGCTCCTGCAACAGCAGGGCCCACCCAGCCCCACCTCTCCTTGATGCAGCCGCTTGCAGCTCATGCAGGGCTGTCCTGAGCAGGCACAGGGAGCCCCAGGCGAGCTGCAAGAGACTGCAGCACGGGGTGCTGGCCATGGGGTGGGCAAGGGGCCACTTTTCCCCTGCACTCAACACCAGCTTGTAGCCCGGCCCCATGCGACTCTGGTCTCACACCACAGCAGCAGCAGCAGCAGCTGTCAGCCTCTTGCTTGCTGTGCTGCCTGCCCGGAGCTCGCACCATGGTAGGCTACAGCGAGGCTGCCACCACTGCCTCTGTGCTGCCCAGCACACAAGCTCTGCACAGGCGGCAGCAGCAAATGCTGCCTGGCACAGCAAGCAGGAAGGCTGAAGCTGCTGCCACCATGGTGCAGCCCCAAAGGGCGAGCCTGGAGCTGGTGCAGGGCGAGACTGGTAGTGCAGGCAGGTTACAAGCTGGTGCTGAGTGCAGGGGAAAACTGGCCCCTTGCCCACCCTGTGGCCGG
The DNA here is from genome assembly GCF_001723895.1 of Crocodylus porosus. Classification (NCBI taxonomy): domain Eukaryota; kingdom Metazoa; phylum Chordata; order Crocodylia; family Crocodylidae; genus Crocodylus; species Crocodylus porosus. Next base: position 48,089,768 of record NW_017728949.1, on the reverse strand, counting down.
TGCCCCACACTGCAGCCACTTGCAGCCTACATGGGGCTGCCTGTTCCTGCTCAGCACAGCCCTGTGCAGGCTGCGAGCAGCTGCAGCAGGGAGCACTGGCCATGGGCAGGGGAGGGGTTGCTTTTCCCAATGCTCAGCACCAGCTCCTTCCTTGCCAGCAAGCAGGAGGGTCAGGGCTATGAGCTGCCCCCCACCTGTACTGCGGGGCTGGAGGGCACTGGGAGTGAGCAGGCATGGGAACACAGGGCCCACACTGGTGTCCTGGGGCCAGCACCAGCAGGGGCCAGAGCAGGGTGGTAGGGGTACAAGGTCCTGACTGTCAGGGTCTCTATGGAGCCAAGCCAGCTCCTCCCTCCCTGCTGGTGCAGCCCAGCCCGGCTCCACAGGCCCCTGCCAGCTTGCGCCCTGCTGTGGGCCCCATTGGTGCTGGCCCTGAGACATTGGTCCCAAGATGGTGCCCGGGGGGGGGGCACTTGTCAAGGGGTGGGGCTACCCATGCGGCCCTCAACAGCTTGCTAAAACTGGGTAAGCAGCCCTCCACCTGAAATAATTACTCACCCCTGGCCTAATCCCTATGTTGTGAAAAGCACTTCTCACTTCTGAAGTCACAGCATCCTGAGTCCAAAAAGTTATCTGGAAATGCACATTTCAATAAAATCAAATTTTCATAAAAAGATTTGAAAATCTGGGTTGTTCCAGCACAGAACGAAAGCAAATTTTAAAAGCCTCTGGAGTTTGTGGCATAATCCCACAATCAGTCTACATAAAACCATACCATAAATAGAAGAAATACTAAAGTAGTTTAAAAACCCAGACAAATATCATATGATGCTAAAGTAAATTTGCTGTAGATTCCTTTACAAGTTAGAAAACAGTTTTAATAATTCACGCAAACGGCAAAATATGGAAAACATTCTCTGTATCATGCATTTAAAACTTGCTAGTATTTGAGGGTCTTAGTTACTAGGGTTATAAAGATTACATAAAAGACTATAAATAAATAAATGCTGTAAAGCCCTGTCTTCCTACATGATTACATTACTCATCTGCAAAAACTGTTCCAAGGATATCAGTCTCCACCTTGCAAGTCACCTGTTTCTAAGCCTAGTTATGCAGTGGAGATATCTAAAAAATGCTAGGCAGAAAATTAAGGTAATCATATTAGATAGCACTCTTTTTTCCATTCAGTTTTGTACATGAATTTGTAGAACGTTTAATCGCTATTTATAAGCAACTCTTGCAAGGCAACTAACTGTCTTCCCTAATCATATGCTCAATCAAGTTGTTCGATTAAAAAAATACCAATTGTAAACCTCTGTCAAATAAGGCATAAGAAATTGTCACTGTATTCCATGGCCCTATACACTTAATATAACAATAAATATTGGTAATTAGGAAAACAGCCAGAACTTTATAGGAATGTTTTCTCAACGTTCCATAATATGCATGTGTCATTATTAAGTACTTGCAGCTGTTCACAAACTCAAGGTCTTAATGCAATCAGTAACAGGAGGTCTCATAACAACTAATATAAAAAGGCTATTTATAGTATAAGAGCACTAGCTAAAGTTTGTCACTTGTGGTAGCAAGTTTATTTATTGTAGCAAGTTTGAAGTGTTTATGAGTACTTACCATAATCACATACCTACCATTATCACATGTGTACATACCTGTATAAAGTGTGGTAAGCACATCCATATGCTTCTTAAATTTTAAAAACTTGTTGCGTTTTTAACAGTCATGACCAATATCTGTGGTTGCTTGAGTAAGAAATCCCAAGTATTAACAAATATCATTAAAGTATCTGAAACAAACCAGAGGCAGCTTAGTAACAAATGAAGTCCCATGACTATGAGCTGGGGACTGTGAACAGGAGGTAGTTTACCCTGTTGTTAGGGATCTCATTACTCCTTCTGACCTTTATTTCCTCCCCCTCACTGGTCTTTCATCAACGAGAGGGAGGAACTCTATCATCTGATTAGCCTTTCTTGATCTCCCTGGCTGAGGTGATTTGCTTTTCATGTTGTACAAGTGGTATACAAATGCAGTATCGGTAAGACTTGCCTGCCTACTGCCCAACCCGATAAGTCTGCCAAAGAAGAAAATGTGTTGCTAAACCTCACTGAGAAGCGTTTCAGATATGCTAAAGGCAGACAAACCATTAGACACAGTTATCATGCTCAGTCACCCAATATTATTGCCTAAAGCTCAACCCTTTTCTTTGGTAACTGAGCTGGAGCTTTCCCTAGCAGCTAACTCCCATGTGGTGGCTTCTGGAAGGAGAATGATTTCCTGAGATAATTTCTCCAAACTAGATGCTCTTCCATTTTCCAGGGGCTCTGATCACTTTCCCCTGAATGCATGCAGTCAAACAGCTTCCCTAAACAGCTGCTTTTACCTTCTTCTTGAGGAAATATTCCCAGCTGGAACCTACCAGAAGGGCAGACACTCCCACCGGGGAAACTTTTTCTTTGGGAAATCAAGAGAATCCCTCCCTAGCAACAAGGAAACATTACTGCAGACATTTATAACACTTATACTCTAATGTCCCTAACTGGCTATCTGAACCTTTGGCTCTGTGGGTGGGAAAAAGGCATGTGCTGTATCATTAAGCAGAAGTAATAGTAGCAGTAGTAGTACCAGAGCACCTAGGAACCCTACCATGGACCTGAACCTGGACTTGTCCATGGGACTGTACACAGAACAAAAACAATGGTCCTTCTCCTCAAGGATCTTACAGTCTAAAACACTTGTGGAGATCCAAACAGTGATGGTCAATTATCCAACCACAAAATTATTGTTTATTTCAGTGGTCCCAATCTTGAGTCATTCTTCACTAACCAGTCTTCTCATCTGCATCCATAAGAAAATATAGAGCAGATAGACCAAGGAACAGACCAAAAGGAGCTAAATATCAGCATTTTTTCCCCCTCAAGCAATGTGACTGGGAAACAGGTCACAAGTTAAAATTAATTGTTCACAATACAATGTTAGATGGAAAATCTTAAAAACACTGAAACTGCAAAGAGAAATGTGGCATTGTAGCTGACAACCAAAATCATCAGATATGATTAGGAAAAAAAATTGCATGTCATGGCCTTCAAGTGATGTGCCTGTTTAGAATAATCAAGCATCAAAGGTCTCCAAGGTAACTGAATAGCTGGTAAGAAAATATATGCACATACCAAAGCAATTTTATATTTGTTAACAGCAGCTACTTAAAATTGTTCTGCATGCATTATCCCATGTTAGTATCATTGACAGATCTTCAGCTGGAAGCATGTTTTGTATATTTCATATACATTCTTCATATTGCAGTTTGTAACAAGGGGCCTGCTCTGGGCTGATCTAACCATGGCCTGCCCACCTGTTCCTGGGCTAGCCGCCCGCATTCTCACTCGCCACGCTCTGATGTTAATATTTAATTAGTAGATGTTAATCAAGCGGGAGGCAGCCCATTTTCTGCCCAGATGCCAGGGGGCGCTATCTGTGGCTCCTTTCCTCCCCTACACCGTAGCCCAAGCCTCGCAGATGGCATCTCAATGTTCCTTCAATCACTGAAGGAGCCATCACCAGGGATGACTATATTGCGCTTGCTCAGGGATGCAGGGGGGCAGTCAGGAAGGCCAAGCCAGAGATGGAACAGGGATAAGCTACCCGGATCAAGGACAATAAGAAGTCCTTTTTTTGAATATATAGGGGGCAAAAAGAAGGCACCGGGTAATGTGGGGCCCCTGCAAGACATGCTAAGAAATTTGGTCGTCACACCAGACGACAAAGCTAACCTATCTAACGACTTCTTTGCCTCCATTTTTCTGAGCAGGGACCGGATCAGACTGGACACCCCTCAGGCCAAGGGTCAGTGAAGATTTAGTCAGGGAACTCCTGGAGGGACTGGATGTATTTAAATCAGCTGGTCCGGACGATTTCCACCCCAGAGTGCTGAGGGAATTAGCTGAGGTCACTGTGGGACCCCTGGCACAGCTGTACAAGCACTCGTGGTGCTTTGGTGTGGTGCCAGAGGACTGGAAGAGGGCCAATGTGGTTCCCATCTTCAAAAAAGGGAGGAAGGAAGACCTGGAGAACTATAGGTCATTTAGTCTTACCTCAATCTTGGGTAAGCTTTTTGAGAGAATTATTCGGGCACATGTCCACGAGGGATCAGCAGGGGAGGTTATGCTTAGGGGCAACCCCCATGGAGTAATAGGAGGGAGTGGAGGAGGATGACGTGAAGTTCTCCGTGGAGAGGACGCCTCAGGCAGCAGCACAAGGACCGGAGGGGCAGAAGCACCCCACTCAGACCAGGAGCTCGGGCGGGAAAACTGAGAGGAGGAGGAGAAACGGGACAACGGGAGTTACCCCCAAAGAACTGGAAAGGCTCGCAGAGGTCAAGACGCCAGACCAGGTGGGGCTGTCGCGGGCTTGAGTGGGCTCAAGGAGGTGTCCCCAGCAGGGGACAAAGGGCACAAGCAGCGGGTAGGGCTGCGGAAGATGGGCCCCAGCAGTACAGAGCCACCCGGCGGGAAACATGTAGGAAGACGTGGCACGAGGGACCACCAAGGGTCCAGTGGAGTCACGGGCGGGGCGAAGGCTGGAGGAGAGAACGTAGTAGCCGGCAGTCCAGCACTGACCCAGCTCAGGGCCAGCTAGGGGCCGAGGCCTATTGGGGTAGAGCAGTCCCAGGAGCAGGTGGTAAAGGGGCAGAGGGCATCTCCTAAGCAGTACTTGCATTTCATTGTTGTTGGTATTTTTTCCTTCTGTTTTTCTTTTCCTACTTTTGTAGGGGTTGTGAGGTAGTGCATAGAGAGCCAGAGTGTCTGCTAAACCTAAAGGAGGCATACAGTCTCAAGGGAAGGTAGACGGTGGTGACACCCTGTAGGAAGAGTGAGGGTTTGGTCCAGCCAACCTGTAGCTCGTCTCGGCAAGAAGACATGGGGCATCAACAGTTGGGGATTAGGCCGGAAGTCATCAGGAAGCCGTCAAGGCAAGGGCGAAGGTGAGGTGTAGGGGAGGCGGAGCCTCGCAGAAGATCAACGTTTAGGAGGACCCGTACGTGTAAGAACCCTAGTAGTCAGACCTCCACCACTGAATTAAGATTCAAAGTCGTGGCAGGTGAGATTGGGGGAGAGCCTATCCAAGGGAGGGGCATCTACGCAGCAGGACCCCAGGGATGCATAAACAGAGAACCCTAAACATCCAGATTCGCACAGCGCATGACCGGATGTTTGAGGCCAGGCGGTTGCAGGCTGCACCCAGAGAGTGGTGGTGGATGGGTCATTTTCAACCTACAGGGATGTGAGCAGGGGGGGTTCTGCAGAGCTCAGTCCTTGGGCCCGCACTGATCAACATCTTCATCA
>NW_017728949.1:48074199-48083126 GCF_001723895.1 Crocodylus porosus | reverse complement strand
TTGAACAGAAACATAATGAACTTAAATTTAAAAAAAAAATCCTGAACAACTATTCCCAAATATTTGGGAACAGTCCAAAACTGTATTAAGTTCATAACTCTTGAAACAAAACTACACAGTAACTACTAAAAGAAACTCTTAGTTTGATCTCAATTTTTCAGTTACTGTCAAAACAAATGAGTACAAGGTGGAAGTGGTGTTGTCATAAATTCTTAGAGCCTTAATCGTTATCTCAGTTTTGGGACATCACCATCAGGCAACATATGAAGGAAGATATCAATTAGTCTACATCTCACACAACATTGAACATTATCTAAAACCATGGACAAGCATTCATTTCCAGCATTAAACATTTCTTTGAAATTCTTCCTGTTAAAAAAATGGCCCGGGAGCTGAAGCATACATGCATTCAACTCCCTGGCTGGAGAGCTACACAGGTGAGTTCTCTAGACAGGGAGGCCTACATTAATTGACAGCCTTCCTTCTCTCTTGTCTGGGAAGGGGGAACAAAAACTGTCAACTGCTATAGACAACCCTGTGAAGGTTCTAGCCCTGAGGAAATGCCCCACATCCTGCCAATCAACTGGTCAGTGAGATGGAGAGCCAATCTCCTATGGCAGGACCCCTCCTTATTCCCATCATGGGAGAACAACCCTCACTCTGTACCTCCCAGCTGACTTGGATGAACGTGAGGCAAGGTAGGCTTTCCGCCACAGCAGCAAGGTTGCCACCGCATTACCGCAAGCTGCCTCCCCCGCACTGATCCAAGCCAACCCAGAGCAGTGCAAGGGCTGGTAGGGGCATTCTGTAGTGACAATTACAAGGGAGGGGGAGCAGAGGACTGTGGGAAGTTGGATATTTTCAACACCACAGAGAAGTGTAAATCAGCAGTGCTCAAGCTTTAGTTCAAGCCCCTCCCCACCCCCAATTTTTAAAACGCAGGGACACTGATACATGACTCCGCACCACTCCGAGCTGCTCTAGCTAAAGCGCTGCCCCCTTGTAATTACAGCACGTCAGGGAACCTTTGTTGCACATGTGTAAATGTCCATATAGTCCAGGACCTTGATCCTGGAACTTGATCCATGCAAGGAGAATCTTACATATGTGTAGAATACTTCAATGCTTTATACACGGGAGCAAAAGTTTGCCCACATAATCTAAGGGCCTGACTGAGACCTTCATGTATTTAGGTAATATGTGAAGTCTTGGAAAACAATCAATTTATGACACTAGCTAAAACAGGCTACTATATGAAATATACATACCAGCCTTTCTTAACACTTCCCCTTCACCTAACCACTTTTCTGATTAGTTATTCTTTCTCAGCATATTTAAAGATTATCAGTTGAAATGTTAAAAGTCAGGGAAAATAAGTAAGAATGCATCTTCCATTGAATTTGATGGAAGCAAAGATGTGGCTGCATACATAGCATCTCAGTTTGACTTTTCTTCATCTTCCAGAAGACCTAAGAAACTCGGGGCATACAGAAAAGGTAAATGATTGATAATAACAGAGGGGAAAGCATAAGCAGAAGTCTAGCTTCACAAAGAAGTGGGCTAAAATGTTTTGGGATTTACTATGCTCTTTAAAATCTGTGCCGTTTAGGAATATAGATGTTCATAGAACAGAAAAATGTATTTTGTCAGTAAACCTGTACCCACACTCTACCTCTAATGAAAATCAAGAATTATTTAAGAATCAAAAAAAAATTGAACTTGATGAGTTAACTTGAGAAAGTTAAGGATGTAACTCTGTTATTTATTTTTCATTAGACAGACTGCTCATTATATAAGAAACAGCCTACTTATGAACAGGAAAGCTCTCAACGCTTGGTCTTGGTGTAGCACTGATGGGGGAAACTGCCTCCCACTATCTAAATACCTCCTTTAACAACAAACCACATTTTCTTCAGTCTACATCATACTAGAACTACTGATAAAGAGAGTCCTGAATCTGGTTGTCATGCTATACCAGGGGTGGGCAAATCTACGAAGGGATTTTGTCCAGCCCATAGTGGAACCCTCAGCCCCACCCCAGCCCATGCAGGGGAGGGCAGCCTGGGCCATGGCGCATGCGACCAGTGTCACCAGACAGCAGGGCTGGGGTGGCACAGTGGCCACACTCACTTCCTGGCACCCCCCCAGTGGAAGCAGTGCTTTCCAGCTGCCCCTGCCAGTGTCATCACCACCACTAGACCAGCCCTGCTGCCTGGGCACTCCAGTCCGTCCTCCACTCACCCAAGGCCAGGAGGGTGCATGGACAAGTCACGTGACCAGACAGATGGGACTGGACTGTGGGCAGGCAGGGAGCAGCATCTGGGAGTGGGAGATGGAGGGGCAATGACAAAGTGAAATCATAGGGTAGTGATGAGGTGGGATCACAGGACAGTGACAGCGTGTGGCTGGAACCCAGGGGAGAGCCAGTCTGCTGCCCATGTTCCTGCAACAGGCTCCAGTTCTGCAGGTAGGGGTGTACAGGGAGAGGATCAAAGCCCTGTCCCAGGCCTCAGACCGGTGCTGTCAATGCCCTGAGATCACAGCCATGGCTCCACCCACACATCCCACTCCTGGATGGCACTCCCTATCTACCCACAGACCCATCCCATCCTCCTGAATATGTGGTCAGCCTATGCAGATTGTGGCCGGTCTCTATAGAGACCCCAGAATCATGAGGCCATAACAACACAAGGCTGGAGCCTGGGGCAGAGCCATAACCTGCTCCCTGCACATCCCTGGCTGCAGAACCAGCACCCATCACAGGGTCATGCAGGAACACATTGTGGCTCTGCTCCAGACCCCAACCATAAGATCCTGGCCCCACCCATCCCACTCCTGGATGCTGCTCCCCACCCACCTGCAGCCCTATCCCATCTGCTCATGGCTCCATCCCATCCACCTGGCCCAGAGCAGGGAGGATGGATGGGGGGTGGGGGAGATCTTGACCCAGCCCACAACAGCTCAGAAAAACTCCTTAAGTGGCCCTCTGGCCCAAATAAATCGCTCACACCTGTGCTGTATCATCTATTGACTTTTCTAGTTTAGTTTGTACACCCAAGCCAAATGAAGCTTTATTCATTTTACATAATACAGACAGCACATTAAACAGTGCCCAATGAGGGAAAATTACTCACCAATTCTGTTTGCTGTAATACTTTATTATTTCAGCCTGCAAAATAACATCAATTACTGATCACATTATGGTTCCATCAACCAGAAGCGAGTTAGCAAAAGATCTGTCAGTAAGTGATGGTATCTAATCTAATCAAAGATCTGCTAGTGGCAAATGTACAGCAACTATGTACATACTAATACAGTATTCATAAAATCTCTACAAAAGAGTGTGTGAATGTGTCAGTGAGGTAAACTTAACAGGGGGATAAACATATGTAAACTCAGAGCAAAAGAACAATGACTTATTTCAAGGTTCCAGATGCTTTTCCAAGGCTGAGAACACAAAAACTAGAAGGACGCTCAATGGACTGAAAAGATTCTCTAGATATAAAGAGGTAGGGTGAGACACCTGAGAGAGTCTGGGTACCAAAAGCAGGTTAGTTGCATCAGCACAAAGCTCTGTCCTGGCTAATTTATTCTGATAAGAACTAGGGTGTCATAGACCCCCTCTACACATTATGTGCATTAACAATTAACTGGTTAATTGAAGAATTCATTTAGTCCAGCTTCATATACAAAATAACTATCATGCCATAAAAAGGTCCACCAGCTGTAAACTTAGAGCTGGAAAATACGTAACAACTTTAAAACTGGATAGAAACCACCTACAATTTGAACATGTAGCCATGTCCCTGAAGCTGGGAGCCCTATCAGCTGACAAAGCTCACAACCACAGGGGTGCACCATACATCGCTGTGGCTGGTAGTCCCATAAGCTGATGAGATTCACAGCTGCAGGACCTTGTTACTTACTGGTGCAAAGAGAACCTGGGATCATGATCCTGGGCTCCCCCTGCACCAGCAACATGGCATGATTGGATCTGATGCTACATCCCACAAGTCACACTGTCTACCATGCATGTGTGGCATGGCAGGAGCTGAAACTGTGTGCATCATACATAAGCTCCTATCACGTCTTTACCTGAATGTTTAGAGGGGTCCACAACACCCCCCCACCTACCCCAGGTGGTGCTTGCTAGGATTGCTATGGCCTTGTCCTGCCTCCGAGGGTATTCCCTGAAGCAAACCCAGGTGTGGCTTCTAGAGTACTCCTTCCAGGCTCCTTCCCATTCTGAAACTCTGACCTGTCTGTCCTTCACCCTTCCTGATTCTCCATGGCCCTGACTCACAGAGCTAGAACAGGGGCAGACAACTCCTGGCACAGATGCCAGAGCATGGCATGTAAAGGCATTTTGCTTGGCGCATGTGCCTCTGGCCCTTTCCCTACAGTCTGCCCCGAGGCGTGCTGCCACAACAAGAATTGACCTCCTAACAGCTCCACTGCCATCCGACCCTGGCACACCAACATCTTACAAGTCAAAGCAGTAGGTGTTTTTGGTACTCTTCCCAAAAGTGTTGCCTACCCCTGAGCTAGAATCCAGTTCTGCTCCTGAGAGAGGGTATTTACTTCTTGTTGGGGAGATCAAATACAACCAGAAGTTCCAAGTAGCAAAACAGATGGGTTTGCTTCAATGAAGGCATATTTTGGGGAAATTAGACCACTCAGCCAGACATTCTCTATTTACTACATCTCAAAGGATTAAACAGCTCTTCTGTCTCCAGCACAGTCCACACAGCCCAGAGCACCCAAAAGGATTGCTCTGCTGTTCTCTTTCCAATCTTTTCCAGATCCTGAGCCCCCAAGCTCCTTTGCTCATCTTGGTCTCAAGACTCCTCTAACTGACCCCCTCCACGAGTTGACAAGCTGCTTGTTCATGCTTCCCTCTCCACTGTTAGGTTCACCTCACTCACTTTCCCTCCAGTTTCCTAGTTGTCAACCATCTTAGTACTGTTGATATGTCAAACAAGCTGTTCAAGCCTGCTGATGCTAGAGCATCAGCTTTTGTCTGGTACCACACAGTAGGCAGAGCCCTTGCTTCACGGTCTCTTTAACATATGCTTTCCATATGTACTAGCTTTATAGAAAAACTGAGGCATATAATATTATAACAACATGAAGACAGTTAACATAGAAATATTACAATAAGATTGATAGTCCATCACAAAAACATATGCATTAAGTCTGGTGTGCCACCTGACCTAGTATCTCTATACTATTACCAATACCTAACATGGCTCAAAAATTGCCACATGGAACTACATTGTACAGTGTGGACATACCCAAAATGGAATAGTGTCTTCCTAATTCTAAGGGCCTTCCCCAATTTCCAACTAAAATCTTAGGGAGACTACATGTTTTCAGATCTGCTGTCTCTGAAATCATTTTATTCTAGTTGAATACTTGTTCAAATAACAGTGTCTGGTAAACAGTTTCCACTGTCATAGCTCCCAGGGGGACCAAAGACAGAGAGGCACCTGGAGAACACATGGAATCAGAGGTGCTGTGAGCCTAATAGCTATGACAGTAACCACTTCCTTTCCAATTAGACATCTGCAAGAGCAAGGTAGTAGATAAAAGCAGAAATAATGCTCTCAAAAGTACTCCTAGGGGTAAGCAAAAAGATAAAAGATGACAGTGCATAAGTAGTATTGACCATTTTCCCTTGCCATAGGATTCTTCTTCCAAACTACCTAGGAACAGGAATTACAAATTGCAGATGTCACACAACGCAAACAGAAGACATACTTATGATACTGTTTTGGTTCAAGCAACTTAAAATAGATAAACTTGGTGTAGTAAGGCTGTTTCAACTGCCTGAGAAGAATGGAGAGCCATGGTAAGGTAGTTGTACATGGCCCTTTCATAAACAGATTCCCAGTAAGTTACTTTAAAATTGTCATTCAAAACTTTGGATTCACAAAACTATTGACTATACCAGAAAACATTCCTTTCATTGGCCTTTCACTTCCAATTACAGCCTTCAAAACAAATGAACTGTTATGGCACTGACAGACATGCAGCTCCACACTAATTCATAGCACTTCAAAGAAAGTGCCATGAATTACAGCAAGCCTCTCTCCCCCTCAATCCAACAGATGTTTACTGTTGGGTCGGGGTGGGGGAGGGGCTGTGATTGAGCTCCACTTTGTAGCCACTCTCCCCTAGCCCCACCCCACTCCCAGATCCAGTGCTGCCTGTAGGATGGGAGGGAAGAAAGGGGCAGGGGAGGGGTGAGAGCTCTGGGCTGGGCTTTGCTCAACCTGCACCAGAGTAGAGGTGGGTAGATTAGAGCCCCTTCCTCCCCTTCCCATCCCCCCACCCCGAGGCTGGAGGCTTCAATCCACCCACCCCTTTGGAGTGCCTTCATCTAAACCCTCATTAAGTAAGGGTTAATTTGTTGTGTGATCAGTCACTTTCAAAGCTCTCTGCAGCTGTGCACTTCTGTCAGAGCACAATTGTAGAATGCTTTCAAGAAGCCAATCACATGACAAATGCCACTTCTGTCAGCGCCCTTAATGTCACCAAACGGTAAGTACAAGATGGTAAAACCTCACATTCTGGATGCTATTCATAGGCAGATGCTTTTTTGCAGGTGATAAAAAACAGGACAGCAGAACATTTTTTAACATTAAATTCTGAATTAGTCTTGTAAATACATCAAAGATACTTTCTCTTTTACACACGTTCCTTTGAATCAAAAGACACAGAAATATAGCAAGACCCCAATTCCCTGACCCACTCTCACATGAAAGTGCCTAGTTCCAGAACTAAGAGTTAAACACTACATGCAGAAACAGAATAGATATGACAAAAGCTAAGAATTCTCCTGAATTATGTCAGGTTCGAGTTACTTAAAGTAAAATGATCAAAAGCACTCAAATGACTTAAGACTGTAAGTCTACCGGGGAAAAAAAAAAGATACAGTAAAGCCTAAGGGTAATTTTTTTAGAAATACCTAAAATAACTTTGAAGCTGAAATTCCATGATTTTCAGTAGGCTCTAGCTTCTAAGTTACTGGAGTATCTTTAAAATTTCATCCTGCATCTCTTACTATTATTAATAAACAGCTAGGTCATTCTATTTGGATAGTGTCTTCCTCCCGAAGGTCAGCTAACCAGATACCACCTCAAATCCTAACAAAACAGCTCTGAAAAAGATGCGAGGAACCCTAAAACCAACCTGCCTCTTATGTATCATTCAGTAACCACACATAAGGATATGAAGACGAGGAACCAACTACAGATACAAGGCCCAAAGCCCAGGAAATTGATAACAAGGCAACATTACAAAAGTATGGGACAATCTGAACTGATTGCTTAAGCCCTCTTAAGCAAATATAAGGGGCAGCCCAAGAGACATTATTTGAGCCAAATGCATGTCCCAGGTCAGAAATTACAAATACACAAGCAGGAGTGTGATGAATACTGAAGCTATAGCTCTGACATGAGGACTACCTGACAACTCAGTGAGGTGCTAAGTCCAAGACCAATTACTCTCAGTAAGCATCCTTGGTTGTCCTTCTACAAAACTGAGATCTCTATGAAGATGACTTGGAGAAGAAGTGACATCTTTGCCCCCTCTGAAGAAATTCTCTGCTGCCATCACTTCCAGGAAACCTTGCCATCACTGTCTTCGAGGTATGTGGTAGAAGGATGGAAATATAAAGCTGGGGGAAGGGGGCAGGGTGGAGTGAGGCAGGTGTCACTCAATGCAGGGCACCAAATTCCCCTTCACTTGGCCTGATTTACTTCCAACATTAAGAAGTATAATGCTGATTTTAACTGTATGGTTATACATATAATGCTGATTTTAACAGTATGGATAAAGCAGGAGTATGACACCTGTTTTGTTCTTATTATTATTCCACCTGCGAGTTAACAGGAATAGCTATAAAATTCAAGGCCTTATTCCTCTTACATTTGTTCAGTCTCTTATTGGTTTAATCATACTTAATGCGATAAAATAACTAATTGGCTTAATTCAAGGAAGTCATTTTGAGGTGATTTCTAAATATATCTATATTTCTACAGTTTACAGGTTACTTGGTAACTAAAATAATCTATTTGTACCAGAGGCTATTGCAATTTGCAAGTTGGTGTGGGTATTTTAGTACTCGCATTGGATAGGCTGACATTACTAATCTACTTAAAATACAATTTAGCTGTTACTTCCAACATGCAATTTAAAGTCTCCAGTCTTGTAGTGTGTGGATAGACCAGCTAACTCAGCCTTGTGCATCCTTTATTTTTTCATTTAAAGCATTTGTCATCTTTTATTCTCTTCTCATACCAAAAAAGATTGGGATATTCAAAGCAGAAGTTTGACAAGTATCAAAACATGGTCGGACTTTCATTGTAAAAACTTAGTTTCATGGAGTTGTTAGAGAACTCAGTGGGCCATCTAGTCCGCCCCCCTGCCTCTGGCAGGCAAGAAAAGAGAGTCACCAACCCTGGTGTCATGTGATCCCAGCCAGGTGCCTGTCCAGTCTCTTCTGGAAGACCCCCAAGAATTCGGCGAGAACCACCTCCCTTGGGAGCCCATTCCACATTCACAGACTTCATAGACATTAAGGCTGGAAGGAACTTCAGAAGATCATCAAGTTCAGCCACCTGCCCAAAGGGCAGGAAGTCAGCTGGGGTCATAGGATCCCAGCAAGATAAGCATCCACTTTCCTCTTGAAGGTGTTCAATGTAGGTGCTTGAACCACCTCCAATGGCAGGCTAATTCCAGACCTTGGGGGCTCGGACAGTAAAGAAATTCTTCCTTATGTCCAGCCTGAAATGGTCTTGCAGGAGTTTGTAACTGTTCAACCTTGTCATCCCTTGGGGTGCTCTGGTGAACAAACATTCCCCCAGATACTGGTGGTCACTCTGATAAACTTATAGGTGGCCATCAGATCACCCCTGAGCCTG
>NW_017728949.1:48072548-48074099 GCF_001723895.1 Crocodylus porosus | reverse complement strand
ACATTGGCCTTCTTCCAGTCTTTGGGCACTACACCAGAGCACCAGGTGTTCTCAAATATCCATGCCAGGGGCTATGATGCTCACAGCTCCTTGAGTACCTTGGGGGGTAGATTGTCAGGGCCAGCTGACTTGAAGGTATCCAGCCTCTCAAGGTGTTCCTTCACAAGGTCAGCCATGGGCATCCCATGGGACTGATGAAAGACCAATGCAAAGTACCCATTTAATAGGTTGGCTTTTTCCTGGGCACCAGTTGTCAGTTGTCCCATCTGGTTTAGCAGGGGTCCAATGTTGCCCTTGCTTTTCCTCTGGCAACCCTGACCGTAAAGAACTTCTTCCTAATGTCCAGCCTAAACCTTCTCTCTAGTAGCTTATGGCCATTGTTCCTTGTCATTCCAGGGGGTGTCCTGGTGAACAGATCATCGCTTACTTCACTTTGCTCTCCCCTTATGAATTTGTACACCACCACAAGGTCCCCTCTCAGCCTTCTCTTGGAGAGGCTGAAGAGGTTAAGGTCCCTTAGCTTTCCTCATAGGGCATTCCCTGCAGGCCTCTAATCAGGTGAGTAGCTCTTCTTTGGACCCTCTCCAAGTTGTCTACATCCCGCTTGAACTGCAATATCCAGAACTGGATGCAGTACTCCAGCTGCAGTCTGACCAGTGCCGCATAGACGGGGAGAATCACTTCCCTGAATCTGTTTGTGAAGCACCTACAGAGGCACAACAAGGTGCGATTGGCTCTGCCAACTGCTTCATCACGTTGGTGACTCATGTTCATCACTTAAAAGTTGATGCATTGGCTAAGGCTAGCCTGTCTAGAGAAGGGACACAAGTGAAACATATATAATTATCAAAGTTGGAACTGAAAATGTATGATCACTTACACAGCTTTGTCCACAGACAAATTTAATTGTACCAGGATAGTTACAGCAGTACAAGCCCCTTGATTTTGACCCATTTATACTAAAATTTAAGATGTGACTATATCAATGTTATTTTTTTCCAGTACAGAAAGATAAATAAACCAATAGGATAAGACACCTTATACTAGCATAAGTGTAACCAGATTAGGAATTGTACTGGTCTAACTACAGTGGTTAAATAAAATTATATGTCTTAAATCAGAACAGTTGCACCACTACAAAACCACTACGCAGACCAGACCTTGTTTTGACACGCTGTACTTTTTCAGGTTAACTGAAGCAGAGGAGAAATCCTTAAGTTTCTACCACCTAGCATCAAATCTTTTTCTGATTAGTGCTTTATAGTGCACATATATGTAAGATTTTCCTTTTCAGAAAAAAAAAAGGGGGAGGGAGGACTTAGCACAACAAAATTTGAGGGAAATAAAATCCTAATTTTATCTCAAGTTCTATAAACATTTACATTCTATGTGACAATGAATCTGAAACTAAGATAGTTCATAGTCTACATGATCCCATGATCACCTCTTGGCCAAACTGCCCAGTTGTGGCCTTGGCTCCACCACGATCCGCTGGCTGGGAAATTGGCTTCGTGGTCGGACCCAGAGGGTTGTGATTGATGGCAGTCACTC
>NW_017728949.1:48068056-48071678 GCF_001723895.1 Crocodylus porosus | reverse complement strand
ATTGAACACCTTCAAGAGTAAATTGGATGCTTATCTTGCTGGGATCCTATAACCCCAGCTGACTTCCTGCCCTTTGGGCAGGGGGCTGGACTTGATGATCTCCCGAGGTCCCTTCCAGCCCTAATGTCTATGAAATCTATGATTTCTAATATTCACTAATACGGTGGCAACTATGTAGCTATGAAATCCAGTACCAAAGTAGGAACACAGGTATCCCCTCCTCCCTCTTTTTACTTCAGCTCAACACCCGAGGATACGAGGGTTTTTTAAAATCAAGAGATAATTTTATTTTTCTCAAGTTTTGTCTCTGGTAACTTGGTTATATGCCTGATACTAACAATGCACTAACAATGCTATTTGTAATCTACTGGAAAAAAGAGGTTTCAAATACAAATACTGAAAGACCTTGAACCATAGCAGCTGTAAAATAAAAGGGCTTTCTAGTTATGATAGAGTCAAATGCTTGAGTTTAACCATAACCTCTGAATAGTTAAATATTTAAAGAAAAGTTCTGTTTTTTGCCATAAAGATCTTCTTTGCCAATAATCTTTAACAAGGTTACTGATGTAAATTGCACAATTCTGAATGGAAGTGAACCCAAGTTCCAGTGCAATAAATAAAATGCTGTCTTACAACACTGCTTTCCTGAAATGGAAGTTGTGTATTCTTTAGTGTATATTTGGTCTCTAGATGTTAAAAATAGCTATTTGCTTAGAACACCAAGAAAGAGATAAATGTAGAAAGATAACCGAAAGGAATGAAGTGTTCTTCACCTTCAGATTTGTTGAAGTTTTATTTTTACACTTGAAATTGGATTCAAGGAAACACAAGGCACTAATTACCTTGAACTACTTTTGTGGTGAAATAATTGTTGGCTTATCCTTGAGCAGGGCAAGAACAGTCACTCTAATATAAATTATTATTGTTTTGTCATCAGAAAGACTGCAAAGACAAAGATTTAACAACTGCAACACTCTTTTAAATACTCGTGCTTAATTAATTTGATCAGCAGAAATGGAAAAAGAATATAAAACTATACTATTTTTTCTGACCAGTCACAAATTACCCAATGAACATACATTTTACTGCAGGCTTCCATTTCAGACACTACATACGTATATACATACATATACATATTAAATGCACAAAACAAAGATTGCACAAAGATTATAATAAAGGAGGGTATATAGTTACATTCCTTACAATTTCTTAATTAGCACAGAAGAGAGTTGAAAGGTACAAATTATGCAATGAATATACATTAGGGCAGGGTGGGCAAAGTCTGTCCCGCAGGCCAGATCCAGATGGCATTGGCTCTGGAGCAGCCCCCTGCCCTGCCTCCTGCTCTACCAACACAACTGGGACTGGACTCCATGGCAACCCCAGCCTTGTGCTTTCTCAGCATAGCAGTGGCTGGGGTCACCATAGAGACTGCAGGCAGGGGCTGCTGGGAAATGGAGTCCAGCTGTTAGCCAGATCGGCCATTTTGCCCACCCCTGCATTAGAGCCAGGTATAGAAACTGCACTTTCACAAGTATACATGATCGAAAACCAGTATATACCAGTAACAGAACAGAAGTTCAGCACACACAGAGTGGTTTTAAAATAGTAGAACTCTTTGGTGATCCATAGGGGGTGCATGTGCACCCCCTGAGATTGGCCATACACCCCCTGGAAGTGCCAGCCGTGAAACCAGAAGAGCCGGCAGAAGCACACTTCCAGTTTCACCGCTGGTGGTTCCAGCGATCAGCTGCTGGAGGACTCCCCTCCCTGGTTGGCGATCTGGTGCCCCTCAGACCGGGAGGCACCAGTTGCCCATGGTTGAACCCACTCTAATATTTGATCCTGTCGCCCCCAACCAAAGTACAAATATGCTTTCTGTTCATTACTGATCTAAACTACATCACTTACAGAAAACTGCATAATTTGGATTCTGCCTTGGGCTCTTTGAATGTCTGTACCTAGCCTAGGAGAAAAAAAATTATTTCTGATCTCTTTAAGTAATATCTAATGACCTGAACCATGATACTTGATTACTCTTTTCTGAACATATATAAATATGAGTGTTATTTATGCCAAATGCATCCTGTCCTCTGAATATTCACATCCATAGTATTTTGCGCCTTAGTAAAGAGGTAATTCAACAGACTCATTATGGATAGAGACGGAAGTTACATCTAAATCAGTTTAAGTGATCAAAAACTGGTTTCAACCTGTAACAGAACATAAGTTCAGTACACATAAACTGGTTTCAAAATGGCCGAAACTGGTTTAAGATAAGCCTGACTGAATGCAGTATCAGACTTAACTGATTTGGGTCCAACTAGCTTATGGAATTTCTCTCTCAGACCTCTTCCTAGTTTAAGTTAAACCAGAGTCCTCCAGCATGCCCTACAGCCCTGGCTGGCCTGGGCTCTGCTCTCTGCTCCAGAGAGAAGGGCTAGCCCCATCCCTCTGCTCTCTAGCCCAAGCAGGGGCATAAATATGGCCAGACACATACCAGCATGGCCCCATTATGGCAAAGTGGGCAAGGAGAAGTTTAATTCTTCCCTCCTTTCCCTCCCCTCCTGCAGCTGGGATTTGCCTGTCTCCAGGGTGAGCGGCAGAGGGGGTACCTGGGGCTGGCACACCCCGGCTGTAGTCCCCAGGTCAGAAGAAACAGCGGGAGGAATTAACCCCCTCTCTGGCCTCTGCCTTCATGGGGCCATGCTGGGATAGCATCAGATGACACCCCTACCCCCACCACTGGAGCAGTGAGAGGTCCAGGAGAGGGACAGCAGTCTCCGTCAGGGTGCCCAGGATGGGGTTTATTCCCCCGCTTCCCTGTCCTACCAGCAGGGACCACAGCCATCTTGGCATGGCCCCATTAAGGCTAAGGGGGCAGGGAGGCAGTTAATTCCCCCCTCCCCTCCCACTAGGGGACCGCAGTTGGGGCATAGCAGACCCCTCCTCTACTCTCCCACGTCCACTGTGTGGTGGGGAGGGGTTTTTGTGTGCCGCTGCCAGGCCCAGCCCAGCCTGGGCACAGGGAGAGACTGTCACTGAGCCGCAGCCACTGGAGATGGCCCCGCCCCCATGGCTCAGGCCAGCCCTACTCAGACCCAGCTGAGGCAGCTACATGGTGGGGCCGGCCCGCAGGGGTGGGGCCTTCCTGAGCAGCTGCAGTTCAGTGATTAGGAAGCTGAGCCCCGTCAGTGAGAGCAGCCTAACCTGGTGAGCACGGCCAGTGGCTGGCGGGGTAGCCGGCTACCCAGGCCAGCGCAGAGGTGCTGCAAGTGCTTGTGTGTCCACAGCAAGCCCCTGCTAGATTCTAAGGAGGGGGGAAACCTGCCCCATATTTGCATGGTGGTGGGGCGGGGTAGAGTGGGGTTGTGCTTGGGGTGGGTGGTGGTGGTGTTTGCAGGGAAGGATGGGGGAGCTATTGCAAATTTTGCGGTGGCTGCAGCCCCCTTCTCTTTTGCCCCTGTCCCAGTGCCACTGCCACCTGCCCAGAACGCAGCCCTGCCCTACTCATAAAAGCCCACCCCGCGCAGATCCAGGGCCACACGCCCCCCCATGCCCTCCCAGATGAGCGGCGGAAACAGCAGCAGGAGCTGCCGGATGAGCAGATGAGCTGCTCCCC
>NW_017728949.1:48057722-48067956 GCF_001723895.1 Crocodylus porosus | reverse complement strand
TGCAGGGAAGGATGGGGGAGCTATTGCAAATTTTGCGGTGGCTGCAGCCCCCTTCTCTTTTGCCCCTGTCCCAGTGCCACTGCCACCTGCCCAGAGCGCAGCCCTGCCCTACTCATAAAAGCCCACCCCGCGCAGATCCAGGGCCACACGCCCCCCCCATGCCTTTCTGGACTGGCAGTGGGAGCTGTGGTGAGAAGCACCAGATGAGCGGGCAAGCGCCAGACAAGCTGCCAGACCAGTGGCTCCCAGATCTGCAGCACACATGGCTGCGGCTCTGTCCCTCACCTGCCCCACCCCAGCTGGGCAGAGCTTGCCCTATCTCCTGCCCCAGCCCCACTCCTTCACTCCAGGGGCCTTGATCTGCCCCCTCCACACCCCTTCTCTCCCCCTCCTTGCCATCCACCACAACAGACTTACCAGCTGCATGTAACTCTCCATGCTGTGCTGCTCACTGCCTATGTGCAGAGCTGCAGCTGCACACATGCACAAACCATTTTTCGGACAAATTATCAGCTATATCAGGCCGATTTCTGATGCAGGCAATTTTCTTTATGTTGGTGCCGATCGAATATTGCACCTCTATCCTGAAGTGTGATGCTCAGAACTGAATGCGGTACTCCAGCTGCAACCTCACCAAGGCCGAATAAAGCGGGAGGATGACATCCTTAGTTCTGTTTGAGATACATCAGTAGATGAACGCCATTGTTTCGTTTGCTTTGCCAGCTATGGCATCGCATTGGTGGCTCACGTTCATTCTATGGTCTAGCAAGACCCCTGGTCTCTTCTGGTTCTGGTGCTAGCAAATGTAGCACTGCCAAGCCTGTATGCGTGTTGGGGGTTATTTCTCTCCAGGTGGAGCACCTTATACTTCTTGGTGTTGAACATCATCAGGTTTTAATCCACCCACCTTGCAAGCCTGTCCAGGTCAGCCTGTATCCCCTGCCTATCCTCCAGCATGACCACAGTCCCACATAATTTGGTGTCATCTGTGAACTTTGCCAGTCCAATTTTAACACCCAAATCCAAATCATAAATGAATAACTTAAAAAGCACTGGTCCGAGTACTGAACCCTGGGGGACGCCACTGGTCACCAAATGCCATGCTGACTCTGTTTCATCTATTATTACTCTCCGTGTCCTGCCCTGGAGCCAGTTTCCTAGCCACTGGACCATTGGGTTATTGAGGCCTCAGTTCCCAAATTTTACCACGAGTGTCATGGGAGACTAAGGCTTTTTTGAAATCCAAGTATATGACATCAACACCTCATCTCCCTTATCCAGGAGGCGTGTTACCTGATTGTAGAAGGAAATAAGGTTGGTCAGGCACAACCCGCCTGCAATGAAGTTATATTGGCTATCTATTAGAATGTTAACCTATTGCTAATGGATTCTTTGATAATTTTCTCAAAGATTTTTCCAGGAATTGAGGTCAAACTGATAGGCCTGTAATTCTCTTTCCTTCCCTTCTTGTAGATAGGCACCACACTGGTCCTCTTCCAGTCTTCTGGAACCTCTCCCAAGTGCCAGGAGTTCTCAAATAGTTTTGCATTGGGTCATGCAATGATGTTGCCCAGTTCTTTCAGCACTCTTGGGTGCAGTTCATCCAGTCCTGCTGACTTGTAGCTATCCAGCCTCTCTAGATGTTCCCTCACGAGATCTTTGCCAACTGCTGGTGGGTAATCACCCCCACCTCAATCGTCCTGTATCCTGTCAAGCAGGGTAACACCCTCGGACTGGTGGAATACTGACACGAAATAATCATTTAGGAGTTCGATTTTCTTCTGGGTGTTGGTTGTCAGCTGTCCCATGTCAGTCGGTACAGGTCCAACGTTTTCCTTTTCTCCAACTTCCTATGTATCTGAAGAAGGACTTTTATTGTCCTTGATTTCTGTTGACAATTTGAATTCAGTTTCTGCCTTTGCTTTTCTAATCCTCTCCCTAAAGGTGCGGGCTATTGCTGTGTACTCTTCCTTGGTGGTATCTCCCAACTTCCCTGTAAGTTTCTCTTTTTAAATTTCAATTATTGTACCTGGAAGGCCACTTAACAATTTCTGCTGAGCTGTCGAGTGCAGCACACACAAAACATTTTCAGAAGATATCGTTTTAACAAATTATAGGTAAACAACAAATCATGCACTAAAAATAAAGCATCTACTAAAAAGTTTCATTTTATTTAAAAAAAATAATATCTTTGTCCTGATTTATGTTGGTTTTTTTAGTACTATATACAGAGGTGATTACATAAAATAATATGCAAAATAAAATCTTACTCTTGTATATTGTGAGGAGAGGTGTTGGGGGTGGGCATTTGGGGTTGGTGTAGAAGGTTGCCCGTATGCCAGGGCCCAGAAGCCAGCTAGGGACAGTGGGGAAGGAGGGAGTGGGGGGCAGGAGATGCATGAAGCATAGTTCCCCCAGACAGTACAGTGCAACTGCAGGGACAGTCCACCCCCTGCCTGAGTGCCTGGCTGCCCTCATAGCACTCTGCATGGGGCCAAGCTCCATCCACTCCCACATACTAATGCCAGCATAATGAAAAACTTGGTAAGCTATGTGAAAAAAAAAGTGAGGCTGATAGATGACAATATAGTGTTGAATAGTTTAGACACGTGTCCCATAACCCACACATGGAGGCAACTCATAATTCTGCAATCAAAACAAGTGAATAGTCCAAGGAAGAACATTTTCAGCAAGTCAACCTAATAAAAAGGGACATCCTCATCAGTCAGTATTCACTGTAATCTGTTTGGCAATGACTGATTTAAATAGGTGAAATTTAAGAGGACATCAGTGAAGAATGAAAACTTCAGCTTAGCAAAATAAATATTCAAGTTTCATGCTAATATTTTGGGCATTTTTTGGTCTGAGTGCAAACTCCATCTCTTCAGAAAGGTGATAAACTAGAATTAACAACTTCAGTCAGGCTATGTAACATACATTTGTAATTTTAAAGGCTTTTTACAAGGTGGCACAAGGGCTGGGGGGGTTGTTTTTTTAACGAAGCCTTTGGAGGCCGTAATTATTCAGTATAGACAACAAAGGCACATTATATGTTTGAAATGTTCATGTTAATATCCCAGTGAATCAAGCTATGTTTAAAATTAGGTGTGATGGGAGAAAAGAAGAGGAACATACAAGTATCTTCAACAGCCTAAAAGACTAGGTCATATATAATCTTTCCTTCTCAAGGCTCAAAGAGTAAAGGGGAAATTTAGAAATTCCCTCTCACAATGCCCAAGGACATTCCCTGTATGCTCCAAGTATCTGTAAGAGAGCGGTCAGGTTTCACATGAACCATTTATGTAAGAATAAATTATTTTATATGGCAGGGTATCCAAAGCGGGGTTTTGTTTTGTTTTGCGTTTACATACAAGGCTGTTGGATAGCGACATGCTAAACTTAAGAATCTTACTTTAATTTTTCTCTACCTGAGTTTACTGTATAAAACCATCAGAAAGAGAAACAAAGGAGGGATGAAAGTATCATAATATGGGAAGCATTTAACAGGAAATTATATCAAAACAGAAATAAAAGGGAGAAAGCCCTTAGCCAAATAAAACTACAGTTTGATAGAACTTTAGTTTTTATTTTTATGTAAAGAAAATTACTAAGGGGCAGAATCACCTTACACACTTCAAACAGGACCTAGGCAGACTTTAGGCACCCGAGTTCTTGTGAACCAAAACTGTTTCCATTAAAGCAGCTGCCTAACTCTGGAAGCACCTAAAACTTACCAGATGCCTCCCTATACAAGAGGCAAGTTACCTAGACATCTCCACTTTCAGTTCTGCCCCAGCCTGAGCATCCCGTTTCCACCTAAGCTCTGCTGAGATCCAGAAACAATGTAGACAGATGCTTAAGTTCCCTGAGAGGCCTGATCTAATAAACATACCTCCCACACATCAAAAGGATTGAGTCCCTCACAAAATGCAGTTGTAGTTGCTCTACTATGTTGCTGGAGAAGGAGACAGATGGTATGACCTCCAATATATACAGAAACCTAATGGTTAGAGCAGGTGTGAGCTGGACAGCCCACAGTGGACTCCATTTCCCAGCAGCCTCTGCCCAAGTCATAACAGCCAGTTTCTATGGACACCCCAGCAGCAGCAAGGCCATAACAACGTGGGGCCAGGGTCTCCACGGAGACTGGTTCCAGCAGCACCAACAGGGTACCCAACTGAGCAGGGAGGTGCTCGCAGCTGTGATCTTATGGCAGTGACAGCATAGTCCAGAGCCAAGGCACAACTGCAATCAGCTGCCCACACACCCCAGGCAGGGGCGTGCAGGCAAAGGATCATGGCTCTGCCCCAGCTCCAGACCACACTGTCACCACTGTAAGATCCCAGCCCCGGAGCAGCTCTCTGCCCAGCCACACTCCCTGCCAGCTCTGCTGGGGCTGTTCATGGAAACCCTGGCCCCCTGCTAGCATGGACCCACCACTGCTGGGGTCTCCATGGAAACCAGCCACAGAGATGAGGGCAGGGACTGCTGGGAAATGGAGGCTGGCACCCAGCTGGATCTGCCATTTTGCCCCCCTCTGGGTTACAGTGCTCTCCTACTAAGAGGGACACCTGAATCATAGGATCTTCTCAGCCAACATTTAAACAGACATGTCCAAGGAGACCAAGCTAGATTGTTAGGGGGAGGGAGAAATCCACATTCCACATTTACCCTGTGAAAGCTTTGTCACTGCGCAGACAAGAATGCAAGATTCACTGGGCTAGACACAATAATAGCAGAACCATGACCCTATCTTAGTGGTTAGGACACTCACTGGGATGAAAGAAATCCTGCATTTCAGTCTCTGTTCCCAGGATTATATCTATTTTTATCCAGTCACTGCAGAATCTACAGTTCATTCTACCCAGCTTCAGAAGGAGTGGGAAATGCCTCCCACCGAGTCTGACCTGTAGCCTGATGGTTAGTATACCTCCCCAAGGAATGGGAAATGTTGGTCTGAAACCCCACAGCCTGAGAAAAGCCTAAAACACAAGTCTGGGCAAGGCCACTAACTGATCACTTTTTATATAAAGTGGACACTACCACTTGTGCTTCCATCTACCCTAGCTACCACCCATTATTTAAAAGGAAATCAGCAGGTCTTACATCATCTTTGAAAGAAAAGTGGGAGAAATATACTTTCAGGACAAGGATTTCTGCTCTAGATCTCAAGTAGAAGGAGTTTCCTTCTTGCAGCCATGGTTCAGGCACCTGAGCTCCAGAGTGAAACAGACTCCTGTGCTCAACATCCTTTGTTGTCAAACCCTAGGCTGATTTCTGCTTAGGTTAAGGATTTTATTTGGATCATACTTCTGAGGTACTTAATTCTCCTTGTGCATTACTTAGCGAGCTTATATAGCTCACTTTTGGCCTTATATTCTACTTCAGCAGGAGAAGCGCTTGAAAGTTACACGGTGCCATTCAAGTCACTTAAGTCTTCTATTCAATCTAGCCCTATATTTTTTTAAGGTTGTTGGCTTTAAGATGTTTAGAAAAGTCTAACATCCATGTATTTCAACAGAGATACGTTAAGTACAGCAGTTGTGCATGCATTATATATGTATTGCAAATCCATTAGAAAAAAGCAGTGAAAACAAGTAGTTAAAAGAAGCAGGAGTTAGAACTCCTCAGTTTTAACCCAGAAGTGCTGCTAACTGTGCAAAATTTTGAACCAGTTAATTAATCTGTCTGCACACCTATTTACCACTGAATAAATCTACCAATACTGCATTTAGAATGCAGAACATGAAACAGTAGAAGAGCATGACTGGCCCCACAGCTTATTAGAGATAGCAGAGTGAGCATTTTATAGGGAAATTAGATAGTAGTAAAAGTTGATATGAAGTTTTCATAACCAAACTCAGTACTGAGATAAGTACAAATGAAAAAGACAATAAATACTTTCAAACTTGATACATCAGAAGAACAGATAAATCGAGTTTTCTTCCGTCAAAGCAGGGCTTGAAAAGGCCGCTTACTAGTTGCAAGTATGATTGCTGCAGTGAGTGGAACAGAGACGGGTTTAACTCAAACACATGAGTAATTTAAACTTAATTTAAAAGTACTAATCCCACAAAAATCACAAAGATAATATTCCAAGTATAATACAGCACTTTCCTCCTCCCTCTGCAGAAGGATATCTATAATGCCTCTGCTTCCACGTGGAATAAACAAAAGTCTTCTTGCCATCTGCCAGTGCTCAAAACCCAGATATAAAATTGACCAGAACAACAGCAATTTTGATTTGATATAGCATGAGAAAACTATAAGCAGTTCCCGCTGCTGTGCGCTGCTGATCCAGCGGCTCCCGCCGCTGCTCCCACTGTTTGTACAAAAGGACATGTGTGGGGGGGGCATCTGCCCCCTGATCTGTGGGGCAGGGCGGGCTGCAGCTGCAGGCTGGGGCCAAGCAGCAGGAGCAGCAGCAGGACAAGCAGCACGCAGCAGCAGGAGCCGCCCCTCCCCTCTATGCACCTCTCACATGAGCCGTGGCTCCATCCCACACCCACCCCACCAAGGCAGTGCCTACCCTAGCCCTAGCCCCGCTTCTTCCCTCACTGCCTCTCCACGCCCCTTCCCTCCCTCCTCCCCTTCCACCACACCAGACTTACCAGCCGGACACAGCTCTCCAAGCTGCCAGACTTTTGCTCCTTGCATGCCGCACTGAGCTTGCATGCACACATGAGCGTTTAAATCGGCCAAATTATCGGCCACTTCAGGCAGATTTCTGATATAGTCAATTTTCTTTATGTCAGTGCCAATCCAATATTGGACCAATGTATCAGTGCACCTCTACTCTGAATATGCCAGCTCTTACTTCCACTTGTTTCTTGGCTATGGAAAAATAATAGAACAATACTCATGTTGTAAAGAACTCAGAAAGATTACACCAGGTGTGAGTGTTTTTGACACTATGGATTCCCATTTGAAATCTCCAAGTTTCTCGCATGAATCACATGTAGGAGTTTGCACACCTACTATTGCACAGCATCCCATGATACCCTTAAAAGGATCTCATGGCACCACATGGTACCACAGCTTCCTGGCTGAGAATCACTGGCACAGTCACAGGCTGTTAAAGAGGCCTATTACGATTTGGGAGAAACAAAGTCACATAGTGATTGGAACAGTGGGTCAGATAGGGCCTGCCATGGATAAACTCATATGAGGGGAAACAGAAAAGACTGAAAACTTCATCCTGATTGATTTTAGAGTTGAGACATCTTCTCTACTGGAACAAGTTTAAAGAGCCACATAGGAGTTTACAGCCAGACCCTCAATGCAAAGGCCATTTTCCAGGCCTCATATACCCTCATAGAACATTGTCCAGTAAGACTTATGCTGCCCCTGAGAGGTTTAATGACTCAACAGCATCCAGAGAAGTTAATGCTACTCGAAATGACTTCAACTTTCACACAGTTCCTCACTCAATCTCCAGATTTTAATCCAGAAACGGTATTACAGACATTAAAAAGCACCCAGATCTAGTCTCTCTGTGGCTGTCTCACACTCAGTAGATCCCCCAGAGCACTAGAGTATATGTGAAGCTCCATCCCTCTCCCAGGCAAACACAATTTGTGTAAACCTTAAGCAAAAAAGAAATGTTTGTAGATCCAAGCGCCTTATCAAAAATAAATCTTACCTGTTTTTTTCTTGAAGTTGCCTTGGGCAACAGGCTGGCTGACAAAACTGAAGCAAATGGAGAACAACATAGCTCCGGAAATGGATTTGGAATTGATGGGATTTCCAGCACATCAAGTTGGCTCTTTTTTCTCCTACATCAATACAGAACATAAAGCAATAAATAAGTAGAGCAGGGACCACAATGTAATTGCTGCCAGAATTAAATCTGAAATAAGCAAATCACCATCTATTAAATAGTGACCGTATTATGTTTGGTGCCTCGGTCATCAGTTGCATTTGTTAGCTCCTTGCCAGCAGGCTGCATGTGGTTTTCATATGTGTTTAGTTCTGAACGTGAAGTAATCCCAGCACTTCCTCTTGAGTGTAAAATTACATTTGCATGCAAGTCTTTGCAGGATCAGTGTATAAATCTGTTTGCACTGGCTTCTGGAATTAGCAAATATTTTCAGGAACACCAGTGGAACCTGAGTCTTGCAAACACACCCATTACTACAAGTCTGTTTCAATTTGCCTACTCACTGTAGTAAACCAAGCTGGTGCGTAAGTTATTTTGCAGAGTAATGGCAAAGTGATTGGAATATCACACAGGAGGACATTCCTTTCTGCCTCTCACTGCTTTTGCATTCCTGCCTTATTAAATACAGCACCTAATAGGAGATGCTAAGCACTACTTAAATCTAATTCTCTTGCTGCCATGATTATTGCCAAGCAGTATCTACAAACTTCATTAATTTCAATACCATTTTGCGAAATCTTTTGCCTTATAATGGTTTTAGAACTCTCTTTTTAAGCAACCAAATGCAAAGCTTTTAGAATGCTGTAAGCAACATTGGGCTATTTTCTCATATGTAAAATAAAATGAGGATCCAATATACAAGTTTCATCACAAGCAACAGAAACTGAAACAGCATAAATACTGGTTTGATTTTGCTAATACCTAGTTCCTCCCTCCCCCGCCCCCCTTTGTGCAAGTTGATATTCTAAGCTCAATGTCTAACTTCACTTCCAAAATTACTCTAGGTTTCACTTGCTGATTGGTACGATATGAGTCTTACAGACCATCAAAATAAACTGGATGATGCAAAAGACCATTGCTTGTGTTTCTGAATGCATTTAGAGAGCAGTCATTTGATAGCAAGTATAGTTTTTAGAACAAAGGGAAAAATACTGTGTTCACAATATTCTAAGGTGTTCCAGATTTCAGCCCAGTGAAACTACCAGAAACTTCATAAGAAGCTAAGTAGGCGAACTAGACTTTTAATCCCCACTGTAATGGATTCTATTGGAGATGTGGTACAAATGTGACTGAGAGCAATCAGTTATAACAGCCATGGCTTTAATATTCACTATCCAGGGCAAATCAAGCCCTTATCTTCCAAGCCTGGGATGAAGAAGCTAGCCTTGGAAGATAACACCAGTTCATGTCACCTCAAGGGTGTGTAAAAACGCTCAGGAAGCCTGTTGGGGAGGTGCTTTAATCCCAAGGCACTTTACAAAATGCACCATTTGTTAGAGTACTATTGAACCCAACGAGCTTTTGCCTGTTGGTGCACTGGTCCAAGCCTACAGGTGGAGGTGCTCCAGGCTGCCGGACTGCCCCTCTTCCCAGCCCCACACCCCACCACCAGCTAGTAATGGTCAGCAGTGTCTAGAAGGGAGTTGGGCTCCTCCAACTAGCCTTGCTGGGCCAGGCCAGCAAAGCAGGGGGGCCTTGCCCACCCCCTGAATATTTGGACAGTGCCAGCCTCATGGCAGCTAAGCCTGGAGCTGGAGCAGGGCAGGAGGGAAAGGGAGCCACCCCTCTGCACCCCACTCATGTCCCAGACCCTGTCCCCACCCTCCACCACATGGCCCTGGCCCAGCACCCCGCTAGCAGGACCCTAACAGCTGTGGCCAGGTCAGGCTCATCTCCCCCTCCCCAGCTGTGGGTACAGCAGCCTCTGCCTGTGTCAAGACAGCCGCATGGTGGGGAGGAAGCAATGGCAACCCCCCTGCTGTGCGGGCCAGGCCTGGCTCCCCCCACGATCCCAGGAGGTGTAGCTCGGGGGGTGGGGCACACATGGCATGGGAGGTTTCCTCCCCACTCCACTGCACCCCACCCCTAGTTGTGCACGGAGGAGACAGCGGTTTCTTGTCCCCGGGATGACAACCCCCGTGGCGGGGCGGGGCGGCAATATGGCCTGGCATTAACCCTCACAGGGAGCCCGCTGCACACACGTTCCCCAAGGCGCCGCCCGACAGCACCTCGGACGAGGGTGACGTCTGCGCCGTCGGCCACGCTCTGACGCCAGCAGCGAGCGCCGGGGCAGGAGGGGGGGGCTCCACACCCAACCACCTCACACCCACGAGGCAGCGCTGGGCCAGCTCGGGGGCAGGGAGGGCCGCCGCCCCAGCCCGGCTCCTGTGGCCCAGGGCCCTTTCCAAACTGTCAGGTAGGGGAAGGCAACGAGAGGCAGCCGCTGCTGCACGTGGCCCTTCCCGTCACGGGACAGCCCCAGCCCGGGCCGGCCCCCGGCACTGCCCCTCCGGCCCCAGTCTTACCCGTCTGGCCGCGGCGCGGCTGGGGAGCGGGTCCGGGCGGGCGCCGTCC
>NW_017728949.1:48042833-48057622 GCF_001723895.1 Crocodylus porosus | reverse complement strand
GCCGCCCGGCGGGAGCCCCGGCGCGGGCCGCTCTGCTCTCGGGCGCGGGGGATGCGCCGCGGGGCTCCTGCCGCCGGCACCTCCGGCTCTCGGGGCAGCGCTGAGAGGCTCTGCTCGCTTGGCGGCTCCTTATCGCCTCCTGCACCAGTGTTAAGCCCCTCTCTCCTTTTCCGTGGGCTCGAGTCCCCCTCTTCGACCCCTCCTTCTTCTGCAAGTTTGCAGGGTGGTGGCCACCCCTCGCAGCGGCTCTCTGCCGGCTCCCCGCCCTGCGGTCAGGTGTGGCCAAAAACCTTCCCTCCGGTGCGGCAGCGAGTTGAGGGGTAGAAATGCTTGACAGCGAAGACGCTGCCAAGTCTCTCAAGAAGGCTGGATTTTGTTTTACGAATCTGAAAAAGTGACGTGCATTTGCCTCCAATGACTACAGGGTTCAAGCAACACTACCTTTTGACTAATTTTGTATGGTTTGTCATGCTTTTGCTCAATTATATATACAATTAGCAAATGAATGCACGTTCCAGTAGTAATACTTGTTTTTGCTTTGGTCTTAAACCGATTCATTAAGGATGCTAACAAAAAGTGACATTTGTGCAGTCATTGGCCCTCTAAAAGTGCTCTACAGCCCTGCCATGACAGACGCCCATATGCCCCATCATGTCACAAATTAACCCTCAGAACAAGGATCAGATGAAGGTGCTCCAAAGCTGAGCAGGTGACTTTCTGATGTAGCCCTGTGCTCTCTGGAGGAGAGGAGGGAGGATCCCAGAGGGGAATGCTTTCAGGGCTGGGGTTTGCCTAGCCCCAGCTGGAAGGGAGGGTGGATCAGCTGAGTGGCCTCCAAAGGAGAGCTCCACTCCACAGCAACCTCCCCCTACCAAACAGTGAATGCCTGTTGCTGGGGTTGGGGTCGCTCTAAGTCATGCCACCTGCTGTGAAGCATCATGAGTTAGAGCAGGAGCTGCACATGTGTCAGCACCCAAAGTGCTTGACCCCTAGCATATTAGTAAAGTATCTTGTTTCTCTCCAAGTGGAGTAACTGGAGAAAGATATGTGTTGTGTTATGCAATGATGTGCCACATCACCTGCACCCCACTTTTCAAAATCCTAGATCCACCCATGAAATGATTCTCTCCAGGGGAGGCTTCACGCTTTCCTCTAACCGCTGTTTATCTTGCCAGTTCTTCACTCTGACATTTCTTCTTTGACTTACTTTTTCTCTGCTTTTCCGGCCAGGTAGTGTTCACTGACCCAAAAGCCATAAGCTGCCTCCCTCCAGGCAGCTGGCCACCAGGCTCAGGTGTTAGGTCAGAGGAGCAGTCAATTCTACTCTTCTTGTGACTTTTAGGCACTTCCCCACTCCATACCCCAGATCCTTCTTGAAGAGAGGAGAATAAAGCTATTGATATTGGCCTATCTTGGTCATTGTGTGTTTAAACTCTTCAAGGTGGGTTCTTACCTACAGCCCTGGCAGCAGCCCCTCGAGCAAAACAAGAAGCCAACCCCAGCTTGGGTTTGTAGAGGATGCAGAGAAATGCAGGAGGGGACTGCAGATACCAGCTGGGCACCTGCTTACATGTCCATTGTTCATCACTAGCAAGTTACATCTAGGAGACCATAAAACCAAATGGTCCTTTCACTAGGTTGTGGTCATTTTCTAGGACTCTGAAAGCAAACCTAATTGTGACTACACTCAAAATTCAAAGTGAAAACACTGTAATTACCCAACTGTTCTTGAAATACACTCGCCTAGTGTATAATAAACCCCCTGAAACTTTTCTCTGTTCACTGCAATTAACTGCATTGAACTGAACTGGTAAACTGTTTCTAAATATGACTGTGTCAAATGATTAGGGTCAAGCCCAAGTCAGAGGAATGTAGTACACTTCTAAGAATATTTGAAAAACTTTAGAAAGTGAGTGATTTTTTAAAAATTATTATTGAAGAAACCTGTTTCAGAACAGATGTTGTTTTAAGACTCCAGAACTAGCTTCAGAGGCTAACATTGCAATTATCAGTATGAAGAAATAGTCGTAAGTAGGAGAAACACCAGAAGTTTTTTATTTTGGCTGACTTACAAATGATTTTGCAGAACATTTCTTTTTAATGAAACTAGGAATTCTTTGTCCTCTCAACAGTTCCTTCTCTGTTACTGTGGCAGCTGAAGAATCCAAGCTGATTAAGAATTCTTATACACAGAGATTGGCAAATGTTTTCAGAATTTCAGTTTAAAGACTGATTATAATTGCTGTTTGGTTCAATAGCAAAAGAACTGGTTGTTTACAAAGGGAACTTACTATTTGTTGAAACAGGGTGACGTTTATTGAAATGTACCTAACTAAAACAGAGAAGTCGCCATTGCTAATATGAGAAGAGGAAACTAGGACCTAGAACAGATGCGAATCTTGAAGTAGCACAGTTTAATGTCAAAGTCAAACTGTGGAAAGGTGGTAGCTTTTAATTTTTCAAAAGATCTGTATATTTTTTAATGGATCACTTTATGCTACTAAATTAATATTATGTCTCTGGTTTTATAGAATCGTAGAAAGTTGGGGTTTGGAAGGGACCTCAGGAAGTCATCTAGTCCAACCTCCTGCTCAAAGCAGGACCATTTCCAACTAGATCATCCCAGCCAAAGCTTTGTCTAGCCAGGTTTTGAAAGCCCCCAAGGATGGAACTTCCACCACCTCTCTGGGTAACCTGTTCCAGTGTTTTACTACCCTCCTAGTGATAAAATTCTTTCTAAAGTTACCTAAACTTCCCTTGCTGCAACTTGAGACCATTGCTCCTTTTTTGTCCTCTGCCACCACTGAGAAGAGCTCTGTACTCTTTCAAACCTCTCTTCAAGTAGTTGAAGGGTGCTATTAAGTCTCCTCTAGACTAAGTAAGTCCAGTTCCCCCAGTCTTTTCTCATAAGTCATATCCCCCAGACCCCTCACCATTTTTGTCACCCTCCACTGGACTCTCCAGTTTGTCTACATCCCTTCTGTAGTGGGGGGCCCAACACTGGACACAGTACTCCAGATGTGGCCTCACCAGTGCTGAATAGAGGGGAATAGAGGTCACTTCTCTTGACCTACTGGCAATACTCCTACCAATGCAGGCCAATATGTGTTTAGCCTTCTTGGCAACTAGGACATGCCTCTGGCTCATATTCAGCTTATGTGGTGCAAGCAGAACTGCCAGCTCGAGTGAAGCTATGCTAGGGCTGGGTTGGGGATTTCAACCAACAGGGCTGGGGAGAAGTAAGAGCAGCATGAAAACAGCTTCCAGCTTCCTTGCCCTGGGGCAGCTCCCCTCAAGCTTAAAGCTGTTTTCATACTGCAGCTGGGGAGCAGAGCCTGGGAGAAGCAGCTCTAGTGCAGGCGCAGCTTTCATCTGTATGCCTCCAGCACGGATGCAGGCAAAGCCCCTGCTGCTGTCCTGCCACCAAAGTCACCTGATCCATATCAGTCTGAACTCTGACACATAGTTCGATTAAGGGCATGGTTTTCAGCTTCCTGGCCCTACCATTGCTTTTAACGGGCTTCCAAGGGTAGTAGTGCTGTCCCCCTACCTTGGGGATCTTCAAGAGGAAACTAGACAAGCACTTGGTTGGGGTCACATGACTTCAGCACTTTTTCCTGCCACTGGCAGGGGGTCGGACTCAATGATCCTTTGAGGTCCTTTTCAATCCTAGAATCTATGAAAGGTTGCTGGTCCCTGAGTTAGGCCATAGACAAGGCAGGGAGCCATGGGAGGTACTCAAGTGTTTTAGGGTTCACACTGGGGTGCCTAAGTGGGTAAGTGCTTCTAAGCAGGTAGAATTCCAACTTCTGGAATCTAGTGAGCAATAGTATTTACCCCACTCCTTAGAATGTTTTATACGTTACCTCAAGGGTTGCTGGCAACCTTTTTCAAGCTGCAGGCCAAAACAAACTGGCCCCAGTCCAGCATGGGTCAAGCAGCCTTGCCAGCACATCAGTGGTGAGGTGGGGTCGGAGTGGCTTTCCCTGGATCCTCACCAGGTTCACACAGCTGGGAGTTGTGCCTGCTCCACTTCTTCAAGCCCCCTGCTCCCTGGCTGTGGTGCAAGTGCACCTTCAAGTTGGAGAAGGTTGTGTTGGGGCAAGGCAGCAGGAAGCTGCTTCCCACATTGGTCCTACTCCTCCCAGCCCAGCCCCAGTACAGCTCCACTCTGCCTGGAAGCTGCACTTGCACCACAGCACTTGGGAAGCAGGGGGGAGGGGGAGGCAGAGAGAAGTGGTAACAGTGAGGGTACAGCTCCCAAATCCTCATTAGCTAGAAGTTGTGCCCATGTCACAGCCTTGAGGTAGGGGAAGGGAGGAGGGGGACAGAGAAAAATGGCAGTGGTACAGGCATGGCTTTCAGCTTCCTGGCCCTAGCATTGCTTTTTGCTGCTCAGTCCCAGTGCGGGCATGACAGAGGCAAAGCCCTGATGCTCCATGGGCTAGGTCCAGTGACTCTACAGGTTAGGTCTGGCCCGTGAACCATATGTTGGCAACCCTGGAGTAATGCATTTTGCTGAAAGACTCTAACTTTTTGCTTGGGGACAAGTTATTTTGAAATTCCATAATACAGAAAACTCCACACAAAATGCATCCAACCACAGATAATTTTTGAAGAGTTATGTACTGCCTGATAATATATGGTTTTTGTATCTCTGCCAGCCTTTGTATAACAACTTTGTTTCCATTGAAAATTCCTAAAGCACATGGGGCATGGTATGCAAAATTTCTTGAAATGCATACCAAGAAAGAATAATGTTTTATAAGACAGCCCACTGGGTGGAATGGCCAAGGTTAAGCAGTTGTATCTGGGCAAAAAAGATAACCTGTACACAGAACACTGGGACATTGAAATCACATTTTTCTTTTCAAGTGAGCCTTTGCATCAGTCCTTTATTTATTTATTTTTATGTAATTGAATTCAGGAAGCTACAGAATTCAAGTGGGAGACAGGAGATGGAAGCTTAGTGACAGTCTGTGTAATTAGGAACAAGATGCTTAACTTCTTTGTACTTCAAAAGTGAAAATAACTCTTGC
Organism: Crocodylus porosus; assembly: GCF_001723895.1. NCBI lineage: Eukaryota > Metazoa > Chordata > Crocodylia > Crocodylidae > Crocodylus > Crocodylus porosus. The sequence continues at coordinate 48,052,583 of NW_017728949.1, read as the reverse complement.
CTATGTTATTTTGAGGCTTAATTTTTAATTATTATTTATGAAACACTTTGAGATACTGAAGTGATAAAAGGCTGTATAAAAGTACAGAGAATTATAATAATTCCATTTTGCTACAACAGCTTTTTTTTTAATTGTGTTCTAAAGCTTTTTAAGGCATTGATGTGTTTGATTAGGCTACAGCAGCTGATCAAGCCACAAACCAGGCTGCAAACTGAAGTATCTTGATTAAAACACTGTGGGCGTGTGATGGGCTAGCTTGCAGTGACTTAGCCCAGGGGTTTTGAAAGGGCAAAAGATGATTGGAGGACTTGGTAAGGACCTTTCCGTACCAATCAGGCCCCAGAGACTCACCCTCTACATCCCCTGGTTGGCCCTTCGGGTAACCAGGAGGGAGATAAAAAGGGGCAGCGTGGCTGACTCAGGGAAGACCAGTGAGGGACCATAAGGAAAGAGATTCAAAGAGCTGGACCAGCAGGGCAGGAGCAGTTGCCCCAGAAGTGCCCAAAGGGGTGGGACCTGCAGGCAGCCATTGGACCCTCAGCAGTGCAGTGTGTGACTGGCAGGAGAAGCTCCCCACTGGGCTCCAGGATTCCCTACAGGAGGCAGCGGCCAGCAGGAGAGGCTCTCCCACTCCAGCAAGGATCTGAGCAGCGACCTGAGAGGTTCCCAGCTCTGCCTTCAGCTCCTCCAATAAGAGGCCAGGCAGCTCGATGTGATGCCAGGGTTCCTGGAAGGTCAGGATCCCTACCAGCTTGATATAATACTAGCACTGGTGACTGCATGGCAGAGTTTTTGCCTACCACATGGGAGATCTGAGTTTAAGTCCCAGCTGGGGTGTCTTGGGATGAGTGAGCTAACAGGGAGAAATTCTTCTTGCAGTGGAAAAGGGTCATTGTGTTTTCCCCCTTCCTCCCCCTCGAGGTACTTAGGCCCTATATTCCTTGTCATTTGACATTCTGTATTTTTCCTTTTATATTTTACCAACCAGTATTGTTTGTTCTGCTGTTTGTGTTTTACTTTTTGGTTAATCCTGTCTTTTGTCAACTAGATGAATATGTCTATGAGTGTAAGTGTCTGACCTTTGTTGAATCCTGCCCCTTCAGGGCATTGTAGTGTCCCCTATACCCCCTGGCTTATATTGATTATGTTCCCAGTATTGTTCTCTCATTAAAAGGTATATGGTTAAGTCCCCATTGGTGGTCTGGCTCTGCTCTATAGGGGAGAAAAGTCCCTACACCTCCCACAGCGCTTGTGCACCTGCTTTGATCCCTTCAGTTGGAGAGGTGGTACCTCTTGGAGTACCACCCGGGTGACAGGCGCATCCAGACAAGCTTGCACATGCCTCTTGCAGCATCTCAAAGCCCTTTGAGATGCTGCAAGAGGCACGTGCGGGACCAAAAAAAGTTCCCATGCTACAAATTTGCAGCATGGGGGCAAAAAATATCCAGGATATCCAGGGGGCAAAAAATACCCTGGATGAAAGAAGTGGGGGCAGGGCACAGCCCCATAATCTGTCCTGAAGCTCTCCATAGTGATGCTCTGGTGGCCAGCCAGAACATCTCTATGGCTGACTCTCACCCCAGTGCTAAAGCCACAGGGAGCTGAACCCTCGCTCCATGCTGGTAAGTTGGGGGTGGGGTAGGGAGCTGGAGCAGCGGGGAGGGGACCATGGGAGGACCCCTGGATCACTGCCTTGCCCAACCCCATCCCCCACCTGCTCCCCAGGCCCCACCATGGTTGTCTCACCCGGCCCCATGCCCCGCCTGCCCTCAAGCTCCCCCCCAGTTGCTACCTCACCTGGCTCCACCCCCATCCATCTCCTGCAGCCTACCACAATGGCCCCCCTGCCTGGCCCAAGCGTCCCAGCAATTAAAAAAAAAAAAATGTCCTGCACTCACCGGCAGTAACAGCTGCTCTCAGGGTCACTGGAGCCTCTTGGCAGAGCCCTCCTCACCCAGCATGGGGCAGCGGAAACTGGCCCCGACTACCTGGCACCTGCACTGCCCCATCATGTGGGTACAGCTGGGGTTGGCAGGACAGCATGCAGCTCTACATGCTGTCAGGCACCTGGGGGTGCTTGGACTGAGCGTTGCCAGGCCCTGGGTGACAGCTGTAATGTGGAGGGCTCTGCCAAGAGGCCCCAGTGACCCTATCAACTGCTACTACTTCTGGTGAGTGCAGAGCTTTTTTTTTTTTTTTTTTTTTTTTTTTTTTAAGTGCTGGGAGGCTGGGGCCGGGTGGGGTGGCCATCGGGGAGTTTGGGGGTGCAAACGAGGGATAGGGCAGCCGTCGCGGGGCTGCGAGAGTCAGTGGGGGATGGGGCCAGGGTAGAAAGTGGGGGGGCACATGGGCCCTGCAGGGAGGAGTGTGGCCTGTATTGGGGGGGCAGTCCATGAGCTGGGTTGGAGGGCTGTGAGCTGCGAGGGACAGGGGACTCACCTCTCCTGAGCCATTCCCCGCACAGTACCCCCATGATCCACACTTACCCACACACCCGACATCCCTCTACAGCCACCCACATACCCTACCCCTCTTCCCACCACCCTTCTGCAAATCCCACATCCCCCCAACACACACCCTATGTGCTCGGCTGCCAGATAGGATGAAACCTGGAGCTGTGGCTGCAGGGGAAGCTGTCCCCATATCCTGGTTAGTGAAGGGGTCGGGGGAGCTCTAACTGCTCTGTGGTAAGAAAACCAAAGGCAAACAGCAAAACATACAGATATTTAGAAATCATTTTATGATGATGATAGAGACATGGGTAGGCTTCCAGATTGTGTTAACACTGTAGATATAGCTAAGAAAATATTGCCCAATGGATCTGTCTCTCTGTCATATATTTATATCTATATCTGGGTGTGATGGCCTGCTTTGAACTGTCAGCTCTGAGCAGGCAGGGTCCTGCCACTTGCCTCCCTAGCAGGAATTCTGGCGTTCTCTATTTGAAAACTGAAAAATCTCTGATAAAAAAAGTCCCAAAGTCACTCTGTAAAATACCCTGAAATTCACATTCCTCCACAATTAAAATGAAAGACCACTATCTATATCTATATCTGGGTGTGGTGGCCTGCTTTGAACTGTCAAAGCATGTGTTCTGGGCCCACTCTCAGGTGGCTGACCTCCTGGCCAGTTCAGGCCAGGAAAACATGCTCTGACAGTTCAAAGCAGGCTACCACACCCAGAACATCTTCTGGGCAATAGCTGCCCAGATGGCCGGGCAGAGGCGTATACGGCAGTGGTGCCGCACAAAGGCCAGCTCTGCAGCCATAGCCCACTGACAGCTGGCCCGGAGGGGCAGATGCCTCTACTGACTGTACAGTCCCCATTCAGGTCTGGCAGGTACACAGCAGGTCACAGCCAGGCAGCAGCCCCCACTGTCAGAATGCTGCAGTGAGTAGAGGGTGTAGGGAACTCTCAGGACTGCTTCAGCAGTCCAGCTGGCACAAGAAGGGGGCACCATTTGTAGGTGGCAGTGGTGAGCGGATGGTGGTGGTGAGTGGTGAGCGCCTGCAGATGCCGGTGGCGGTAAGGGGGGAACAGGTGACAAAAGGAGACTGCCCACAGAAGGTGGCAGTGGCCAACCTCATGAGCGGCACGTGCACCCATGCGCCCCTCCTATGAGTTCCCTATGTTCCCAGGTACCAATTGGCCAGGCCCCAGAACCTTCTGAGAACGCATAGCTTTGAACTGCTTGCCAGGACAGCTTTTTATAGGCTCTAGCTCCCACTAGCTGCAGATCTGGGAGGAGCCAGGCAGGGTTATTTTGCCCCAAGTGGCACAACTTGCACTACACCAAAGTGCATGTCTGGGCACGTGCCCTGAGACTAAAAGCCTCGGCTCAAATTTGCGCCATTTCTATTTGAGCTGCTTCAAACGTATGTGCCTACATGTGTGGATGTGCCCTATGTCATTATAGTTTTCTTGGGATTCACAAAGTAACAACTAACATTTTTTGCCAACCACACATTCATGCACAACAAAGCAAGCACCTTTTATTTTAATTAAATAATTGTTGGGAAATAGTAACTGTAAAAAGTAAGTGCTGGAATATTCACGGGGGGCTACACTTAGTGCAAGCCTGATTGGCCCAGATCCTCTATTTATTCAGTAGGAATAGCTGTGGTACCACAGGGATTAAATATTGTTTTGTTTTTTTAAATTAACAAGTAGTCTACTGTTCAATAGGGCTGTGTGAAATTTCACCAGCTGTTTTGATTCAACACTGTTTTGACTCATTTTGAGCTCAAAACAGTGAAATCAGAATGAAGGGCTTTGAAACAGCCTCGAAACAAAACGAAGCTAGTAAAAACATTTTGAAAGTTTCGAAGCTGCCAGCAGCCAGGTGGTGAGAGATGGGAAAATCAGGGCTGCGTTCCCAGCAGGACTGCTTGAAGGTTGACCTCAGAACTAACTGCGGAGAAACTTCTCATTTAACTGAATTTGCAGTGAGGAAGGCATAGAGTGTATAGTTAATGCAAGAGGACTAGAACCTACCTCAGTGGCAAATCCTAGAAAAATATATAGTTTTGTCTAGAATAAAAGTAAGAAAGGTTAATAGATGAGGTAAAGTTCTTGAAGCAGATCAAACTGCATTCTAATTTGAAAGCTTATCAACAATTTAGTTAAATATTTATCTCTGTATTGTAAAAGAATAGCACTTTTGCTTAGAAAATTAGGTTAAAATATTACCACCAAAGTTATCCTTAGTGATTCTCAAGCAGTGATCCCTATTCTGTGTGCTGTGCCTGTGCTTGGAAGAACAAAGGTGGTGATCACAGGGCGGCTAGGATCTGGAACCAACTTCCAAGGGAAGTGGTGCTGGCTCCTACCTTGCAGGTCTTTAAGAGGAGGCTTGACAATTACCTAGCTGGGATTATATAAGCCCAGTATTCTCTCCTGCCCAGGACAGGGGGGTCAGACTTGAAGATGTACTTAGGTCCCTTCCAACCCTACATCTATGAATCAGAGGAACTTTTGGTTTATATCTCTAGCTCTTCAGTGTTTCCTAAGCAATCCCAGGCAAGCTCCATGGTTTTTTCTGTGCCCCAGGTTCCTCATCTAAAACATGGCATTTATAATACTATATACAGGCATACAGTGAAGACATCCCTGTAGTGGATACAGTGAAGACAAATTAAAGTTTGTAGAATACTTTTGAGATAAGTTCCCTGGAAGAACTGAGGGAAAGCTTTATGCAGAAAGACACAATTCAGGTGCATTACTACTTCTCCTAAAGCCAGTTAATATTTATAGCCAGACTATTAACAATATTAACCCCTTTGTTGATCTTTCCTACAGCTGATTTTTTTCTGCTATGAATCAATTGCTTTCCAAAGAGGTTTGGAATGCTAAGAAACACTGTATTTAACATATTTTCAATGAATTAATTATTTGCTGGAAGTTGTTTTGATAAAATCTAGACAAATAATGTAAATGGTCTAACTAATGAAACTACCATACAGAAAACTATATTTAAGAAGGGGAAGAAGGAGGATCCAGGGAACTACAGATCAGTCAGCCTCACCTCAGTCCCTGGAAAAATCATGAAGCAGAGCAAGGAATCCATTTCAAAGCACTTGGAGGCAAAAATGGTGATTGGAAACAGTCCACATGAATTCACCAAGGGTAAGTCATGGCTGACCAACCCGATTGCCTTCTATGCCAAGGTGACTGGCTCTGTGGATGCAGGGAGACCTGCGGATGTGGTGTACCTTGATTTTAACAAGCCTTTTGATATGGTCTCCCACAGCATTCTCGCAAGCAAGCTAAGGAAATATGGGCTGGATGAATGGACTGTGAGGTGGATAGAAAACTGGCTGGAGGATTGGGCTCAGAGAGTAGGAATCAATGGCTTGATGTCTAGTTGGCAGCCAGTATCAAATGGAGTGCCCCAGAGGTCAGTCCTGGGGCTGGTTTTGTTCAATGTCTTCATCAACGACCAGGAAGACAGCATAAGGTGCACCCTCCGCAAGTTTGCAGATTACATCAAGCTGGCGGGACTAGTAGATACACTGGAGGGTAGGGCTAGGTTTTAGAGTGAGCTAGACAAATTGGAGGATTGAGCCAAAAGAAATCTTATGAGGTTCATCAAGGGCAAGTGCAAAGTCCTGCACTTAGGATGGAACAATCCCATGCACTGGTATAGGCTGGGGGTTGACTGGCTGGGCAGCAGCTCTGCAGAAAAGGACCTGGGGTTACAGCTCTGCAGAATAGGACCTGGGAAGAGAAGACAAAGAAATCTGTGTGTGAAGGTCCTGTTATGGAAATGCTTTGAATTTGTTTAACAATCTGAGGGCAGATGCTTTTGATACATGGAAGAATATTGATAATGAAGATAGATTTTTATAGACTGATAATGAAGGAAAAGAGTTCTCTCTGTTCATTAGACCCGACTCCTATCTACATTCAGCTGAAGCTAGTTGCACTTTATCCTCACGTAGAGATGATATTCACAATAGGGCTGTGTGAAATTTTGCCAGGTGTTTTGTTTCAATGCTGTTTTGACTTATTTCAAGCTTGAAACAGCAAAATCAAAATGAAATGAAGGGCTTTGAAACAGCCTTGAAATGAAATGAAGGTAGTCAAAATGTTTGGAAAGTTTCAAAATGTTTTGAGTTTCGAAGCTCAAGCTGGGCTTACCTACAGAGAAAGAGAAAGTAAGGAGAGGGAGGGGAAGAGTGGGGAAGGACTGCTCTCATATCGACTGAGGTCCCTTCCTATCCCAGTACTCTGGGGGACAGATGGAAAAACAGCATAAAAGGCAGCATTGTTTGAACTGGCCTGCTTTTTGTCTTGGGGTCTGCCAGTTACTGAGCTATGTTCCAGCAGCTCAGGAGCGTTAAACAACCAAGGCTACTACTAGCATTGATTTGAATGATTTCCTACTTGCTAGCCTAGCAAGCGGGATTCCACAATACCTTTTGCTTTCTCCTAAACCATTTTATTTTATTATTATATTAATTGATTTATTCTTTTCAATTTTATAATTATATTGGATATTACACTATAGAATTTATATCAGAAGGGAGATGCATTTATATATTTATATAAAAACGACACTGAAACGCACCATAAAGCATGGTGAAAAGTCAGCTGGCAAGCCTTCAGGAAGGGATAGAAAAGGGATAGAGGGAGAGGTGCAAGTTCCCCCAACCCCCTAGACTGATATGCAGCCTCTTTCCTACAACCAGCAGGGATGAGGCTTCCAGAACCAGAAAGGAGAGGGGAGCAGTACCAGTTCCAGTGCCACTGCCTGTGTCTGAGTCTGCATCCTCTCCAAGAGCATTAGCCATAATGCCCCCCGCCCCCAACACCACCATGAGAACAAGCAGCAGCACCAGCATGACAGTCTCCTCCACCCCCATTTCACTTCCCATGCTGAGCATTCCAGTGACAAAGGAAGAGCTGGAACTGGATCTGGGTCTGAGTGCCATAGAAAGGAAAATTCTGATAAGGAGGAAGAATCAGCTGAGTTTGTGCTCCACACAAAAGTTTCCCCTAGAGCCAGGTCTCCTTCCCCAGAAGGCACTCCAAAGGAGGCTGAGGTAGAGATTGCAGAGGCAAGCATCTCAGCTGAGTCTGGTCCTCCTGTTTCTGTGGCTCTGCCTGCTGAGGAGGGGAGAACTGCAACATCCACACATGCACCCACACTCCAGAAGTGAGCAGGTAGTGTGGTCTGGGATAATTCTGAGTTGGCTGATGATCCCACATACGCTTGCACTGGCAAGCCAAAATCAGCTGGGGCAAGGGAACAAAACACATGAGCAGCACGGGAATGCTAATGCATCTCCACAGGCACCACCCCTCTCTCCTCCTACCCCAGCCTGTCTCTCTCACCCCTTGACACCTCCATTTCCACTTTCGCTGACTGGCTTTCTTGCCTGCACTAGATGCCAGCCTCTGGCTTCTTTACTATTCCTACACACACACACACACACACACACACGGTGCTTATTCAGCCTGACAAAGGGTTTTTCAAATTGAAAGCTTGCTAAGATATATTTCTCTAACTCTTCAGTTGGTCTACTAAAAGATACCAGATTAGACTGACCCAAAGGAAAGGACCTTGTCTGCCAATGCCATGTCCTTAAACCAGCACTCCTTGCATCTGACCGGACCTAGCAGCACCCTGGGCACATCTAAGCCCCAGGGCTGGGGCTGGCAGGGAGAGATCTCTGGCAGCCGTTGGAGAAGAAGCTCCTGCAGAGAGGAAAGAAAGGCTCTATCACAGTTTGGCTGACTCATATGCTGCTGGTGCTACTGTGCAGCTTACTAATCTATTACCTGTTGTCATTTAAAGTGGTGGACCGAACCAAGGCTGTAGGGGAGGAGGAGACCTCATTGGGCAACTCTACCATGTCATGTAGAGGCTCCAGCACCAGTGAGGGTGCACCTTCACACACACACACATACACACACGGTGTGACCCATATCACGAGTTTTGCTTGTCAGCAGCCTGAGGTGCACTTTCCCAAAAACCCCTCTACCTATCTCCTTGGATCTTGGCAGGCTTCAGGGCCTCAGAAGGGGCTACCATCCCTGCAAGTTTCATCCAAATCAGGCAAGAAATGACAAAGTTATAGGCAGTCTTGTGCTTTCCCATTATAGCCTATGGGTGAAATGTCAAAACAGCGTTAAAAACAGCAAAACAGTTTCGAAAAAATGAAACGGAATAGTGATTTCAAAATGAAATGAAACTCAAAATGAAACACTGTCCTGTCGAAACAGAAGTTAAAGTGGAATGGTGCTGTTTTGCACAGGCCTAATATTATTCTCAAGCTGAAACATCGATTGATTACAACACTATATCATTCCTCAGTATTTCCAGACAACTGGAACATGGCCCTTCACATGAACTCCAGTTTCAACCCATGTGAATACATTGTGTAACTAATCCTTAAGCTACTGTACTAGTAAAATACTATGAAGAACAGAGTATCTGTGGATGACTGCAAACTAAGTGATACTTTAGTAGAGTCCTATAGCATGTTTTTGGAACTACATCTCCTCACAGAAGAACATCCCTGCTGAATTTATATAGCTTCTGAATATGGCCAGTTTGGTTAGAATAGGATTTATCCAGGATCAATCCTACTCGATTGCCTGGAGAGCTTAGGTAGAGACAAGAGATTGATGTTCAATGCAGACCAACATAAGGTGATATACCAAGGGAAGAATAGTCAAATGCACAAATATGCAATGGGAGATAACTTGTTGGATAGCTGCATTGCTGAGAAGTATCTGGAGGTTCTGGTGGATCACAGACTCAGTGTAAGTCAGCAATATAATGCAGTCATGAAAAAGAGAGACAGGAAACGCAATTTTGGGCTGCATCAACCAGAGTTGTAGGTGTAAAACAAAGGATGTGATATTACCACTATACAGCAATGGTTAGCTCTCTGTTGAAGTATAGTGTGCAGTGACAAAGATGAAGGGTTTGGCATGCAAGCCATATGAAGAAAAGTTGAGAGACTGAGTTATGTTTAGCTTAGTGAAAAGAGGATTAAGGGGTGACATGAAAGCAGTTTTCAAATACAGGCATACCTGGTTTTATTGTGCTTCGCTTTATTGCGCTTCGCAGATATTGCATTTTTTACTCCTGGTAAAGATGCTGTGAACGTTGTTGAAATGACAACAAAGGATTTAGAATATTATATAAACTTAGTTGACGAAGCAGCGGCAGGGTTTGAGAGGATTGACTCCAATTTTGAAAGAAGTTCTACTGTGGGTAAAATGCTATCAAACAGCATC
>NW_017728949.1:48029441-48042544 GCF_001723895.1 Crocodylus porosus | reverse complement strand
TTATATGCACTGGGAAACCAAAAACTTTGTGTGACTTGCTTTATTGCGATATTCGCTTTATTGCGGTGGTCTGGAACCGAACCCACAATAATCGCTGAGGTATGCCTGTATTTGAAAGGATGCCATAAACAAGAGGGAGAACACCTGTTTTCCCTTGCCACAGAGGACAGAACACAAAGTAATAGCTTTAAATTGCAGCAAAATAGATTTAGATTAGATTTCTGGATAAATTTATTTTCTGTTAAAACATTAAGGCAGTGGACTGGACTAAGAATGGGAATGGGCAGGGAAGAGTTTAGGCAAAACATTTCTGCATTCAAGCTGGGTGTTGGATGGGATGACCCTCAAGATCCCTTCTAATCCTACAATTTTATGAAGACTAGTCTGTTTCTATTTCTTGTTTCTAGTCTTCTCCCTATAACAGATATCCTGACACTCATTTATAGAGCCAGAAAGAAAGTCTAAAAAATTAGAAAAGTTGCATGTGTGCATATGGAGGCATTCAGTAGCTGAGATTATGGAAAATACAAAAGAACCCCTCTCTCAGCCTCCCTCTCCCCTCTCAATCTTTCATCCACAAAGAAAGATGAAGAAACAGGACATTTTCAAAGCTGTATACACATATACATTTATGTGTATATTTGGGGGAGGTGAGAGCGCTCAATTTTGTGATTAATTTTGACTAAATTATCCGAACTACATCAGACATTTTGCAGCGGCCCAGAGGGTGACCACAAAAAAAAATTCAAATCAGTTTCCCTATATCCTGTGCAATTTAGAAATCCTGGATAATTTGACATTCACTGAAAGTTTCCAGGAACATTAACAATGGAGTCACATCACTCCTACATAATGACAGAGAATAAAACAGTCTTTTTAAATCTATAACAATTTTCAGCATTCTAGGAATTCTCTTGGGTATAGTTTGTAATAGGTAATTTATCACCATTTGTATAACATCACCAGTTGTTAGGATTATTATTGCTCCCTAGTTTGAGTTAGTCCCCCTGATTTATTCAGAGGGCAGAAGAGATCACCATTCTCCAGAGCTCTTCCAAAGGGTAGCTTTAAGGTGAATATTCTACCCAATAAACTTTTGTCAAAGCAACTTTTTCAAGGAAGAATGCTAACCCAGTGAGATAGAAGCTTCACACAGTTATTCATGCAAGTGTGTGTATTTAGGAGTTACTTCTAAGCTAACAGAAATCAATTCAGGTATTGATTATGTATCCTATGACCATAGCTTCTTTGAGAAGTTTAGCTGCAAGATGCTGGCAAAGTACCAATGTTTCAAAAGTGTTTTGATACCTGGTATTATGGATAAATGACTAGTGAAAGTTTCAAATGTGCACAGGTGGTAGATAGGCGACCTTATGAAAATTTCTCTGGCACTAGGCCTCTATCTGCATCTTTCCTCACCTAAATAAAAATCTCATGTTAAATTTACTTTAACATCAGATGTCCAAAGTTCACACACAAGGTCTGCAGAAGGTTAGGAACCTGAACCACTGTCTCCTGAGTGCCAAGTAGTACCCTAACCAATACACCAATCTGCCACACGGTAAATACTTATGGCTTTTATACATGTGCTGTAGGAGTGGGGGGGCAGGATGGGGACTTTAATTACAGTGGCTCTGAGAACCACTTTAATTAAAGCACTAGTAGTGTCTCATGTATCAGCATCCTGAGGGTTTCTAAGGAAATAAGAGAAGTAGCATTTCTTCCTGTCAGAGCCATTGTAATGTCTGTAAGGCAGCTTTAATGCTCATCTAAAAGATAACATATTCTAAACTTCGGGTTAGGGAAGTGCATCTCAGTCACCAAAAACTTCAAGTTCCATAGAAAAAATGAACAACTGCAGTCTGCAAATCTTTCTCCTATCCAGGTAAATCTATGCCAGTCATTTCACCACACATGTAATAACCTATGCTGACAATCTGTGCAGAAACTCACATGTGGAAGATCAGGGTTACAATACATGTGCTGCATATTTTGAAATTCTCAGACAATAGGGTTAGTATATCTTCTTTATCCTGTTATGTAAACTGTGTGGTCCTAGATGACACATTAAAAACCTATGCATGCTGATCAATACTGGTACTCCCAGTGTTGCTAACTTAATCCTTTTCAGTCTCATCATCCAGCAAACAACTGCTGGTAGCCTAAATCTCATCTGTTCTGAAGTTTTTCTGAAATTTCCATATGGTAGCTCCAGCACAGGTGTACCTCAGCTAAAGCTAGCAATGTCCTAAGAGCTACTGTAGGCAGGCTTCTGTTATTTTAATGTTATGAGCTTAAAGGATGCCAAGTACTATAGAGAGAACATAATCCACATTTGGCCTGGTCCTTTTAATATATTAAAGGACTGCTGCCAAACTGCAAACATTTTTAAACTTTATATTTTGCTACACAATATTATCAGAGACTACTTGAACCAGAAAGAAGAGCGCAGTGCAAAAAGGAAAGGTAAAAACACAAATGTTGTTCTCAGTTTTCCAACATTATCAGTTCATTGCAGAAGAACCAGCCTATTAGAGTGTTAGTAAAGTCACAGTACAGTCAAAGATATCATGCTGTAATACAATACTAAACGACTGGCAGTCACTTGAACAGCGGAGTAGACATCGAGCTCAAAGCTTATTAAAAATAAAGAGCCCAAGAATAGATCTTGGACATACCCTTATTCATAACAGTCTTGTTCCTGAACTTTAAGGAAACCCAAGTGTGGGTTCCCTTATATAACCTGAAAATTGTGACTTCCTTTGTGTTTTTAAATTATGACCACATACAGGTGTGTTGTGTTTCTACTAGAATTGCCACTGTCCCAGTGGAAATCATGAGCATACAAGCATTCATTCAGTTTTTCCTAGGGAAACATGCACCCTCTGGAAGAAAGATCTTCAAGGTTCACACTGGGAAGAGAAATTCTTTCAAGAACAAACAAGTGGTGCAGTGGGGCAATACCCCCACACGTCCTCAAACCAGGCACTACCCAGTCAGAGGAACAGGCAGGGGGGGATTTTCCTGCTGCTCTAGCCCCTCCTAGACCAGCCCAAGAGGTGACTGGAGCAGCTGGGCGAAGTCCCTTACCTGCTCCTCCAGCTGGGGTCCCCCAGTCTGAACAGCAGACAGTGAAGGTTGGCCTCCTGCTCCTTCTCTGGATAGCATTTAAAGCATGTGGGTTTGGGAACTGAGGCAGAAAGAACTTCTCTGGGCCCAGTTCTTGGCGTTGCCCCCCTCCACCTCCATTCCCCATTTTGAAATCATTGCCCATGCCACACACAGTGATTTAAGAGCACAGAATCTCTCTCTGCAGCTCTGCTTTTTCATGCCTCTGGGTTGCACACAGGGTATTTTAAAGGCTTGGGGGGGGGGGGGAAGCTGTCTTTTGACAGCCTGCCCCATTCCTAGGCAGAAAGATAGAGTAGATGTCAAGTAATGGGCTCCTCCAGGGACAGAACTGGCTGTTCCCCGACTGGAGAGCTTCCCTGTGCAGCTCTCCAGCCACGGCCCAGGAACACGTGTGCACTCTGGCTCCCAGGATAGTCACAATTCTCTGAAATTCTTACCACTAGAAATGAACTCCTGTCCGTGACCTATGACTATTCACATGCATTCAGTCATCATTTCTAGAATGAAGGGCAGTCTTGGTATGGGTGTTTTCTAACTTTAAAAACAATACAGAACCACAAAGTATACCAATAAAACTAGATCATTTGAAATCACTGGTTTTTGAGACTATCTACACACTAAGGGGATTTTTCTAAAAATTTCTACCAGTTCTACTATCTGTTCAGTAGGACTTTGGCTAGCACTGAATGGGAACCCTAGTATACAAAAAGGTTCCAATAGCTTGTGTGTGTGTTTTAAACTACAACATTACTTAAACCTGTTCTTTAGCTTATTGTAAGAATATTTTAAATGCAAGCAGACGAGATTCTTTGAGTAAATGTGATGTCTTTTATTAGACAAACTAAATAGTCAGAAAATTTGCTCTTTGCAACCTTTTGGACACAAAGACCCCTCTTCAGGCATAAGGAGAAGCTGCTGGTGTTTTGTGTTCTTGATGGAATAGGAGCCCATATGCAAAATGCAGGTCTTTGAATGAACATACTGCTCATCAGTTATCAGAACCATCAAGTTAATGAAGCCCCCCGTTGCTGCTGCTTGATGTGGTGACAGATATGGTGAAACACAAGTGGATATGGTGAAACACAAGTTATTTTGGAGTAGGGAGTGTCCTAGTCAAAATGGGAAGTGCTAGAGAGAGAAAAAAATCTCCTCTCTCAGTACTCAAAACGTTGGTTGTTCAATAACAAAAAACAACTTCTGTACCTTCCAAAGCAGCAAACTCCCAAGCTGTCCGTGTTCCTAGTTTCACTATAGCAACTTATTCTATGTTTCTGATATGAAAATCTCTGCAGCACAGTGGAAACATGAATCCAGCATAAAATTAATATACAACTAAAAAGGATGGAAAAAACACAAAGAATAATAGATTTGGGAGGCAGAGCTGCATTGTTCTCAGTTTCCTGCCACACATGCTTCCACACATTTTAGATCTCATAGACTTTGAATTTGAATTACCAAATTTGGATAGTAATAACAAAATTGGGAGGTCAGTGTGTATCAGATTTGAACCAGCACAGAAATATTAGATCTCATACATTAAGATTTCCACACCCCCCACACACACAGAGAATGTAGGGGTGCATTTAATAATGTAAACTGAACCTCTGCTCTGCATCTACTTAAGGGCTGCTGGAACCTGATTCAGAAAGTAAAATCTGTGCATCTCAGTTCTGATGCTGCAGTGGTAAATACAACTGTTTTCCAAGAATGAATATAAGCACATTTCCAGCCTGGGTGTGTGTGCGTGTGCGTGTGTCTGTGTGTGTAAGAGAAGCTACACATTACGCTAGAAATGTATAATGTATGAGATAGTTCCAGACATTTGTCTTTCACATGGTGGCACTCTAACCTCTCCTGAAAAGTCTTACAAAAAGTTTTTCTCTCAAGCAGAAAGAGGGAAAAGGGCTGACTACTCTACAGATTTCATAAACACTATGTAAACATCTGAACAGCATGAAATTTGGCCATTTACTGAAACAAGCATTGTTGACGCAGGTGTGTATTTAGAGGTGTGAAAGCAGGAAGGTTATTTTGGTCACTTCAATAAAACTCAGCCATCAGTGGCTTCTTGCTAAAGTAATGGATCAGCTACCCATAAAGAAACCTCAGGTACTGCACAAATAGGTGTTCAAAACTCAAGTGTCCCTTTTCCCTCAGAGTCATTACCTACCAGATTTTACCTAGTGCTAAAGGAGCTTGTGTTTTTAAAGGGCAAATATGAGAGCAAGATCTTAAATCACTAAAAGTCTATATTGTGTTTAATGTTGGCTAGTGCTATGGCTAAATTCCTGCTCATATTCTACCAATGTGTATGTTTTTAATTAGACAACTTATTGTTCACTGTAGCTAGAAGTCACCAGTGCCTCTTCAAAAGGTAACTGCAGCTCAGTTGCAAGTGAAGTAACTTGAATCTACACATAGGACAGTTTCTGTTCTGTTATATTCTCTGATAATTTAATTTAGTGGCATAGTGAAAGCACAGGCAGAGATTGGCACGTTGCTTTTCCAACATTCTGGGGTTCCATTTAGAATGGAAGGTAGTACCACACACATGTAAAAAGAGCCATGCTGTTTTTATAAAGTACTTTAAATTCCATGGGAGAATCAACCCAGGAAAGATTCTCCTGCAGGATTTTATGAGGGTAATAAAAACCAAGTCAAAGTCTTTTATCTGTAGTAATCACTTTTTATTCAAGGAAAAATGCTGTTTTTTCATAAAATTGAATCTGAAAATGGAACAGACAGATATGTTGGGTCAACTTATAATTGCAGCAATAGTATTTCATGCTAGTCAGGTATGAAGTTTCAAATTTTTAGAACCTTGTCGGTGTGATTTTCATGATTTCAGTTAAGTTTACTGGAAGTGATGCTTTTCTTAACACCAGGAGTAAATTGAGACTAACTCCCTTGTAACTCCCTTTCAGCTGCATTAAAGACAATTGGTTAAGTATGTTTATTGCAAGTATGAAAGTCAAAACTGTAGGGAGGTCAGTTATAAACTGACATAGCATCTAAGGTTAGTTTGACTGTTACAGGTCCTTTGAAAGAAAAATGAGGTTGACTTAAGATCAGAACTCTACAGTACATGCTAATCAGCAGAATGCTTCAGGTTGCTGCAGCATATATCCTCTTTCAAGGATGAACTGTATTGTTATAAATAAGTATTGTGTGTGCATTTCATATAATATATTCCACTTGCATAGTTGTTAGGCATAATCAGGCATTAATTTAATATTTTACTGTATACAGATTAAGGCTGAATTAAATGAACACAATAGTCCAAAAGTCATGTGAGTGATTGATCAAAGCAAAACTTTCTCCAGCAAAATTAAAAGGTTCTCCATAACTGTCCGCTTTTCGCCTACTTCATTTATTAAATTCTTCTAATAGGAATGAAGTAAATCATATTGAAAAGAAAAAAAAAAGGTTGATAGCCTCTTTAACACTTTTCAAGTGGGAAAGTATTTCTTTTTCATTCTGCTGTCAAAAATGAAAGCTTGAGATGCAATTACTAAAGGTCTGAATTTGCATTTTTTCAGCAATTCACATAAATGAGTACTGTTACTGTTATGAAGATATTCATCGTTATAACCTTCTTTGTCCACAGATCTTCTAATAAAACTCCTGGTCAGCTGCTTGTTAGATACTTCTCTAGTTATCAAACCTTCTCAGAGTGGCTCAGAAAGAGCGTCCAATAGATATTTATGTGATATGGTCACATCTGGTGAAATTCACTCCTGCTATATACAAACCTTGACTGTTTGTTTGGATTCTGTCCATGGCACTAAATTTGGAGAGCAGAGAGACACAATAGGATTCAACCTCCAGCCCGTGGGAAGACTACAAGTAATGCAGCTAATTTATACACTGAATGCAAGATCCTGGTCTGCATTCGGGATGCTTTACACTGCTCTGTGGTTGCACTTGGAACTGTTCCAAAATAGCTCAGCAAACTACAGAAGGATAGTGTTTGCGCAAGGGAATTCTTGGATGATGTAGAATGGCTGTAGCCACTCTTATCAGACATACAGAAAAGCTTCCTGTGCCTGCTTCAGGGGATGTAGCCCAAATGTCCTTTTGTCTCTGCCACTTCCAGTTCTTACTAATGTTCTCTTAGCAGTACGTCAATGTTTTTTTTAACGTGGATGGTAGAAAAATTGTGTCCATTAGTTCAGTAATTAACATTGTTGTTCTGGTGCCTGGAATACTACACAGCTACAGGAACAAAAATAGTTTGCCAACTGCCCTAATTTGTTTTCATAGTAGAATTGCATAATTCAGAGAGTAATATTGAATATACATCAAAGTATTCACCCTTTGCAAACACGCTTCAGTGTAAATTATGTAGAAAAATTAAATTCAGCGTTTACAGTGAAATTTGCTGCAGAAATGGAGATTCAATTAGAGTCCCAATGATTTACTAAAAACATTTTAAATATAATGTCCAAACATTGCTACATAAATTAAATTAAATTAAACATGATGTTATTGAGTGTAACACTTAGTAGCTCATCCTCGTTGATTCATGTGGCAATCACAGAAAAGTTTTGCTTTTCATTATGTATTCATTTGATATTCCAGTGGATGCCATATGTTTCTATAATGAATACTAAGTAACAATAGAAGTCTTAAGTTTTAATGTACCATTAAAAGACATTAAGAGAACAAACATAAAAAAAAACAAAACCCTTCTGCAATGGATATTCCATATAAGGAATATTAAAGAACCTGTTTAAAACCTGTAATACCAAGTAAGTTAATAATGAATCAGCAGACAGAATTCAGGAGAAAATACACGTTGCAAGTCAGACTAAAAGAATATTTCCAAAATACACAAATGCTTTTTGTTTCTAATAGATTTTCAGACTCATCTTTCCAGATGAAAACCTGTATCAAGCAATATTTTCCATTTAACTGGTCTTTACAGCCTCAAAATGAAACAAGGCGAGTTGAAACGTTTTGAAAGTTTTGAGTTTTGAAGCAGCAGCCAGGTGGTGGAAGGCATGGAAGAGCCAGGGCTGCGCTCCTAGCAGTGGCAGTGTGTGCCACCTCCCTCCACTGGGCAGCAAGCTGCTAGGCACTGCATCCCTCCGCCAGGCACCAAGTCTCTGGGCACTGAGTCCTGGGGGGGGGGGCAGGGAGGGCACACAGTACCAGTGGTGCAAGCCACCTCCCTCCACTGGGCAGCAAGCTGCTAGGCACTAGGGCGCTGCCCCCCTTCACTGGGCTCAGTGCTTAGCAACTTGCTACCCAATGGAGGGAGGCGGCACACAGCACTGCCGCTGCACGCTGTCTCCCTCCAACATGCTCAGCACTCAGCAGCTCCCAGCCCCGTGGAACTGAGCTGTTGTGGGGGGGAAGCGGAGCACAGCGCCAGGGCTCAGCTCCACCCCCCTCCACTGGGCTCAGCTCCCAGCAGCAGCAGCCTCCCACCCGCACCCCCGGGAGGGCTCTGCCAGACTCCTCTGGGGGTATGGGCGAAACTCGAAACAGTGTCGAAATAGTGAAACTGTTTCAACAAAATGATATGGACCAGTGCTTTTGAGACAAAACTAAACTCGAAATGAAACACTGTTCCATCGAAATGTCAAAACAGAAGTCAAAACAAAATGGTGCTGTTTCGCACAGCCCTAATGACAATCACTTACTGTATAGTACAAGTGCAGAAAAGAATTGTCACCCTCATTAGCAAAGTTTTATTTTAAACAAGTACTTAACTAAGAGGAAAATATTTAGTACCTGGGGGGTTTCTGTGCCCCAAGTTCTCTAAGATCCTTTTCAGTAGATTGTACTGTCCTGCTAATGTGCCTCATTACTTGTTATAAGTCCCTTTAATCTCTGGGCTATTTGCCAAGACTATCAACATATTTGGTAAGTGTGCCAATTTGGAATGTAGTTTAGACATTTCTCCACTAGGAACTGCACGGAGATCACTGCTTCTTTCATATACTACACCATCCGTTGCTATATTTTGGCGCTATTTTGGCTAGTGCTCTGAGGGTGGAAATTATGTCCATGCCATTCAATGTTCAGTTCTGTTCAGTTCCATGCCTTTGTTCTCCTGAGTTAAGAGAAAAGGAAGACGAAAATGAGTTTGTACTGCTATAGACATTTTACATGCCATAGAACATTGTCTTTTTTCACCTTTCAATACTCAGACAAAATACTCAAGATTTAATACCAGACAGATATAACGATATATTAGTAAGAATTCAGTGTTTTTATAAAAAATATCCTATACTACCTTTGTTTATATACAAAGAAGAAATACAACAAAGTAAAACTAAAGGACATGAAATACATGAACAGTGTAAAAGAATGCCATAATGTAGTATTCTTAAATTTTTACATTTAGTTCACTTGCTACTTCATGTCATGATTTAATCTGCAAATGCATGTGATTTGCAAATGCATGTGTACTATTAAGCTGAATGTGTATTATTTAATAAAAAAGAAAAATGACTTCTAAAAGCCATTTGTATTAATGTAAAGCACTTTGAGTTTTTGTCTTGTATCTTGAAAAAAAGTCAGCTATCTTCTTTCATGTACAACTCAAGTATATTCCATAAAATGTACCCCAAAATATCATCTTATTCCCACACAAATCAAGTAAATTATGCACAAAGCCAGAATTCTCCTACTACACTAGAAATCTTGTATCGCTACCAGATACAACTGGTTATCCTGAAAGCAGCCCTTTTTAAAATTCTACCAGGACAAAAAATAACTTCACAGCCACAGCAACTCAAACATTTTTTTGTTTACAGTGCAAAATATATTTACATCTCAGTGAGAATTTGCAAGTATGATAACAACTCACTATAGAGTGCTTTAAAAGGCTTATTTTAGCAGCCTTACATTTCGCTCTCTAGGAGCGAAAGTAAAGTACACTTGTGTGTCTTACTTTAGACACTATAAAGCAAACAAAACACATAGCTACAGCATGAGCTTCAGAAGATAAAGCCTCCAAAGCCTGCCTGCAAACTCAAGTGACAGCAAATATGAAGCAATGTAAAATTTACATTTCCGTTTATTATTTTGCCCCACTTTGTTGAAACTTTCAAGACCGATACACATGGGAAAGCTAAAGTTCCCACACTGCCACCACACATCCACACAGAAAAATCACTGAATAATAAATACTAGAATAATAAACTACTAAAAATTAGCCAAAAACTGTATGGTTTACAGTCTTCAAATCTGATAACCACCCAAAAACTGAAAGAAGTTAAGTTGTAAAATACCAATAATCAATTTTAATGGAGCCAAACCATAAAGAGCAAATAATTTAAAATGATTGGTCAGAACTTCTGTTAATTCTCAATGGGACTATCCAGCAGGTATTTAAGCTTTTTAACCTTCTGTAAGAGTTATTTATTGCTCAACCCTTTAAAACTAGATAAGGAATTAACAGGGTGGAATTTTGTTGACCTGAAAACAGAACCTGATCATTCCTATCCAATGTCCACTATTAACATGTTTCCCCAGTTTTCTGTGGAACTAAAAGGAGTCATTGATGGAGGAAGGAACTTGCAGGAGCGAAGACAGCATCAAGAAGAGCTGTATTCATGAAGTCAATGTCTCAAGGAAATCTGAGGGAGGCAACTAGAGAAACAGGTAGAGGAATGATAGTATTTTAGTTACCATAGTTACTCACACACCTTTTCCCCCAGAATCAGCTCCCCAAAACTGTCCCAAGCAGGGAAGCTGATTATCTTTCAGGAATAGAAACACCCTGTTTTTATTCCTGCTCTATTCAGCAGCAGCAGTGGCATTTCCATTTAGGCAGGGAGTTAATTCATTTAATGGCTCATCAGTCATCACAGATGTTACCAACATGCCTTTTTTTTTTTTTAAAAAAAAAGGTCTGGATGCTCCACTAATCAAGTTAACCTTTCTTCAGGCCATTTTGCTGTCTGCTAGCTGCTCCTCTCTCTCTCATCTTACTTCACAGCCCTGGAGACTCTTATCTCTTTTCAAAATCACAAATCCACCCATGGAAACCAGTCTTCAGATGCACTTAGGGTTCCAGCTTTTGATTAAGCAGGAAAGGGAGGGTAAAAGCAGTTGAATATCAGGTTCTGGTTCTGCTCTATGCAACTAAAACTCTATAAGGATTTTTTTTTATTCCTCCTTCCCAGAATAGAAGGTGTGTGTCTTTATTTGGGGGTGTATAGTATACAAGAAAATTCAGAAATTTGCAGAGCAAAGATCTTGTAGCAGCTTACTGGAAATCTTAGTAATCATTATTCTTATTATCATTAGCACAACTAGAGTGGGGCAAGTGAACGACTGGCTTCAAGAACCAGTTTGGTTGGGACCCCAGCTGAATCCCTCAGTGCACTACTCTTCTGTGCTCTGGCATCTCCCCTTCCATCCCTGCTCTCCAGGTGCCAAAGCAATTATGCTTTTGCTCATTTTCAAGAGTGGGATATGAATAGAGAGAAAGAAGAAAAGAAGTAGAAGTGAGTTACACCAGAAGCTGAAATGAGAGTTGTTGGCTGTCCCTTACAATAAAATGATAAAAGGCAGGAAGTAAAAAAAAAAGGTTGTCTATTATGAAGTCTTAAGGCTTTTTTTCTAGTCAGAGAATAATCACTTCTATCTATCTCCATGATATAGCAATATAGCCACTTCTGAACTGCTAAAAGCTGGAACACCTGGTTTTGAGCACTGACCACTGCAATTTAAAAATAAACCTAAATTAAAAAAATCCTAGAGTGGGGATACCATGTTTGGTTGCCAAAAAGAACATCTAGCTTTTATAGCATTCACCATATATTCACCAGATGCAGGTAAACAGAAATCTATCTTGATTAAAACTTGTTCCTAGCATACAATCAAAGCCCTGACTCTTCACAGAACCAAATATTACAAATGAATTCAAGGATCATAATTCAAAGCATATAATCATCAGGTACTAAGAGAAAATCTCTTTGATATGAAAGTCTATGCAGGTGTTTGCCTTGGCCCTGTCATAATGATTTTTATTATCCTACTCAGGACTCATCAACAAATGGATTTATTTTGGAATAGCTATTTCTGGACTACCTATCCTGAGTAGGCCATCAGTAGATGCACCAATTCTGGAATGAGATCCAGATTTAAATCAATTTCCAAATTGATTTAATCTGCTTCAGAAGAGGACTAAGCTAAGCTGATATCATATATCTTGACTTCAAAAAAGCCTTCGATCTGGTATCCCACAATCACCTCTTGGCAAAACCGGCCAACTGTGGCCGCAGGTCCACCATGGTGCGCTGGCTGAGGAATTGGCTCCGTGGTCAGACCCAGAAGGTGGTGGTTGACGGAAGTCAATTATCATGGTGCCCTGTGACCAGTGGGGTCCCCCAAGGCTCTGTCCTTCGACCCATACTGTTCAACAACTTCATTAATGATGTGGACATTGGAGCCAGAAGCAGACTGGCCAAGTTCACCATTGATACCAAACTTTAGGGTAAAGTGTCCACACCTGAAGACAGGCAGGTAATCCAGGCTGACCTGACAGGCTCAGCAAATGGGCAGATGAGAACCTGATGGTGTTCAACAACAAAAAATGCAAGGTCCTTCACCTTGGGAGGAAAAACCTGTACCATGTCTATAGGCTTGGCAGTGCTACGCTGGCTAGCGCTATGGATGAAAAGGGACTTGGGGGTCATGACTGACCACAAGATGAACATGAGCCTCCAATGCGATGCTGCAGCTAGTAAATTGACCAAAATGCTGGCTTGCATCCATAGATGCTTCTCGAGCAGATCCCAGGATGTCATTCTCCCCTTGTACTCAGCCTTGGTGAGGCCGCAGCTGGAGTACTTGCGTCCAGTTTTGGGCTCCACAATTCAAAAAGGATGTGGAGAAGCTTGAGAGGAGTCCAGAGAAGAGCCAAGCGCATGATCAGAGGTCAGGAAAACAGACCTTACGATGACAGGCTGAGAGCCATGGGGCTCTTTAGCCTGGAAAAGCGCAGGCTC
>NW_017728949.1:48024124-48029341 GCF_001723895.1 Crocodylus porosus | reverse complement strand
TGGGGGAACGTTTGTTCACCAAAGCACCCCAAGGCATGATCAGAGGTCAGGAAAACAGACCTTACGATGACAGGCTGAGAGCCATGGGGCTCTTTAGCCTGGAAAAGCGCAGGCTCGGGGTGAACTGGTGGCCCCCTATAAGTTTATAAGGGGTGTTCACAAGAATCTGGGGAAATGGTTGTTTACCAGAGTGCCCCAAGTGATGACAAGGTCGAATGTTTATAAACTCCTGCAAGACCGATTCAGGCTGGACATAAGGAAGAATTTCTTTACTGTCTGAGATTCCAAGGTCTGGAACAGCCTGCCATCAGAAGTGGTTCAAGCACCTACATTGAACACCTTCAAGCAAAATCTGGACGCTTATCTTGCTGGGATCCTATGAACCCAGCTGACTTCCTGCCCCTCAGGCAATGGCTTTGACTCAGTGATCTTTCAAGGTTCCTTCCAGCCCTGACGTCTATGATTCTAAACCAGAGAATGAGAGCATGTTTAGAAAAAGCACACACAAACTTATTCTGAAATAGTTATTTTGATATAACTTCACTCTCCTTCTTATTCCATATGCAGAAAGATCCTTTAATGCCTTTTCCAGTAATGACCCCCCTACTTGGCTAATTGGAATCCTTATTTCATTTTGCCTATGTTCCTCCTAAACCAGCCTCATCCCTGGTCAGAGAAAATCTGGGAATGACAGGGCACCAAGAGGTAACAACTTTCCAGTTTCCATACTGTTGAGACCAGGTTGGTCTTGGCCATGGTGGCCAGGTACAAACATTGCACTTTTACCAGTATAAGTGATTGGAAACTATAACAGAACAAAGGTTCAGCACACATTGACTAGTTTAAAAACATTGGTACCTGGTCTAAGATTTGCCCCACCCCAGCAAAGGGCGAATGTGTGTTCTGTTTGCTACTGATCTAAACTGTGTCACTTAGATTGACTCTGCTTCAGGCTTTCTGAAGGTCTGTTTCTAGCCTTCAGGTATTTTAGCTCTTTTGTGGCTGGACTATCTTTTTTGCATCATTTGCCCCTCAAAAATCAATCTTCATTTAGTAGTGCAGGATTTTTGTCTTCAAGCACTTGTGGCACAACTTTTTGATTTGCTATCTCTTCACAGCTCTTCTTACTCCCACCGCTCCTCGAGGGCAGCCTCTTCATTGGCCTCTGCATCATGGCTGTCTTACTCTGAGGCTAGAACCTGGGACTACAGCAGCTTGGCACCAGCAAGTCTGACTTGGCATTTATGCTTTGAAGCCACAGTTGTTCCTTGATGTGATCCACAGTGATGTGATCAAATAAATACGCTTCAGCTTGCAGAACACAAGTGTTTAATTGGCTTTTGGCATTTGAAGAAATGGAATAGTTGCTGCTGATGGGATCAATCTCATTATTTAACTAGGGTGACCTATTTCTGTTCTCACCCCGTACCCGTCCCTCCTGCAAGGTTCAAGTGGTGCTAAAGGGCTGAGGGCAGCTTGAAAATAATTTTAAGACGATTTGTTTTCCTTAACGTTAATATTAACCCTTTAGATAGTTAAAAAAAGAAAAGATATTGAGAGCTGCCTCTCCCCCCTCTCTTCTAGCATTTCAGATTGAAGTGTGACTTTTCCTTTCTGCAGTATCACACATTGATGAAATGTTCAGGCTTCACAGTACTAGGGCAGATTTACCTCTAAAGGAAGAACACAATTAAATATTTAATTAATACTTTTATTTAAAGTTTTATTTTAAATGGGACCCTGTTTTACGCCTGTTTTCCTTTTTAACCTACTTGAAAGCACCTTGGAAAACAGAAGACAGAAAGATCCTATTTATGTAAAAAAAGGTGTCAGCTTCTTTTCACTCATGTTCCTTCTCAAATAGATGGGAGAAAAGCCCAGTCTCTGCAAGCTGCTCCCCATCTTGCTTGGAGATCTGCAAGCCCCCTTCAGGCAATTATCCATTCCTACCAATGAATGAAAGTTTTTGTCTTTTCTCAGACACGCTGGTATTGCATTCTTAAGAGCCTGAGATTGTTGCATGTGTGATATGGAACAAACTGAAAAGTTAGCAATAAATCAGATGTAGTAGCCCAGTTCTGAGAGAGATTTCAAATCCCTGTGGGGTTGTTTACTGCATTACATTTAAAGAAGGTGACCAAGTGTGAAACACCAGCAGGAGTATGTGCAATGGCATGGCTAGTAAGCACATAGAATAACTCTTTCACCTTAAAACTAGCTTCATCTAGGGTAAGTGGTTATGGAAGCAATTACCAGCATGAAAAATCATTCTAAAGGTGTTTTGACTAGAGGTACAGAGTTGCCAGAAATTAAGTGAGACAGTGTTTTGAATAAAGTTGGACTTCTGTTCAAACACAACAGCCAAGGAAAAACAGCAAAACTGAAAGAACATACAATGTTAGAAAAGCCTGCCTGCCTAGCTAAACTGGGCCTGTTTGGAGTTTAGAAGTGTGCCAGTAGTGAGGAGTAACTACTATCAGCCATCACCAAAAGACCATCTGTCAAAAGCCTGCCTTAGTAATTTATTCCTTTTGTTCCCCAACTTCCACCATCATTATTCATTCGTTTTCTAATATTTTGATTATACGACTCATTTCTGAACCCCCGACAGATACTGATGACCTGTTTCATGCATACGGTGATATTTGGACAAGTAACATTGTATAAAGCTGTAACTATGGTTTTATGCAATATAATAAAACTCAAATAGCCTGTTAAATTCCTCACATAAACTATGCTCCTGTCCCAGCTTCACTCACTTAAACTGCTATCATCAGAGTTCATGGGTCAAGGCTGTAAATAGATGTTGCATTTGTCCCTATTCATCCTGGGATCCGGCAGACACACAAGTCTACTGTCCTGCTTTAACTCCTTCTGAAGTACTCAGCATAAAACATGCCAACACTTTTTCTGGAACGCGGCTACATGCATCAGTAAGATCACTGTGCTTTTTCCTGGGACAGGCCAGCTGGTGGAAGAGCAGCAGTGCAGCTTGGAAAGGCTTGTGCACATCAGCGATTGTGCCACCCTTGTTTTGATCCCAGTCGAAGCCTGGGACAATCAGGCCCATGTCAAATGAGCCATCTATTTATAGCCTAACTTAAGACAGTACTAATCCTCCAGCATAGCATGAGGGAGTACTGCTGTAAGACAGATGCATGTTTTTTGTTTGTCTAAATGAGGCATAAAAGGAGAGGGCCTTGCTACTTCTAGCCATTATATATGACATGGCAGTTTCTGCAAGAGCAGGTGTCTTAATCTTACTATCACACTAAAAGTTAACCTTGACATTTATATTCTGCCTATTGAAAATGTAAGGACACATTCTCCAAATAGTTTCATACTATAGACCATAGATGAATGATTTACTTAGAATAAATCATTTACTGAAAAAAAAATTCTGCGAACACATTATCCAGGAGCAGACTTCAGGTTTTGTTTTGCTTTATTTAAAGTATTCCAAATGATCTGACAAATGTTTATTGGAATGTGAATTTCAGCTTGTAGATTATGCATGAATAGTTCAAAGCAAGTGTTGTGCTGCTGGGACTTTTCAGTAGCTGTCATTCATTATTTGTCACTGATGTCACACAATATCCTCTTCTGCTCCTTGATAGGGTGACCTCAACCCTGACAAAAGCATTTTCTGGGGCAAGTATAATCTTGTGAAAAATCTGTTTGCATGCACACCACCTTTTCCTAATATATGTGCAAAAATAAAGCAGGGTTATCTTCCTCCCAGTTAATTAGTAGGTTTTATATTTGAACAAAATAATCATGCTGTTTAGAAGCCACTTCTTTTTGACAAGAAGCTCCTTTTCAACTCTTCCTTTCAGAGCTTCCACTCGCAGTTCCACATTCTTCTCAGTAAATCTACTCTGTGGATTCAAAAGTTAGTGTGAGGACATGGTGGGTATGTCTACATGAGATGCTACTGTGCAGTAGTGCCAGTGAATGCCTTTTTAGTGAAGTAACTATGCAGTAACCTAATAATACTGTGGAGTGGCATATTAGCACTTTATGTGCTGCAGCACACTACTGCACAGTATTGTTTGGCTACTGTGCAGTTAGCATCTCGTGTAGATGTGCCCCGTTAAACATCATGAAAATTAACTCACTTAAACATTATTAGAGATGTAATAAAGCTGCTCAATGAATTACTTGGTTTTAAATTCAAAAGAGACTATATATAATCTCCTGTATAGCACAGGATGCACCATGTCATTGCAACTTCTGCATCAAGCCCATTAACTTGTTTGACCTGAAGCATAGATTTTATGAAGCCATCCAGTCTTACCACAGAGAGATGGATAATCTATCATGTATCTAGGGAAGTTGTCTAGATGGTTAATCACCTTCACTGGTGATGTAGAATCACTACTGTTCATTCTTTCTTATGGACTGAAGATTAGAACCAACTCTGTTATGAATATTGTTGTTCACAACTGTCATTTAGCTTGAATTAAGTTTGTGGGAATAGCTAACATTTATGTGAAGCAGCTATCACCATGATACTGTTGTAATGGAAGCAGCTTCATTTTTGAAAACCACTGGCATGTTATATTCCTTTAGGGATATTGTGCTAGTCCACTGGTAAGGGGACTTATGACTAAGTCAAGTCATGCTCTCTCTTAAGACTGTCTACATTTCATTAATAGATAAAATGATTAGGTTATGCCTGTATAACTGGGTACTGTTAAGCATTTGGGAATCCTTCACATAAACGTGCTATGACATTATCAAATGTGTGAGTTTTTTGAATTAGCATGGCACACTAAATTAAAATGTTGAGCAAAGATACAGTTCTTAAAGCTTGTTTGTAAAGAAAAACCACACTGTATGCTCTGATCATGAAAAAAAGATTTTTTTGATACTGTACACAAGCTTGTATCAAAATTAATTCAAATATTCCTTTTAATGTTGTGCATAGTTACACAACCATTTCCCATTGATTTAATTTTTAGATTAAGCCCACATCAGTAGGGTGGCTGCTTAACCTGCTTAAGTGCCTTTGAAATTCCCAGGCATTCACCTGAATCCTTAGCCTCTTATTTACCTTTAAAAAGGTCTTATTTCCATTTATGACCACTTATTTCATAGTTTCATAGTTTCTAGGGTTGGAAGGGACCTGAACAGATCATCTAGTCCGACCCTCTGCCATGGCAGGAAAGAATACTGGGGTCAAACGACCCCAACAAGGTGTTCATCCAGTCTCCT
>NW_017728949.1:48005840-48024113 GCF_001723895.1 Crocodylus porosus | reverse complement strand
ACTAGGTCCAACAAGGCATACCCCCTGGTGGGGCTCTTCACTACCTCTGTGAGCTGACCCAAGAATTCCTGGTCAAGCTCTTCTCCCTGGTTGGGAGGTCTGTAGTAGACTCCCACCATTAAGTTCCTTTCCCCTCAACTGCTTTGTACTCTAACCCAAAGCACTTCAGAGTGCCCCTCCCCTTTTTCATCCATTAAAAGCTTCTCATCCTGAGCCTTGTGGTCTGTTTCTATGCCAAACAAAAAGAAATGGCTCATATTCCCAAGAAAAGGCAAGAAGAAAATGTGTTCTTCAGATGTCAGCCTCTGGCTAACGTATATCAATCTGCCGCTGAACTTGTATCACATGGTAATTAGTAAGAAAGTTGTGGGTAAAAGTCTCAAACTGGTTTCACCCAGTTCTCTTTACAGCGGTCTTTGTGAATGACCAGACACACCTGTCTAAGAAGCATGTCAATAAATATTTTTTAAAAGGGAGGTCAGTTGTTTTTCATGTGTAACAGTTGGTATTAACAGAAAATACATACTTAAAATACATACTTACATTACTCAGTCACTTTTCTGATAAGACTTACCAAAATACCACTATCTGTATCTGTACAATCATACTCACTGATGGCTTGTGTTATTGATATATGGCAGTTCTTAGGATCTGATAAGTTCAGAAATATGCTGTACTGCTAAGTTAGGAATTAAAGTCTAAATTCCACTCTAGTCTAAACAGGGGTAATCCTTTTATCATACGTGTTGTATCTGCTTACTGCATGACTGAAGCAACCCTTGCTAAACTTAGACCTACAAGTGCATGCAAGTATACACAAAGATAATTGTAACTGCTTCCATTGATGACTATCTTCAAAGTGTTTTGGCCTCATTTTATTTCCAGATATTCTTTTCTGGTAAGACTTCTTTCACTGCACTGCCATTATAAAAAGTTCACTAGCCAAACCATTTGGTTTGTGCAGTTGATGATTACCTTAGGTATAGCAACTTGCAATATCTCCAGGGTAACATTAGCAATTGTACTATGGTATTTAGACTGCCATTGCTTACAGCACTATACAAATATGGACCAAATATGGGACCATCCTTGTCCCAATAACTAATATTGTCATAGCATAGTAGTCAGGTGAATACAGAATACTTTCCAATGTAAGCTTTTGATTCCTGAAGCAATGGCTTATGCCTCAGTTCAGCATAAGTTAAAAGTTGAGTTGTGTGACTTATGACAGCTGTCTAAGATCCTTTAGGTCTCAAAGGGCACG
Organism: Crocodylus porosus; assembly: GCF_001723895.1. NCBI lineage: Eukaryota > Metazoa > Chordata > Crocodylia > Crocodylidae > Crocodylus > Crocodylus porosus. The sequence goes on along the minus strand of NW_017728949.1, from coordinate 48,022,849 downwards.
TCTACATAAGACATTTACTGTGCAGTAGACTAATTAGCAGTGTAGTAAATGTCTCAGCATCTACATATGCGCCCCTATTAGGCTGAAGGAAGCTAATTTACTCCCCCATCCTTGACTGTTAACAGACTTTTCTCTAAAAATTCTCTTTAAGAGTGCATTTTCCAGCTCTTCACTGTTAGTTTAGCCCCATATAGTGATTCCTATGGCATTGAGCCATTAAGAACATTATGAAAATGAGTGCACATTCTTTAGCTCTAGTTGTTAAACCTAGTAACACAGACTCCAACTATTTCCACCCAGTTCTCAATTTTTTCTCACATTCAGTGCAAGATCACAACTACACCTTGGGGCACTGACCTAATGCACTAAATTTAAAAACTTAACTAAAAAATTAAGAGTTTAAAATTAGGTGATTCAAGTATTGATTGCTTCAGCAACGCCCAATATATTTTTTATTAACTTCGTATAGTTTCATAATGGTCTCTTTCCTGAACAGCTTTTAATATTCCAGATTAGGTGCAATGTGATCATAATAAAAACTTGGTCAAACCTACTTCTCTGGAAGTGATATTTGAAATGGGTGCCAGACTTTTAAAAGACTGCCAATGTTGCTATTTCTGGATTACCTTAGCAGGAGAGAAATCCCAGGGAACAGAGCTTGTCACCAGAACAAAAGAATAAAACAAGAAAGTAATATACCAAGGAAATTCAGCCTTGAGTAAATGTGACTGGAAGCAGAAAGAAACTTGGATGATCTACTGAGGCCCCTTCCAACCCTAAAAATCTGAACTGAATTACTGAAGTAACAGGTAAAAGAGATGGTTTCAAGAAACTGCGGATAAAAATAGTTGGGGTGTTGGGGGAGGGACAGGGAATAGTTAATAACAATTATACAATTACATACCTTTACATAGACTATGCTGTAGTGGGCTATTACTTCAGTGACATGAAAAAAACAGAAGAAAGTGTTTATAACTTATTTCATAAGACCTGGAGGTCTTTATTAAGTTAGGTCCCATATAATCTAATAGCAGTTAAACCAAGAAAAGTTCTAAAATGATTCTAAAACCCCACAGGCAGACAAGGTTCTTTGAAAAGGTGCACCAATATATTGGTCCATATTGTATTGGCACCAATAAAAGGAAAAGTGACATTATCAGCAATTGGCTTTTTTTTTGGCTGATGTAGCCCTGCCCCACCTGGGCAGCATCTGCCCGTGCCCCAACCCCACTCCCTTCCTTACTGTAGGGGCCTCAATCTGCTGCCCCCCACACTGCTTCCTCCTCCATGCCCCTTCTCCCTCACAGACTTACTGGCTGGACACTGGTCTCCAAGCTGCTGGGCTGAACAATGGCAATTGGATTGGTATCAGCCAATATCACTGGTTAATAACCAGACATCGGTATTGACTCAAAAAAATCTTTATTCATGCACCCTTGTTCTTTGGGTAAATCTGATATCTTTTATTAGACCAACTAAGAGTTGGAAAAATTCTTCTTTGCAAGCTTTCGGGTACAAATATCCTTCCCCAGGCTGAGGACACATCTGTAGTGGATGGAACGCTTCCTGGATGGAATAGAAAAAAAGCCTCTGGCATTATATTAGTGAACTCAAAGCCTCCCCCAATTTCAGATTTATATTTGTCCGTCAAGAGTGAAGGTTACAGGAATGCCCATCTTTCACGTTCGTTGACACTAAGGAAACCATGACCAAAACACAGCTCCCATCTTAGAAGTCAGGACTTATGCTGGTAATTGGTCATACAAATCTATAACTTGATGCATGAGCTGGTCATACCTCAACTCATATATCTATATTCTTCCCATCTGTTGTGATATTGTTCTTAGTGAAACTGAGCCAAATCCCTGTTTGACAGAGGTGATCCTCCTGGGTTAGCATGCCATACTGTATGCTACAAAGTATCTGTTTGGTAGAATCATGATCTCATGCTAAGAGCTGAGAGGAGAAACACCATTTACTTATTTTTTTGTTTACTTTTAGGAGAAAAGACAAAAACAACCACCACCCGTGGTGTAAACTCTTTCTGTTGGAGGCCAAATTTACCATGCCTCATCCCTTAACTTTCCTTTCATGATACTTTCTGAACATGACATAACAGGCATGTACAAGCAGTTACTGCACCCAGTTTAGGTTTAGGCAGCTTACTTTAAAGTTGCTTAAATCTAACATGGGATCAGCATGTGCAGGCATTTACCACCACCAGGAGTGACAGTCCAAAGTCAGCAACTCAGGGGGAGGGGGGAGGAGCTGGTCAAAATTGAGGAGCTGGTGGGTCTGCAGAAGGATAGAGTGAGGGATAGCCAGGAGGGCTGGAGGTGTGGGGGTAGGCCCTAGGGCTTGGGTGAGTTGCTGAGCTTCCCTAGTCCCAGAGCTGCGCTGTGAATGCATACAGGTGTTTCACAAGATTAGGTTAACCCTTTATTTATCTAAAATTCGTTCCCTTCCTGAAATGAACTACCTTAGATTGGGTGCAGTATATTTTGGGTGATTTAAGCCCTGCAAATGACTGCATGACCGAGCATCTGAATCAACCTAACCTTGGCTAGGTAGATTTAAATGTAATGCTGGTATACACCCAATAGCTGCATTGTTTTGTGCTGCTGCCAGATTTGTTGAGACAAAATAAAAAAATTAAAAAATAGAAAAAAAAATTAAAAGCTTTTTCCCCTGGTATGGGACTGAATCTCATGGGTGCAACTAAAACTAGAGCAGTACTCATTTCCTGCATATCCATGAACATTATTTAGTAGAGGGGCACCAATACATTGGTCCAACATCAGATGGTACCAATATGAAGAAGATTGCCTATATCAGATATTGGCCTGATGGAGCTGATAAATGCCCATGCTGTGTGCAGCCACAGAGCAGAGCCGCCTCCAGCTGGTAAGTCAGAAGGGGAGGGGACACGGACGGGGTGTGGCGGGGGGGGTCAGATCAACACCCCTGCGGTGAGTGAGGGAGCAGGGGCAGGTGCTGCCCATCCAGGGCAGAGGTGAGGCTTGTGGGGTGGGGGCGGCTCCCGCTGCTTCTTGCACCCCAGTTGGCGGGGGGGTGGCGTGTGCCCCTAGATCTATGCGGTATACACACAGCTTTTCTTGCTGAGGGGTGAGCTCAGAGTGGGCTCTGGCAGCCCTGGGAGGAGGCTGCAACCACCCCAAATTTTGCCACAGCTTCACTCCCAGCCCTGTGCTGCCTCTACCCAAGCACCACAAAAAGCCACAGCTGCACTGAGTGGCAACACAGGACCGGGAGCAGAGTTCTAGCAAAATTTGGGGTGGCTGCAGCCACCTCTCAGTTCTGCCAGAGCCTGCTCTGAACCCAGCAAGAAAAGCCCTGCACAGTGCCGACTCTGCAACTGCCGCCTATGCCATGCTGTGCAAATCTAGGGGCACACCCCTCCGCACACCCTTCCGGGGTGCAAACAGCAGCAGGAGCTGCCCCCACTGCATGGGCCGCGCCCCGGTCCTGCCTCTTCCCAGCTGGGCAGCACCTGTCCCTCCCCCCTCCCTCACCACAGGGGTTGTTGATCTGCCCCCCCTCCCCTTCCACCGCACCGGACTTACCACCTTATGGCAGCTGTATCAAATCAGTATTGGCTAATATGCCTCCTTAAATATCAGTTAATATTGCCCCCAAAAATCTCTATCGATGCACCCCTATTATTCAGTCTCTGATATCATGTCAAAGGCCATCAAGAATATTAAAATACATAAATCACTGTCTGGAATTAAGGATTTAAAAAAAGAAAATTTTTAGATAGTAAACACAAATACACAACTTTGCATAGCACAATTTCATAAGCAACTGTTATCTATTTTGCAGGCAAGGTTCAATGTTTAACCATGTCTAAACCTGTCAAGTGAAGTATAAAAGTGACTTTTAAACCCTGCTGGGATTAGAATGATTTTGTAAATGCTATATGGGAGGGATTTCAGTTTGTTAGTCATGAAGATGTTATGTATACATTTTCAATACAAGGAAATAAACATTGCTTAAGGGAGCTATTTTCCTTCTGGTTTTAAAATACCTTTTCTACTATATATGACACACTACTAGTATACTTGCCTTCTAGAGTTCACATTCAGAGTGGTGGCATCCTTTCAACTTATGCATATTCTACTGCATGCAATAAAAAACAGGGCAAGCTAGTACTGACATTCTCCATGGGTCATTTTGCAGGTATGGACAAAAGAAATATAGTTAGTTAGTTAGTGTGAAGGTCCAACCCAAAGGTTAAAAAAAAAAAAAAAGTAATCAACATCTAAGGAAGGTTAAGTTGAGATTCCCTTCTTACTTAAAAGAATTAGACTCCATAGGTACCAGCTTATGAAAAGGTCAGATAGTCTAAAGCCACAGTGTGCTAAAACTGAATTAGAGTCATGCAAGGAGCTTTTTGAACATTCGGGTGAAAAACTGAAGCATTAAACATGAAGGTGCAAATGAAAAGGTATTCCTTTAATGGTGGAATCAGTAAATTATATAAATGTTTGATGATTTGTATTCAGCCTCCTGAGGAGAGCTACAATTTTAGTCTGGTAACCAGCAAAGGTTTCTCCTTTTTTCTACCTTCCCTGAAGACAAAGGAGCATCTTTATCTTAGATGAAGTTAAGCATCTAAGATCTGCTGAGACAGAAAGTGATCATCTCTTTTTTCATTCACAATTCAGTATCATGTCTTATATGGTTAAAAAAAGAGAGGAGCTATATTTTTACTGTAAACTGTAAAGGAAGGGAAAGAAACACGAGACAAAAGTGTATGAACTACGGTATTTATGAATTCTTGTCAAGTTTTATGAATAAGTTACCTAATTTTTCTTCCAAGTTGTGACAGATAATTCACTTCTGGCTAGTGAAGTAATGTAAAACGATTCCAGGTTACTGAACAAAAAGTTTGGCAGTCAGCCATTAAAAAAAAATCTCTTATAAGTTCCTTCAGTTAAAACAAAAAAACCAAAAAACCACTGAATATTATAAAATGTTTATACCGTACAAAATAAATATATTGTTAAAAGAATAAAACTCAACAATTACTTTTATTTAATCATAACCCAACATGAAATCTTTTAGGAAATAGCACAAAACTCAGATTTTGCAGTAGACAACCTCTATACAGTAGTTGGATTGTAGCTATGATTACAAATGAATCATTTCTTCCCTTGAAAATGTATCATCCTGACAGGAAATACAAAAAGTTATATATATATGTTCCAAATTAACCACATAATTTTATTTCAGTATCAAATGTTTATTGAATAACAGATTTTTAGATTTTAGACATTGAAATAAACTTTGTAAGCTTTGAATTATTCTTTTAATTTAAAATAATAATTTTTCACATGAATAATTTCAAAGATTTTACAATTAGTTAGTTATACTTCATGAAGGAACTCTTTCTTTCATAAAGTATCAAAACCGTAATTTTGCTATCATTAAGTCTTGGCATGTGTGGAAGTATTTAAAAAGGTATACAGAAGACTCTGATCATTAGAATGTTAGAATAATACTATACACAAAAATTATTCAATAGTAGAATGAGAAAAGCTATATTATTAAGAAAAATCTTAAAATAGAACGAAAGAAAAAACTTTAAATAATTTATGCCCTGATTTTTTGTTCAATACCAGAAAAAATAGTTAAAGAGATAAAAAAACAAAATGGTGGGCCCAACTTTTAGTGGAAAAAAGTATACGTTAAGAGAGGCTAGAGTGTGCTTCAGTGAACATAATTATCATTTTCTATTAATTACTACAACATTTAACTTAAAGTGACATTGAGGCAACAAGTGGTAGAGATTATTTAAGTTCACAAAATTTGTTAACATAAGTATTATAAAATTACAAAATTAAGGATCTGAAATTCTCAGACTTCTCTTAATCAGTATTTCTCAGCATGTTATTGTCATTCACTCCTGAAGGTACGAAGTTGAAATCAACTTTTGATTCGTTCATCAATAATAATAAAAACATTTGCACCTTGTTTTAAGTTCTGAAGCAGCATTTCCACCTTCAAGGAAAAAAAGGCAAAATATAACTATAAATTACATTCTAATAAATCTTTCCCAGGCATTAGGAGTCCCAGCATGAAATTCCTATATTTTCATTGACAGTATATATTAACATACACCTGCATTTACATTTTCAATAATTTGCCATTAGTATTAAGTCTGTCTTTGAAGTAACAGTAAAGTGCAAAATATTTGGTATAATATCTAGTGATTATTTTTTGCTTCTGTGGAGTATGAGCAACTGAGCATGGATCTTCCATTGATAGAGATTGTGCTGGATGGAGCTCCAACCTAGAAGAAAGAAAAATAACTTTTTAATAGAAATACTTGTTGACTTATAAAAAATCTCCTTACCCATTTGTGTATTACAAATGCAGCAACATTTAGTTCAATTTATTATTTCTCAAAGAAAATAATTTTAGTACATTTTAAACAGAATTAAGGGTGCAAGTCTCTTCATCAAGAGTCTACATAATACCATTATCTAGAGCCTGGAGATCTGCTGACATCTTGAAGAAAAATGTTAAACCAGTATACCTTCCCTTAAACAAGTGCTCAGTGGAAGTGATGCCAGACAAACTTCTTGTTTTAGACGCTTTCCAAAATAATGAAGCAGATTTTTAAAATAGTAGTAAGCGTGAATCTTGAATTAAGGCAAAGGCCCAATTTTCAGTCATTCTACATAGGCCAACAATTCCAATTAGTCAGTGGGACTTGTGGGTGTTCTGCAATCCAGAAACAGATTTTAGACTAGCACAGTTCAGTTATTCTGGAGGGAGGAAAATAATTAAAAACTACCTTAAGTGATCCACTTAGGCTAGTCACTACTGAGGTCTTTATTCAACAGGAAAGATCCACAGCACAAAAGGCCATAAACACTGGCTCTGCATGCTGGCAAGTTATTAAAGAAGGTGGGGGGGGACTTGGCTGGCTCTGCTAGCATTTGTCTCGTTTTCTGAATGTTCCCTTATATATCTGAGCAAGAGGAGGGATGTGGAACGCCCGTGATATACCTTTTACCTCATTCAACATGACCAAATATTAGCCCATTTTCACCCACAGCATCAATTAAGGGAAGCTATGAGTTCATTCACTCAGTGTTCTTTCCACACCTGGATTGCTATCTTGATGTTATCCCACTGATGTAAGTGTTTTGTTTTCCCATTTGGTACAATATGCTCTGCTCTTAATTTTAAACATTTAATAAAAACATTGTCTGAATTCATCAGCACAACAGATCTAAAAATACAGTTGATATCAAGCTTCCTCCCTTGCCCCCAAATCATACTTCACCTCCCGTTTTTTTTTTGAGAGAGAACAGTACAGTCATTACTGTTTTACAGATTTTGGAATTACAATTGCTCCCTCATCTGAACAGGCTTCACGAAACTCTCAGTTCCCTATGCTGCAGAATACTTGTAGGTACAGCTTAGGCTTCTTTAACCTTTCAATACTCCCTTAAAACAAGCATTCTACTGAAAATATAAAAATGTTATAGTTTAATCTCAGTATGATCTTTCCTTTCCAACATAAGAAATAGTTTTAAATGATCTCACGTGTTTTCTTGTAAACATTTTTCTGTCATCTAGTGCAACTTGACCAAAGGATAATATTGAACAAATATATTAAGGGCCCATTTGCTACCTTTTTAAGCATTCAATCTATTTGGGATGTTTTCCTTGAACTGAATACAACGTTTTCAGATGCTAAAGCAGTAGTAGATGATTTTTAAATTTATTTCTCACTTTACTGTCCACAATGCAATTATGTGTAGAATAACGTTGCAACAAATTACAATAATAAAAAGCACAATGGAAGACGACCATATTTCTTGCAAACCAGATAGGGTCAGATTTCTACTCAGCCTATAGAATTTCAAAAGTTGATTAATAAGCATGGTTCTTAATTGATTTGTGATTAGTTGGCAGATTATTTACTACTATAAAATTATTGGTTTGCCACTCTTAGCAACCACTAGATAATACGGAATTATCCTAGCATACCAAAATTTATGGCATTTCAGAATTATCTATTTTTTTTTGCCAAGGGGATGCCAGGCATGGGGACCTTTAAAATACCATTCCACTGTCATGCTTCAGATAAAATGACAGGTTTGCTACCTCAAGTAGGATGAAGATGGGTGCCAAAATATAGAAAGCCAGGAAATCCACTTTCTCCCGAATCTAATTTTTCCTAGGAAAGCAATTGTTTCTATTATGTCTTTACCAGGGAATATATCTGAAGCACATTTGGGGTTCAGGGTGTTCTAACAGGAAAATACTAGAGCAGAATAATATTTTCTTTTTCTGCAAAGAAAGACCTGAGACAGAACAGGCTTCTGGGGATGTCCAGTTACTCATGGGAACAAGTGACAATTGCACATTTTGCAAGCCCTCCATCTCTAGTCATGCTCCACTGAAGCATGAAACAACACAATTAATGTTTTTGTCCTTGAAAAATAAACCCAAAATATGCTGTTTCATTTGGATGCCTCTTCCTTGTAAAACTATGTTCTAGAAGTAGGAAATTATCAGAGTACGTGTCACAAATTCCTGAAGCCCCGAGTTTCTCCCTGCTGTACCATTGCTATACCAAGAAACAGACCCGGGATAACACTTTATCTTCACAAACCTCAGCTCAAGTGCTCTTATACTAGACCTCACAGCTGCAGAAAGTGAATCAGCCCTAGGTGGTGTCCTCTTTGGGCTGTGAAAAATTTTACATCTCCGTTTCTGTAGAAAGGATTAGCCTGGAATATCACTTGCCCAGAGATCACTCTTCACCACAGGCAAGGAGTAATGAGACAAAACAGCAACAAAAAGCCCCCTTATTATTATGGGAAAAGAAAGAATTATACAAGCAAAATTGACCATAATTTTGAAGACAGAAAAACAAGATAAGAAAAGTTTCTTACCTACTCATCTCTCTACACCTTAGCCCCCCTTGAGAGTCCTACTAGTGGTTTTAGATATCAGCCTCCTGCTGACTGTACAAGCCCTGGTGTCTGGGACCTGAACTCTTCAAAGTCTGGGATCCAAAGACCTCAATTCTACCTTAGGTGGGGTCTAAAAAGCCTCCAAGCTATCTCCCTGCCCACCCAACCACCCCCCATTAAATTATTTCTAATTGCTCGTGAATTCCCAAAAACGTTTGCTCTGCCTGAGGCACCTGGAATTCCTCTGCCTGATGGCCATTTCTCTCAGCTGCCTTTTCTATAGGGGAGCTTCTTTCCCTATTACAGGCAGAACTGGGTGCCCAACCCAATAATGTCTTCTTTTGCTTGTCTGCAAGTGGCAATAGTATAAGTATGCATGCCTCAGTCCCTTGACTAACCCATGTCCAAAATTATCAAGATATATATATCTATATATCTATCTATATATCTATATATATAGACAGAATACTATAATCTTTACAGTGATAAGCAGCATAAATGAATATAGTATAACATGGGGTTTCCAATGAAACCAGATACCATATCAGTGCAACAAAACAAGACAACATTCCTGACATCCCACAAACATCCATAATGGGTTTTGTGACCATGGGCCCACATCTACACGTGCCGAGGACCATGTATTTGGTACTGGGCAATTATTTGGTACTTGCATTGGTACTTGCTTTAGGTTTGCTTTAGTTCTGCAAATGACTGTGCACTACCTATGGGTACTGCACAGTCCTGGCAGCTCATGGTTATTTTTAGATGCTATGTTGCCATAGTGATGAGTTATGGCGACATAGTTTATCGTTACAGCAACGCAGCATCGGCATCATAGTTTGTGCCTGCCGATGCTACAGCTACATGGCATCTCATGTAGATGCGCCCAGTATGTACTAATCATATAGCTACAGGTTGCATTTTTTTAAACACACAAAGACTTGTATCAAAGCTAAGAGTTCCCTGGGGAAGGGGTGAGTTGAGAAACAGGAAATTAAAAAGAAAATGAATTTATTTAAATCAGAGTTTTTGCAAAGATAATATGAAAACGTGATCTCTGTACAACTCCCCCTGGAATCACTGACCAAAAACACCTACCAGTACTGTATGATAAATTGTCTACAATCCAAAAGAAACTGATTTTCAACTTTTGCTTGTGAACTGTTGTGGGAAGGCTGTAGTTAATTTAGGTTTAAGTACAGCAAAAGTCTTAAAATCTTTACCTATTCATTAAAGCATTTAAACACAGGCATGTTTTGGAGCAGCTTGTTAAACAGAGGGGCTCAAATGAGTCCATAATAATAACAAATTTATTTCAGAAAGATCATAATATCTCTATCTGAAAACATATCAGCATAAAACATTTCCAGATACCTTTATATATTTGCACTGGCATAACAAAACCCCACCTTCAGAAGACTTCTCCATCTTAAAACTGAGACTGACTGCTTTAGACATGAATTTGTTAAATTTTCAAATAAGTATTGTTAGTCAATTATAATGATGTAATGATAAAAAAAACTCACCCTTTTCAATTTGGCAGCGGCATCACCAGAGCGTATTGCAGCCAGCACACTCTGGTGAATCTGTTCTGGGTCAGGGTGTTGGATTGGTAAAGCAGCTTGCTTCTTAAAAGTAGCAGTAGGGTGGTCAGTTGAACACTGAACCTGTCTGTTCTGATCATTGTCTGCAAAGCTAATTTTCTATGAACCAAAAAAAAAAACCCAAACCAATTGTTACGTCATGAGCGGCAATAAGCAGCAGTCAGGCTAAACATTATATAGAAACACACTGTATACAACTTTACATACAAGGTTCTACTATTATTCTAAAGTTTTGCTTCATTCATTAAAGACAACTGCTACTTATATATTTGCATCTTACACGTTATGTGTGGGGGCATATACCCCCAAACTGATAATGCCATAAACGACTCATGACTTTTCAAAACAAAGTCTAGGAGTCAAAAGGATTCAAGGAAAGAGTTAAAAGAGGACACTCTCTCAACAAGTTTTTAGAAGTTATGAATTTTCCCCTTTTTGTTATTTATGTGGCTTAATTAATGTGAAATTGAGTATAGCTCATTTGCCTGCATGCCCTTTACCGGGTCTTGGAGAGGTTTGGGAAACAGGCAGCTTCTTCTGTACCACAGGATGAAGAGGGGAACCAAATCATTCATATTTAGATTCAGGGATTTGGACTCCCTTCCAGCCCCAGTTTTCTATGGTTTACAGGCATACCTCGGAGATATTGCGGGTTCGGTTCCAGACCACCGCAATAAAGCGAATATCGCAATAAAGCAAGTCACATGAATTTTTTGTTTTCCCAGTGCATATAAAAGTTATGTTTACACTATACTGTAGTCTATTAAGTGTGCAGTAGCATTATGTCTAAAAAAACAAATATGCAGACCTTAATTAAAAAATACATTATTGCTAAAAAATGCTAACCAATGGAAAAATGGCATCAATAGACTTGCTCGACGCAGGGTTGCCACAAACCTTCAATTTGTAAAAAAACGCAATATCTGCGAAGCGCAATAAAGCGAAGCGCAATAAAACGAGGTATGCCTGTATTCTAAAACTCAGTATATGAATTAATATGGATGCCAGCATGGCTAAGATTGGGCCTGCCCACAGTCCTAAGCTGCCCTTTTACTCTTTTGGACCTCAGCTTTCACTTTAAAAATAAAAAACTTCAAAATATGACAATTTGAACGAGGGGTTACCAATAAAGACTTTATTGGCTGATACCGACGACCGATTATTAACCAGGCATGTCGGCCAATACCAGTACAATAGCAGATATGCAACACAGCAGCTTGGAGAGCAGTGTATAGCCAATAAGTCTGGGGAGTTGTGGTGGAAAGGAGCATGTGGGGGGCAGATTGAGGCCCCAGTGATGAGGGAGGGGGTGGGGCTGCGGCAGGCACTGCCCAGCCTGGGTGGGGAGGGGCATAGGATGGAGCTGTGGGTGGTTCATCTGCAGGGTACAGTGGGTGGGAACCAGCTCCCCACCACTGTGCACATCTCCATGCCCCTTCCCCACCACAGACTTACAAGCTGGACACTGTTCTTCAAGCTACCGGGCTGCATTTCTGGCTACATGCATGCTGCAGCTGTGCACATGTATACAGCATTTATTGGTGACATTATCAGCTACCCAGCCAAAAAAGTCGATCGCCAATAATGTCAGTTTTCCTTTTATCGGTGCCAATTAGATATGGACCAATATATCAGCACACCTCTAATTTTAACTACATTATGTATTAATGCATGTATTAAAAGAAAATAATAGCTATACAATGCACTGTGCAACAGCTCACTTGGGGGTCACATTGATAAAGAGCCACCAGTTCTTCCACCTGGCTGCCCCCAAATCAAGAAGCACCAAAGCTGGATATCTGATCTCTAACAAGCAGCAGCCAAGACCAAAGGAGTTCATATGGTCATCTGACCTCTATGAAACATAAGGTCTATATAACACCTCCCTAAAATGGAGTCAAGCATAATCATATCTTGAATCCATTGTGCATATATTTCTGGGATTAGTATCTCAGTTCCGTGTCCATAACAAATGGAAACTATGATTCCTTTCAGGACAGTGTAGATGACTTGTGCAAGACAACACAAGGAAATCAATCAGCTTCCTTAGGGTTTATGTATACTTCAAAAGGGTTTACTGTTAGGACTACCTCAGTATTGGAGATGCAGCTTAGACCAGCAAAACCAGCGATCTGGATGCATTAACTAACACCACCCAAAGAATATTTTTGCCTGTATAATTTCATTTGTACTCGAGTTTTTACTGGCAAGCCTCTATTGGTTGGAGGTGAGATTTTTTCAAACTCACCACAGTTTTGGACAAAAAAAAAAAAAAACCCCAAAAAAACCTTACACTTATGAAGACAATTTATGAAATAAACAAAGGCTTAAAACACATGCCATTTTCACTTGACTGTGATTTGGCTGGGACCAAATAGTTTACATCACTAAAAAAAATTTTATGGGGTAGAATTTGAAATCCTTTATTACACATGTGAAAAGATTCTTTTTGATCCATGTGTATCTTGTAATATTTTTGCTTAAAAGTTTGAGAATTCACTCTAAGATTTGAAAGTAGACAAATTTTACATTAATGCTGTACAAGAAAATCTTGCTTTCAAATTCCCCCAAATATTGGAAATGCTACTGCTGTACCATAAGGACACATGATCTAACAGTACGCTAACGTCAATGCCTGCCAGAAGTCTGAATTGTTTTAGGAAGGGAAAAAGTGAGTCTTATTCTATTATGAGACGTTATAGATGCTCAGAAAAAAATTTGCACCATAAAATATACCTTATCCATAATAATGACTTGTGAATCTCCTATTGAATTCTGTAGAGAATGGTTCTTCTTAACTTCAGCTGTGAAAGTCGCAGAGGAAAGTTCGACAGGAGATTCCTCTTTTGACAGCTGACTGGTGACAGGACGTGGTTTATTGAATGACTGCGATCGTCTGACTGCTGACGAGACAGCAAGAGCAAAAGGGGATGGCCTAGCATTGGAGTATGGCTTTGGAACAGCAAAAGTTCTCAGAGACTTTAAGTTCAATGAGGCTGGCTGACAGGAAGGAAAACTCAAAGGTTTAAATGTCTTAAGAGGTGAAATGCAGTGTTCTTCTGTTTTTTTATCATCACTTTTTCCTGCATCTGATTGGGAAGGGAAGTTGTTTGTTTTATTTGAAGGGAGACTAGCTTGATCTGGTGACGGATTTTTTTCCACATCTGTGCTTTTGGACTCATTTCGAGTAGAACTACTAGCAGCACTGGCACTTCTGGCAACTGCAGATGTGACATAATGACTTGAAGCCCTTTTTTGCATCTGTAAGTAAAAAGAAGTAGGTTTTGTTGTAGGACTTAATGCATTTGATTTTTCTGAAGTCTCAGGAGAAGTATTTGTGTTATCTGAGTTCACCATCAGCTGAGCTCTGCCACTGCTTATCGGAGACCTGTAAGCCTTTGTTTCTGTTTGCTTGCTTTCAGTAGTGATCTCAAATTGAGAGGTTATAACACAGTCAGTGATGCTGCTGCTTTCACACAGCTGATCATTTCCTGCCAATACAGCTTCATGTTCTAAAGCAGATGATGACGTTTTTGAAACACAAGGAGTTTCTGTTTGTACTCCAAATTCTTTTGAGCTCTCACACTTAATGAGGGTACCCAAAGCAACTCCTTCCTGATCTTTAGTATCTGACATAGTCTCTGACTCCAAACTCTTCAATATTTCCAAGGATTTTGGAGGCACTATTTTATAGGTAGTCATTCCAATTTTGGGTATATAGTCTCTTGTAATTTCATTAGATGGCTTTGGTTTGGGTTTGAAACCTTGTCTATAAAATGGATAGGAGTTTGTAGGAGAACCAACTGGACTGGTTGCATCTCTTTCCAAAGAGACAAGGCAACTATCATTCACATGTACATTACTCTGAGATTTTATGGCAAGTGCTTTGTCGTGCATAACTTCTGGTTTCTGACAAGTTATTTCTGTTGACATGTGTACAGTCTTTTCCATTTCTGCAGCTGATATACAGGGTGTACTGTCTATATCCAAATTCTGCTTGTCAGCTGCTCTTTTGAAGGAAGATGAGTTATCTTGATGAAGATTCATTTCTGTTATTGTCCTCCCAAAACTACCATCAAATGGAGTTGTCTGAATTGCAACATCCTGAGTTTTCACCATGTCCAAGTTGGCTCGATTCACCTTCTGATCTTGTATTCCTAAAATCATTTGATTATATTCATGATTTATACAGACATCATTATGTGCATGGCAGTTTGATAGTCTGCCAGCTTCAAGTTTTTTATTTTCTTCAACATCGACTGTATTAATTTCTCCCATTTGCAGTTTGTTTTCTACTGTGGTTGCTGGAAGGAGTCTTGTATCAATGTGTTCTTCATATTAAAAGAGAAGAAGATTATTTTGGAATGAATACCTTTTTTTTTTAAACAGCCTGAACTTTTATGTTGAAATCATTAAGCCCCATATCCTAATTTACTCTGAGAAACAGTTCCTCAGTATTATTAAAATTTTCCTTCACTACCCACCTTCCAATGATTAAAATATATTTATTTTTCCTTGATTAGGCCTGGTTAAAATTTATCAATTTCTATTAAAAGAAAAAAAAAAATCTTAGCTATGCTACACAGTGAGACTGTTAAGTGTCACGAATACACCAGACAAAAGTCTGTTTTTCAGACTGTTTGAAAAAGTGCTAGTGATTTTCTGCATAAGAGAAAGTATGTGGTTCACAACATGTATACACTATTCAAACATACATCCTGTAAATCTGGTTTAACTCCAGCAAAATTGCAAGAACTATGTTTGCTTGGTTTTTTTTTTAAATGCCCCTGTTCACATCAAAAGGTGCAATTTGTTAAATGTATCTACTATATCTGAGTAGCGAAGCAGTTATACAATGACTGGACTTTAGCATTACTGCCAAGTCAGCTTTCCAGGCATTTAATAGTTAGGCACGCCTAAAAATCTGGGATCTGGCTTACATCTGAACTTTTCCAGATTTTAAAGATGCCCGTGTCTGAAATTTTGGTTCAGCCTACATTAAGCAAATTTCAGTTAAAACTAAGTTAAAACCTCATTCACTTGAACTAAGGTTTTCAAAGCCTTAGTTCAAGTGAACAAACAGGTTTCTTCCATTTTAGGTCTCATATTGGCCCACGTTAATATAAATATTCTATGAATTAATAAAAACTCCCTAATAAACACTTGGAGCTCTTAAATTGGTACTATTAAAAGTAATATATTTTTGTAGTTAGTTAATCTGTTGCTTAATCTATATGACAGTTAAGTCATAGGATCACAAAATCCATGGGGAAAAAGACCATCCATTTTCAGAACTGGCTGGAAATTTCAGCAAAATCCACAATTCAATTATTGGCACTATTCAGTTTACCTTATTTTCCTGTATACCACACATGTCCAATCAGGCATGGACCTTATTTTGGGACGGAAAAATTAAATAAAAAGATTGTTTCCAGAATCTTGCTTGCCACAGCATGGGGTCACCATAGCTGAAGATTGGCCATATGGAGGAGAAAAACTGAGCCAAAAGCTATGCTAATTTAGCAGTAGCTATGAAAGGGTTAAAACTCTAGCTGTTGATGGGTTCATATGTTAAATTTTTGGAATACTATGTTCTTATATGTGGAATAAATTTTAAAAGGGTCAGTATACTACTATAGTTAGGCATACATGCATAGTTCGCTTCAAAGTCGCTTCTATTATTCTGCTCCAATTTACAGCTAGTGTAGATCAGTGATATGATTTAATATGAAAGGCACAGTTATGAAATATTTTTCCCTTACAAACAATGATAAATTAATTTAAACTTTGATTAAAGTGTAAGAAACGTAGGAATTACTCACTATCATTTTTATTTTGATCCAGTATGTCCAACTCTCTGTCATTTTCAAACGTAACCTGCAGACTGTCAATCTTATTCTGTGGTCTGCTGCTGCTGCAAAAAAGTATTATATATATTGATATCTCTCATTTCAGTAAACAAAAAAAAGATGCAAGAGAACTGGCAATATTCTCTGAAGACAGATGGACAAAAATATTCAAAGCTTTCTGCCAAACACTGGAAAATTCAACAGGAGTGATTAAAAATTGAGAAGAAATGCTTTACATGCCACAGAACACATGTAGTCTCATTTTTAGTGAATCACTGTGTGAACCTATCCCTCATACTTCCCAAACAATGCTTCATTATTAGGTTACAACTTCCACTGAGATCCCTTAGGTGTTCTGCAGCCCATAATTGAATTCAAAATGCTCATTCTTCTGTTGATGTACCAAACATACTAGTGGGTATACTGAACACAGAATAGACAACTCTAAATACATCTGGTTTAATGCTCTCCCTCTATGACACCCACTTCTGCCACTTTTGGAGACTGGATGCTGAGCTAGATGATCCTGTATAGCATGTCTTACGCTCTTACGTTTAAACATTTGCACTATTCTTGGATGCTGGCCCCTACAA
>NW_017728949.1:47997188-48005740 GCF_001723895.1 Crocodylus porosus | reverse complement strand
AAAAACCCCCAAAAAAACCTTACACTTACGAAGACAATTTATGAAATAAACAAAGGCTTAAAACACATGCCATTTTCACTTGACTGTGATTTGGCTGGGACCAAATAGTTTACATCACTAAAAAAAATTTTATGGGGTAGAATTTGAAATCCTTTATTACACATGTGAAAAGATTCTTTTTGATCCATGTGTATCTTGTAATATTTTTGCTTAAAAGTTTGAGAATTCATTCTAAGATTTGAAAGTAGACAAATTTTACATTAATGCTGTACAAGAAAATCTTGCTTTCAAATTCCCCCAAATATTGGAAATGCTACTGCTGTACCATAAGGACACATGATCTAACAGTACGCTAACGTCAATGCCTGCCAGAAGTCTGAATTGTTTTAGGAAGGGAAAAAGTGAGTCTTATTCTATTATGAGACGTTATAGATGCTCAGAAAAAAATTTGCACCATAAAATATACCTTATCCATAATAATGACTTGTGAATCTCCTATTGAATTCTGTAGAGAATGGTTCTTCTTAACTTCAGCTGTGAAAGTCGCAGAGGAAAGTTCGACAGGAGATTCCTCTTTTGACAGCTGACTGGTGACAGGACGTGGTTTATTGAATGACTGCGATCGTCTGACTGCTGACGAGACAGCAAGAGCAAAAGGGGATGGCCTAGCATTGGAGTATGGCTTTGGAACAGCAAAAGTTCTCAGAGACTTTAAGTTCAATGAGGCTGGCTGACAGGAAGGAAAACTCAAAGGTTTAAATGTCTTAAGAGGTGAAATGCAGTGTTCTTCTGTTTTTTTATCATCACTTTTTCCTGCATCTGATTGGGAAGGGAAGTTGTTTGTTTTATTTGAAGGGAGACTAGCTTGATCTGGTGACGGATTTTTTTCCACATCTGTGCTTTTGGACTCATTTCGAGTAGAACTACTAGCAGCACTGGCACTTCTGGCAACTGCAGATGTGACATAATGACTTGAAGCCCTTTTTTGCATCTGTAAGTAAAAAGAAGTAGGTTTTGTTGTAGGACTTAATGCATTTGATTTTTCTGAAGTCTCAGGAGAAGTATTTGTGTTATCTGAGTTCACCATCAGCTGAGCTCTGCCACTGCTTATCGGAGACCTGTAAGCCTTTGTTTCTGTTTGCTTGCTTTCAGTAGTGATCTCAAATTGAGAGGTTATAACACAGTCAGTGATGCTGCTGCTTTCACACAGCTGATCATTTCCTGCCAATACAGCTTCATGTTCTAAAGCAGATGATGACGTTTTTGAAACACAAGGAGTTTCTGTTTGTACTCCAAATTCTTTTGAGCTCTCACACTTAATGAGGGTACCCAAAGCAACTCCTTCCTGATCTTTAGTATCTGACATAGTCTCTGACTCCAAACTCTTCAATATTTCCAAGGATTTTGGAGGCACTATTTTATAGGTAGTCATTCCAATTTTGGGTATATAGTCTCTTGTAATTTCATTAGATGGCTTTGGTTTGGGTTTGAAACCTTGTCTATAAAATGGATAGGAGTTTGTAGGAGAACCAACTGGACTGGTTGCATCTCTTTCCAAAGAGACAAGGCAACTATCATTCACATGTACATTACTCTGAGATTTTATGGCAAGTGCTTTGTCGTGCATAACTTCTGGTTTCTGACAAGTTATTTCTGTTGACATGTGTACAGTCTTTTCCATTTCTGCAGCTGATATACAGGGTGTACTGTCTATATCCAAATTCTGCTTGTCAGCTGCTCTTTTGAAGGAAGATGAGTTATCTTGATGAAGATTCATTTCTGTTATTGTCCTCCCAAAACTACCATCAAATGGAGTTGTCTGAATTGCAACATCCTGAGTTTTCACCATGTCCAAGTTGGCTCGATTCACCTTCTGATCTTGTATTCCTAAAATCATTTGATTATATTCATGATTTATACAGACATCATTATGTGCATGGCAGTTTGATAGTCTGCCAGCTTCAAGTTTTTTATTTTCTTCAACATCGACTGTATTAATTTCTCCCATTTGCAGTTTGTTTTCTACTGTGGTTGCTGGAAGGAGTCTTGTATCAATGTGTTCTTCATATTAAAAGAGAAGAAGATTATTTTGGAATGAATACCTTTTTTTTTTAAACAGCCTGAACTTTTATGTTTAAATCATTAAGCCCCATATCCTAATTTACTCTGAGAAACAGTTCCTCAGTATTATTAAAATTTTCCTTCACTACCCACCTTCCAATGATTAAAATATATTTATTTTTCCTTGATTAGGCCTGGTTAAAATTTATCAATTTCTATTAAAAGAAAAAAAAAAATCTTAGCTATGCTACACAGTGAGACTGTTAAGTGTCACGAATACACCAGACAAAAGTCTGTTTTTCAGACTGTTTGAAAAAGTGCTAGTGATTTTCTGCATAAGAGAAAGTATGTGGTTCACAACATGTATACACTATTCAAACATACATCCTGTAAATCTGGTTTAACTCCAGCAAAATTGCAAGAACTATGTTTGCTTGGTTTTTTTTTTAAATGCCCCTGTTCACATCAAAAGGTGCAATTTGTTAAATGTATCTACTATATCTGAGTAGCGAAGCAGTTATACAATGACTGGACTTTAGCATTACTGCCAAGTCAGCTTTCCAGGCATTTAATAGTTAGGCACGCCTAAAAATCTGGGATCTGGCTTACATCTGAACTTTTCCAGATTTTAAAGATGCCCGTGTCTGAAATTTTGGTTCAGCCTACATTAAGCAAATTTCAGTTAAAACTAAGTTAAAACCTCATTCACTTGAACTAAGGTTTTCAAAGCCTTAGTTCAAGTGAACAAACAGGTTTCTTCCATTTTAGGTCTCATATTGGCCCACGTTAATATAAATATTCTATGAATTAATAAAAACTCCCTAATAAACACTTGGAGCTCTTAAATTGGTACTATTAAAAGTAATATATTTTTGTAGTTAGTTAATCTGTTGCTTAATCTATATGACAGTTAAGTCATAGGATCACAAAATCCATGGGGAAAAAGACCATCCATTTTCAGAACTGGCTGGAAATTTCAGCAAAATCCACAATTCAATTATTGGCACTATTCAGTTTACCTTATTTTCCTGTATACCACACATGTCCAATCAGGCATGGACCTTATTTTGGGACGGAAAAATTAAATAAAAAGATTGTTTCCAGAATCTTGCTTGCCACAGCATGGGGTCACCATAGCTGAAGATTGGCCATATGGAGGAGAAAAACTGAGCCAAAAGCTATGCTAATTTAGCAGTAGCTATGAAAGGGTTAAAACTCTAGCTGTTGATGGGTTCATATGTTAAATTTTTGGAATACTATGTTCTTATATGTGGAATAAATTTTAAAAGGGTCAGTATACTACTATAGTTAGGCATACATGCATAGTTCGCTTCAAAGTCGCTTCTATTATTCTGCTCCAATTTACAGCTAGTGTAGATCAGTGATATGATTTAATATGAAAGGCACAGTTATGAAATATTTTTCCCTTACAAACAATGATAAATTAATTTAAACTTTGATTAAAGTGTAAGAAACGTAGGAATTACTCACTATCATTTTTATTTTGATCCAGTATGTCCAACTCTCTGTCATTTTCAAACGTAACCTGCAGACTGTCAATCTTATTCTGTGGTCTGCTGCTGCTGCAAAAAAGTATTATATATATTGATATCTCTCATTTCAGTAAACAAAAAAAAGATGCAAGAGAACTGGCAATATTCTCTGAAGACAGATGGACAAAAATATTCAAAGCTTTCTGCCAAACACTGGAAAATTCAACAGGAGTGATTAAAAATTGAGAAGAAATGCTTTACATGCCACAGAACACATGTAGTCTCATTTTTAGTGAATCACTGTGTGAACCTATCCCTCATACTTCCCAAACAATGCTTCATTATTAGGTTACAACTTCCACTGAGATCCCTTAGGTGTTCTGCAGCCCATAATTGAATTCAAAATGCTCATTCTTCTGTTGATGTACCAAACATACTAGTGGGTATACTGAACACAGAATAGACAACTCTAAATACATCTGGTTTAATGCTCTCCCTCTATGACACCCACTTCTGCCACTTTTGGAGACTGGATGCTGAGCTAGATGATCCTGTATAGCATGTCTTACGCTCTTACGTTTAAACATTTGCACTATTCTTGGATGCTGGCCCCTACAACATATATCGAGTATGCTGCTTTAGAGAAAAACTGAACAAACCAGAATCACATTTTTAGATTTATGTTATATATACACATACAACCAAATTATATTGTAATTAATTTTGTAGTGCATATTTCTAATTAAGTTCTAATTGATTAGATTTCCAGATTTAAACCTTACTTTGATATATAAATTTCTTCAAGCAGTTTCAGTAATGACCGAAAGAGGATTCCCACCTCAAACTTAAAACATTGGCACCTGAGAACTGAGAAATGTGTTTAATCTGGACTATAAACTAATCAGGGAAGGATCCTGTATGTTCTATTGCCTGGACAGCACAAAAGGCAGTGCTAGTAAGAAATAAAAAGCATAAAGCAGCTTGATGAAGACTCAAAGCTTTCATATTAACTTGATTTTTTTTTTTGGGCTGTCCAACTGGATCAAACCACAAACATCCACAGCAAGCTGAAGTGTGAGAATAAAATTATAAATAACGGGTAGAACTTTAATTTATAAAAGTTGTTTTCTCCCAAAAGACATATAGAAAATACTTAGGGAATACTACTGCATTTTAGAGGCTCAGGGGGAGGGAGGGGAGAGATTACTAAAAACGTAATTGAAAAACTTGATTTCATCAAAGGTCCTAGCCTCCATCTGGCCTCTTGGCATTGTTTTGTCAGTGAAACAGGGCTAGAAAACTGTACTGTTAGGACAACTAGTGATTCCACATAGGAGGGAACATGGTTCAGTTCCATTGTATGCCAAATAATCCCTATTTTTTGTAATGAATAAATTAAGCTACCGTGGCATTGATGCCTACAGAGTTGGATGGGTAAAAAACTGGCTAATGGCGCACACCCAGAGAGTAGTGGTGGACAGGATGTACTCAACCTGGCGAGATGTGAGCAGTGGGGTCCCCCAGGGCTCGGGCCTCAGGCCCGCACTGTTTAACATCTTCATCAGCGACTTGGATGAGGGTGTTGAAAACATGCTGTCCAAGTTTGCTGATGACACTAAGATGTGGGGCGAGGTGGACACACTTGAAGGGAGAGAGAGAGGCTGCAAATAGATTTAGACAGACTACAAAAGTGGGCAGATGAGAATAGGATGGGGTTCAATGTAGACAAATGCAGGGTGCTGCACCTTGGCAGAAGGAATCCACAGCATACATACAGGCTGGGGAGTTCCCCTCTTGAAAGCAGAGGCAGAAAGGGATCTTGGAGTCATTATTGACTCCAAGATGAACATGAGCAGCCAATGCCGGACCGCAGCCAGCAAGGCCAGCCATACCTTGTCATGCATCCAAAGATGCATCTCAAGCCAGTCCAGAGAGGTGATACTCCCCCCTCCATGCAATATTTGTCAAGCCGCAATTGGAGTAATGTGTCCAGAATTGGGCGCTGCACTTCAAAAAGGATGTGGCCAGCCTGGAGAGGGTTTAGAGGAGGGCCACCCATTTAGTGAGAGGGCAGCAGGACAGGCCCTATGAGGAGAGACAGAGGGACCTGAACCTGTTCAGCCTCAGCAAGAGAAGGCTGAGGGGGGACCTGGTGGCTGCCTACAAACTCATCAGGGGAGATCATCAGCAAATAGGAAGAGCCCTTTTCTCCCCAGCATCACCTGGGGTGACAAGGAACAATGGTAATAAGCTGATGGAGAATAGGTTTCGGTTAGAGACAAGAAGGCAATATTTCACAGTTAGGGCGGCCAGAATCTGGAACCAACTTCCCAGGGAAGTGGTCCTCACCCCAACCTTGGGCAAATTCAAGAAGAGGTTAGATGATTGCCTGTCTGGGGTCTTGTGAACCCAGCATTCATTCCTGCCTGTGGCAGGGAGTCAGGCTAGATGATCTGACCAGGTCCCTCCTGACCCTAGCTACTATGAAACTCTCACCAGGGAATCCTGGTTTTCTTGGATTTAAAAAAAAAAAATCCTCAATTTTTGGATTTAAAAAAAGTAACCCAAAATCCACATTTTCATTTTAAATCACAGAAACAAGATTATTTTACTGCAGTTCATCAGTATTATGCAAAACAGAAACACTATTTTGTTAAAGAAAAAGAGGTATGCACTGGGTAAACTGAAGAGCTGCCTGTTTTTTAAATACATTTAACTAATTAGCTGGCTATCCACACTAGAAGAGTACTGCGCTGAGAATTAAATCTCATGCTCCACTCTTAGAAGTCTCTATTCTGTTCTTTTGCAATGAAACAACACTCAACATTTTGTTTATTTGTCCTCCACCCTCCCTCTTTCTTTCTGACAGTACTTACTTGCCATCTGTGCTCATATTTTCTTGTTTTTCTTCCTTGGAGAGTTGAGAGTTATCTATAGAAGCACTGCCAGAAATTGAAGCTGATGAAGCAGGATCCTTTTTTTCAGCATCTAGTGGTACATCTCCATCAGTAGCAATGATGGAGGCAGTAACCTCTTGCATCCTAGAAAAGGCATTTGCACTTTCACTTTCCTTTTTGTACAAACTCAGCTCTTCCTTTTCATCAATCTCATCCAGGCTATATTCAGGGCCAAGTCCAGCTGTACTCAAAGTAAACAAAATCACAGTATTCAGTGTAAATGTTAAGGGACAAAAAGTCAGCTGGAATGGCTAGAATTGAGAGAGAAAAGTGATAAACATTTTCTTCAAAATTTAGACAGTTAAATGAAAAATTGATTTGATGTTTAAAAATTTTAATGGTTTATGTAGCCCTCTCACTTACATAGTCATAACAATAGGATGAAACCAATAACTGTTGTACAAATTTCTTTAAGCTTGCAACCCCTATAAAGAAATTCAGTTGGTAAATATGGAAAACAGAATTATTTAAAAAAATATATAGTATTTGGGAATGCACTTTTCCAGAAAAAAAACATATCTGGTGAGCATAATATAGCTATTTTTAAAAGTTGAACATGGAATTAAAGCGATTTATCAGAAAGTGTGGTTTTTCAGAATAAAACCAGTATGTCAGGTAATACAGAACAAAATCAACCCTAATCAAATCAACGAGATATCTGCCGATATGAAAGGCATCTTGCCTACCATTAACAAGGCTTTGCTACAATACCTTAGCTGTATCAAAATGTAGCTAACAAAATGCTGGAGATACATAATGTTAGGTAGTTACAAATTATAAACAGAATTCAACAATGTAATATTGCATGATGTTAAGTTTAACTA
Organism: Crocodylus porosus; assembly: GCF_001723895.1. Classification (NCBI taxonomy): domain Eukaryota; kingdom Metazoa; phylum Chordata; order Crocodylia; family Crocodylidae; genus Crocodylus; species Crocodylus porosus. The sequence continues at coordinate 47,998,405 of NW_017728949.1, read as the reverse complement.
CGTTAATGCTTTACTTCAACTACAGTGGAATAAATTAACTGGCTCTACTGGAAAAGTGGACAGCCCTGGTAATGTGACTATATAATGAATGTGAACTGTGCTAGAAATGCAGGCCAAAGAATGTTTGTTAAAGATGAAGAGAAATCACAAATTTCCCCTTTTCTATAAGCAGACTTCCTAGGATACAGGATGACCAGCTTGCATCTAGTATTATTAGAGAAGTGTATAATATTACAGGGGTGTGGAAAGGCTGGGAAAGTGTAAGCCTACAATAAGAGTTTAAGTTGATGCCTAGGATAAATTCAAAAGTAGAAGCAGCAAGTACAAAACTAATAGTAAAAGCTTATCTCATATCAAATAGTCATTGTAGCAGTAACTCAGTCTGGGTAATAATCATAGGGGTAACAGAGCCATGTGAAGGCGTTCTAGTATATCACCAATACATTAGTGCCTTATAATCACACATTAAGCTGTGTGACACCCATGACAACGTCTCTTGGCTTCTCTTGATAGGGAGAATTAGGTATATGGTATAGAAGTTTTTTCTGGTAAAGAATTTTGTACCCCCCCACACACACACGAACATTACAGAAGGCAGGGTCAAAGAACTGCACCTTGCATATGTTACTGAATGCAACCAAATGTATGACGCAATTGAGGTCCAGTGGGAGTTTGTTCTGCAGTCCTGAAACAACTTCCTAGGCAGCTGTCTTTTGCAGCTATGAATTTCAAATCTGGGTTTAAAAAGGCCTATTATGCATCTTTATCATATAGTTTTAAGTGATCTTTTAGAGGTAAGTTAGCCTGCATCAAGAAGTGATGGAGACTCAAAATAAGCAGAAAGCTTTATTTGCTGATGTTGCCATGTGATAATACAGTATCAAAGAATAATCCAAGAACACTCATGAATTATGTGCAGAATTGATCAATTATGGATGTGTACACCCAACCAACACCACCCTATTATAGTTGCCAACATTTCAAAATGGTTCCCTTTGCTCACCTCTGCCTTGCTTGGATCCCCGCTTCAAAGAGCAGTTTTTCATCCATTAACTGGGCCACCTTGGCAGTAGCAATATAGGTATATAAAGAGAATGATGAGCTGGGATCCTGGTTTTCTCTAATAAAAAAATCCCTGATTTTTGGATTTAAAAAGTAACCCAACCCACAGTTTTCTGTGATTAAAATGAAATGTGACTTATAAGAATTTCCCTTTC
>NW_017728949.1:47995763-47996918 GCF_001723895.1 Crocodylus porosus | reverse complement strand
TTGCAGAAAAATGTGGATTTTGGGTTACTTTTTTTAATTAAAAAATTGGGGAATTTTTTTTAAATCAAAGAAAACCAGGATCCCTGATGATGAATTGCTGTCAATATCTAAATCATGTATTCTTCAGTACACCCATGTAGTACATTGGTTGGAATGTCAGTTCAGATTTTCTGACTTCCCCCTAGATACCTCACTCTGTAGGTTTGTTTTTGACATGTAATAATTGAGAGACAGCATTCCTACACAATTAAAAACAAAAACCCTGTTTCTATCTCATGCAAGTTGATTACACATGCACACACACAATTAGATAAACCTGGCTTAGAGTTATTTTTCTGTTCATTAAGGTTCTCTGGAAAAACAGGACAGATAAAACAGATTTGTACGTGTGTATATTATTCACTAGAGCAAATATAAGCCCATGATGTTTTAACAAATGTTCCTTTCCAGCTGGCAACAGTGAGCAAATATCAACTTGAATTTCTAGTTGGAAGATCAATAAATCTACAAGGTAAATTTGCTTTGATGACATTACAGTCAAGTGGATCAATAAGAGTACAATTATACAGTAGATGATAATAAAACACCTCTTCCCTGTATGTCACGTTAGAAACAGAGAGCCTGATGTATCTCTCTTCATTCACCCATTATAATTTATCATGAAAATCCTTTTCAGCCCATTGGCTATTGATCTAATACCTAAAAGACTTTAAAACGTCTTCTTGGAAACTATTTTACAAAAGTCGGAGGGTTTTTTCTGTTTGTTTGGAGTTTTACTTCTTTGTGGAGGGGGAGAGAGCAACTGTTAAAGTCAATCAACGTAGGTTAATTTACTCATTGCTTCTAAACCAGTAAGGAGTGGCTGAATGGTATCCAGTAGATTAAAAATAGAGGAAAGAAAAAAAAATGATCATTGTTGGTTTAGAACCCAAAACATTCTATATTAAAAACCTGCAGTGCTCTAGTAAATGTAAATCTTTAAGGAATTCTATCCCAGAGCGTATTTTTTTTTCATACTGTGAAATGCTACCATATCTCAAAGTATATGAAATAATACTATTATAATTGCTCATGGAAGAATTTGAAACTTTACTTTCAGGAACACAAGGAAGAATTTAACTTTGGGATTTTTTTGTTTGTTTGTTTGTTGGGTTT
>NW_017728949.1:47992686-47995663 GCF_001723895.1 Crocodylus porosus | reverse complement strand
TCTAAACCAGTAAGGAGTGGCTGAATGGTATCCAGTAGATTAAAAATAGAGGAAAGAAAAAAAAATGATCATTGTTGGTTTAGAACCCAAAACATTCTATATTAAAAACCTGCAGTGCTCTAGTAAATGTAAATCTTTAAGGAATTCTATCCCAGAGCGTATTTTTTTTTCATACTGTGAAATGCTACCATATCTCAAAGTATATGAAATAATACTATTATAATTGCTCATGGAAGAATTTGAAACTTTACTTTCAGGAACACAAGGAAGAATTTAACTTTGGGATTTTTTTGTTTGTTTGTTTGTTGGGTTTGGGTTTTTTTGGGTTTTTTTGTTTGTTTTTTTTTACACAATTGGCATTTATGCTGCAAATACATTATGCACTACTACTTTATTAAGTGAATACACTTAAATAGCAACCATTTCATGTACTATAGTTCAGAATATAATAACAGTTCATACAGCCTTAAATAGGCATAGCCCCCCAAATTAAAACAAGCTACCCTCTCCCTCCTAAACTCCAGTCCTATAGTAATAGTGGTTCAGAAGCCATGGTACATTAAATGAATGGAACCACTAGCTTTTGCTATTTTTCAATTTTAGCTAGTGCAGTATTTTATAGTAACCCAAAACATGTTACTTAATTGAGCTATAAACTGAGGTGTACATACATACATTCATACATACAAAAAAGTTGGTTGGGGGAGCTAGGGATTGAAGCTGGAGGGAGCTGCCCAGCTGGGGTATGGGGGGGCTGCAGGTGCAGCAGTGCTGGGAGTGGAGACTTTGCCCTGCTGCTGCTTGCCCAGCTGGGGTGGGAGGGGGGCCGGCTGCAGGTGTGGCTCGCTTCAGAGGTCAGTAACAATGAAGCTTCATCAGATGTTTTTTCCTTAATATCTTGAATGTATTGCAGTGGGTCTTCCAAATAAGACAGGAATCACAAGCAGCACAAAAAGTGATACCCTCACTCAGTGAAGATCTCATCTCAGTGCTCAAGAGTGCTTATTGAAGTTGACTGGAATTTTTCCATTCCCTTCAGCTGAGCTATGGTTATGGCCCACTATTGTGCCTGCCTACAGTTTCTGACAGTTAGTCAACCACACAGGAGAGATAACATGGGAAATTCTTATAACTAGACAAGATGCTGTAAAGACTGCTTTCCCATTCAAAGCAGCGTAAAGATTTGGGATGCCAGTCCTGAATATATTTCAATGATGTCAAAGTATACCTCTTTCACTGCATCCCATGTGAGTGAATAAGCTTCTTATGATAGTCCAAAATTCATCACCTCTAGCATGGATTATTGTAAGAGGCTGAAGAAGGAAACAGTGAAGAGATGCCAATTTATGCAGAATACAGAATGCATGTTTTCAGTGGGAAGTGTCATCTTCAGCACATTGCCCATTGCCCTACATTCTCCCCTGGCTCACAATCTGCTTTTACTGATCACCATCACTATCAGTGGACTAGGACCCATTCATTGTGTGACCCAAGGACAATTGCACTTCCCTTAGACAGTAGGCCCACACGAATAGGGAAGTATTCAGTTTGGAAGACAGTGATTCAATTCAGAGATTTGACCACAGTCTTAAATCGATTTGGCTGAATCAGCTTCAGGAGATTCGGTGCAGATATGGAGAGATTTCATGATTTGGATTGGCTGGGGAGAGCCGCAGGAGAAGCCCCCATAGCTAATCTGCCCGGCCCCATCCCCTGCCCAGCCCCAGCCTCCCGGCACTTTAAAGAGACCCACACTCACCAGCTGCAGGAGCAGCAATTGGGGCCTCTGGGCGCTTGTGGCAGAGTCCCCCCCCCCATACAGCATGGGGCAGTGGGGATTGTGCCCCCCCATGCTTGGCACCCATGCAGCAGCTACCCCATGGTGCAGGAGCAGTGTAGCTTGGCACCGCATGCTGCCTGGGAGCTGGGGCTGAGTGCTGCCGGGCTCTGGCTGACACATGGAGCCACCCCAGCTCCCATGTGAATTGAACCAGGAGCTGGGGGGAGTGTTCAGGTACCAGAACATTCCCCCAGCTCCCAGTTCGATTCCCCAGCTCCCCAATCTTTCCCACAGCTCTCTGATCACTTCCTCCAGCTCTTCCCATGGGGCACGGGCCCCTGGATGATGTGGAATGACAGCAGGCTGCCACTGCCCACTGGTGATGGTGGCAGCTCTGGGATATTTCCCCAGGTGGCAGCAGCAGCCTGCTGAAACCCCACGTGCAGAGCTGGGGGAATGATCAGAGGGCTGGGAAATCGAACCGGGAGCTCCACCTGACAGATGGAGGCACCTCAACTCCCAGGCAGTGCGCAGCACCCTGCCAAACCACGCTGCACCCGTGCCACAGGGTAGCTACTGAGCGGGTGCCGGGGGTGGGAGGGCAATTCCCACCGTCCCCCACGCTACGCAGGGAGGCTCTGCCACAAGCACCCAGAGGCTCCAGTCTCCACTCCTGCAGCCCATGGGTGTGGGGCTTTTTAAAGTGCCAGGACTAAGTGGGACTGGGTGGAGGATGGGGCAGGCAGCGCAGCCATGGGAGTTTCTCCTGCAGCTCCTCTGGCTGTGCCTGCCTCTGCCCCAGCAGGGGAAGCCACGGAGAGCTCTGCCCTGCTGCCACTTGCTCAGCCAATGACGAGGGGGTGTGAGGCAGGATCAGCTTGCTCCGGGCAGCAGCATGGCATAGCCCCCACTCCTAGTGCTGCCCTGCCTGCATCAGTGCTAGGAGTCAGCACTAGTCCTGCTCCCAGTGTTGTCCTGCTGCTGCCTGACACTGTGGGTACCTGCAGGAAGGCTGCTCCGACATCTAGGGCTACCATATTTCCAGCATCAAAAAAAGAGGACTCCTGGGAGGGGGAGGGGGGCAGTGATAAGTGATAAGTGATAAGGGGGTTACAAGAAATAATGGCCATAAGCTAGAAGAGAGCAGATTTAGATTGGATATTAGGAGGAACTTCTTCACAGTTCGAGTGGCCAAGG
>NW_017728949.1:47976993-47992246 GCF_001723895.1 Crocodylus porosus | reverse complement strand
TTGCACATGCACCCTTCACTCATACACACACTTTCCCTGGCTTGCCAGGGCCTGCACAGGGAGCATGTGACCCCCAACAGCCAAATCACCTTGCCCACTGCTCCCAGCCCCAGGCAGCCAGTCCTGGAGAGCAGAGGAATAGCAAAAAACCTGGACACTTGCTCTTATTTTAAAAACCTACCCAGATGCAGTACAAGGGGCCAAAAAAAAAAAAAAAAGAAGGCATGTCTGGGAAAATCTGGATGCTGCATGGTAACCCTAGACATGCATGTCAAAGCAGCATGTCAAAGCAGACTCGATTAAATCAAGTCCACTGGAGTGTGCCATTAGCATGCCTCCAGCAGCCTTCATGCCTTGTGTATCAGCATCCCCATGCTTCAGAATGGTGGTGGGAGAGTTTTAACTGATGATACATGAGACATTGAAAGCACTTTAATTAAAGCGCCCCCCTAACCCCCACTCTTGGAGCACGTATAAGAATGCCTGGTGGCTTTAGCAGCCATAGCAACATGGTTGAGCAGCAGCACTTAACTTTCTGGCTGCTGGCAACCTCAGTGTAAAGCCCTATGGGCCAGATGATCAACCTCTGTGGGCTGAATGTGGTCAGCCAGATAAACATCTGACACTTGTGCACTGAGATACTGTCCACAACAAAATGCAGAAAGATCACAAATAAATGAGCTTTGAAGCATTAATATCCAGGACGGCTTAGCTGTGGAATGCACTGGAAAAAGAGCTTTAGCTAAATGATGCAAGAGAATTGTTTTATAAAAGTCAATCTACCCCACCTTGAATTATTAAAAAAAAAGAAACAAGCAAACAAAAAAAATCTATCCTAGGAAGTTTCATAGAACATGTGAATAACAAAGACCCAATTATTCCATTAAGTTCATAGATCTAATATACTCATTCACTCATACTATATGAATTCTAGAAAACCAAGCTTAGGTCAAGAATCCTAAAATGTAAGCATACTGTTGACAAACTTGAAATATATAATTCTCCTTCTCTTAGAACTCATTGACTCTGTAGATGGATGCATTATTATTTTTTTCTCCCTGTTAAACATTTAGAAAGAAAGAGATTCATGGTAGGACAGAACTGATTCCCTAGAGTTGTTGCATAAGCAGCAAGAACTTCAAGAACTCATTAGGTTTACTTAAAACTTATCCTCAAGCCAGTCTAAGGAAAGATACTAAAACCTACATTTCAAAGGCATTTCAGATGCATCAGGAGTGCAAGTGTTACCAGGAAGGTTAGTTTCATCTGTCAGTTGCTGGAGAGTGCTTTGACTGGCAGGCTCAAAGGAATGAGAGGTACATGATGACACCGTGGGCCTGGTCCTATCACCTACATTACCTAAGAGCAATTTAGACATAATAAAATGTGTTAGTATGCAATAAATTTGTAATTAGAAAAAAAATAAACAGGAGAATGACAGCAAACAGAGGCAGCTAAAAATATGAAAAGCAATTAATTTTTAAAAGTATGTGTGAACATGAGTCTCCAGAGAGACAGTAGAACAGGAAGGCAACTGAACAGACCCTGCGGGTTTTTCCTGGAAGAAAGCTTTTTGTCCTATGGATATTCATACTCATTGTCTCGCTTTAAGTACCTGTGATGTATGCTGGATAAAACATGTTAACACTCCCCCCTGGCATCGAAATGAGCCTAAGTTAACTGCAACTCAGTTAAGTTAACTGTATTATTCCAGAGAATCTGGCCTCTTAAAACCACCAAATGAAGGCGATTCCACAACTTCTCTGGGTAACTTGTTACACTGTCCTAACAGTGAGAAAAGTTTATTCTGAGGTTTAATCTAAATCTGCTTTCTTGCAATTTAAACCCATTACTTCATCTCCTGTGCTCTGTGGCAAAAGGAGAACAGTTGTTTTCCTTCTTAATGAAAGCCTTTCAACTATTTGGAAATTGATATCACATTCTACTCCTCCCCTTTAATCTTCTTTCCCACCAAACTAAATGCACCCAAAAATCTCAGGTTGTATGCCTGGTATTGCAAACCCTATTTGTCACTTGTCTGTGGAACGTCTCTAATTTCTCCACATCATTCTTAAAATGCAGAACCAGAATTGTACACTCCAGCTGAGGCCTAATCAGCTATGTGGAGTGTACCATGACCTCCCATTTCTTGCACACTATTAACATAGTGTAAAACTGCATCCATTTTTTTTGGCAACTACATTGCATTGCTGGGTCACACTGAATCCATGATTCATCAACCCTACCCAAGATGCCTCTCACCAGAAGTACTGTTTAACCAATGTTCTCCCATTTTCTGTGTATGCATTTGTAGCACCTTACATTTTTCTTTGTTGAATTTCATCAGGTTATCTAATCTATCAAATTCCTTCTGAATTATAATCCTATCCTTTTTCCATCTATTCTCTCTGCAGCATCTCCTAATCACTGAGGGGTGCAGAAATTTGTGGCTCATGGTAAGGGTTGGTTTATGAAAAAGCAGCCTGCAATGGTAAAAGTTTGCCAACCCCTGTTGTAGACAGACTAACTTTCATAGGCTACACAGCCTAATACAGTTGGCTGTAGCCTGCAAAAGCTAACCCCTGTCCGAATGAGTTAGTCTGTAAGTTGCCATCCTGCCTCAAAGTCCATCCTGCCCATCAAACAATAACTGCATTTCTCTCATCTTGCTGGATATAAATTAGTCCTCTTCTATCAAATATTTTTACTATTGCTTTTATTAGTCATGCTTTTGACCCTGCTGTGGTAAGTACCATACAAACACCATTTAATAATATAACAAAATACAAAAGAAAAAAGATAAATAATGGCATTACAATATTACCTTTTATCAAAAGCCAGTAAATTTAAGTGCAAGATGGAGGCCAGATTTAGAGAAGAATGACTTTTCTGTGGCTACAATATGTATCTATAAAGCTCGCAAAAGTATAAGCCAAAGGAAATGTAGGCATAAGTCTTCAGATCTTCACCAAATTTTATGCATACCAAGATATGGGCAAAATAAAGTTCCTAAAAGGAGATTAGGCTTCAGCCTTTTAAAGTTTCCTTTTAAAGATGTTTTTAAATGGTTGAAAATTCTAGAATAAATTATTTTTGGGTTTGTTTTTGTTTGTTTTCTACTATAACATGCACCAACTAATACAAACGGTAGGGCAAAGGGCAAAACCTGTATTTTAGAATGGCATAATACTACGTAAATGATTAGTTAGCAACAATACATTTAAGTAAAATGTTTAAATTAAACCAGAACCTAAGTCAACACAACAATGAGATTGAAGCACTTGCAGCATTTCTTGTAGACTATTTTTATTACTTTTTTAAAAAGCTACATGTGACTGATACCTGCTTTAGAGAGCACTTCTATTGCCGTTTCTTCCACTATTCCTTCTGCAGGAATTGAATCAGCTGATTCTGATGCTGGAACAAATTTAAAAATAAAACATCAAGATGATTTCAACACCATCTTTCAGCTTTTTAACAATGACACAAACCTAAAAGGTTTTGTATCATTGTTACAATGATATTGTACAATGACACAAACCTGGAACCTAGCCTGTCCTTAACAACTGCTTTAAGTGATTGAAACCATACCACAGTGTTTCCCCAATTCCAAAATGATTTCCTAATCTCAATTACTAAAAGACTTTACAAATTAATATTAAATAAAATTTATATAGGTTTTGGAGGAAGATACCACTTATCAATTTCTCTCTCTTCAAAACATCCTTAAGAGGATCTTAAAAACCATTTAGGCTAGGTATCCTACTAACATCTTTTCATTTCTACCAAATTAAAAACAATTTTAAAAGATTACCAGTCTCATTACTGTGGTCACTTTGGTCTTGTGGTACTCTAGATGGTGGGGAAGGTGCTTTGCGCTTTGTCCTTCTCAAGGAGGAATTAACAGAGGATGTGCCACCAAGCTGCAGAGAACCTGTTCTCACTATTCCTACTGTTGACAGGCCCTAAGAGGGTTTAGGGTGAGGGAAGAGAGAGAGAAAGAAACAAAGCAAGAGTATTTTATGAAATGACAAGAAAAAATTTAAGTACTGCTCTCAAAAAAGTGATATTTACAAGGAATACTTGGATAAACAAACAAATCAACATATTTTGATGCAATTGGAACAGTTAATTTTTTCTGATAATTCTTTCAAGTAATATCTTTAAAAGACTACTAAAGGTATGTATTGGGGAAGGAGAATAAGGAAAGATCACAGGAATCTTGCAGAATGCTAGATGCACAAAATTATCATACTGACCAAAAAATAAAAAGTTTCTACACATTTTGAGATGGGAAGAAAGTTTGCCCAGACTTTTTAACAAGGCTGTGTCAGATGAGTCTGAAGAGGAGAAAAATATCTATTATTTCTATAACAACACTATGTACCTAAAGCATTTAAGAAGTTCTAATTAGGTGGAATAAGCAATTAGAATGTTATGAATGTTTCTCTAGCTACTTGTAATATATACAAACTTCCCTAGCAATTCTTCTAAAGATATGTTTATTGGATGGGTACATTTAAATTTAGATAGTATGTTATGACAGCAATTCAAAATGCATTAAGGGGGAAAAAATGTTTAAATCATTTGTTTAAGCATCTCAAAAAATCTAGTTGCAATAACCTTGATTGCCATTGTAATAGCTGTTAGCTTCATGGCAAAGAAATATTATATTTTCTCATTTTGGAGTAATTACTTTGAGGATCTCAGCAGCAACAAATGTTTCAAGCCTTGCTACAGATGTCCATTTTTGTAGCAAATCTGACTGCTTATCCATTCAACAACATATAATGTTATGTAGGACTGTCAACCATTTTTGGGTGAGTCAGTCATACAGAGTAGGGCTGGAAGGGAACTCCAGAGGTCATCTAATCCAGCTACCCCCTGCCTGAGGCATGATCATCCCTATCCAAACCATTCCATACAATCATAATCTAACCTCTTAATGCAACAAATACCAAACACCCTAACTTGCCACAGGTAAAGCAAGGAAAATACAGCAGCCAATGTCCTGCTTGTATAAAATGTTGCCAGCATATGTTGAAGAGGTCGGGGTAGAGGGTCATACCCCTATTACAGAGTAAGGCAAAACTCTCCACCAACCATACCAATTTGACCGTGGGGTAAAATTCCTCTGACCCCAGATATGGCAACTTATCTGACCCTGAGAGGAGCAAGACCTTCCAGCCTGGAACCTCTGGCTTTGCTCATAGCAGGAGAATCACCACACCCCAACTGAAGTCCCCAGCCTTGGCTGTAGCCAACACCACATTGGGCTGCTATATGTCTGGAAAGGCTTAAGAACACCCAGACATATAGCAGAAAAAATGAGAAATCCATACAGGAGCCAGACCTGGGGTCATTTTTGTTTAAAGGACTTGCCTGTGCTTCAATTAAGAGACAACAAAAATAGAATACCAAGAGGTATAATTGGCATAAGCAGGCTCACAAAGTTATTTTACTGAAGATCCTTCCAAAATTCAAAAATTAATAGACAGCAGAAATATATTTTTCCAGTAGTACTGATGGTACAAAATACCCTCCCTATACACATGATATCAATGTCATCCTGTGCTGCTCAGTCCCGCAATACACCTGGGAGCCACATGGTGCTGGAGCAGTGTGGAGCAGGAAGGCAGGGGAATGGTTGGCGGTGGGGTGGGGTGGGGCTGGGCTGCTGTGTTCCTGCTGAGGCTCCCCCTGGGCCCTACTGCTCCAGGCTCCTGTCATCTCTGACCGGCAGCCAGGAACAGATAAATATTTTCTAAAAATGTTTAGGGGCCATGTGGGCCCGAGAGAATGGCTTAGTGGACCAGATCCCACACACAGGCCATATTTTGCCTACCCCTGGCTTAGCTCTTTGAAGGGAGGGTTGTATGCCTGACCCTCAGCCCAGGTTTCCATGGAAAATCAGCAGTGTCATACCATATGGACTGGCAGTCATGCTCATTCTGGGCATGTGGGGGTATTAGCTTGGGGCTAGTACCACCCCTGGGCAGTAGAATTTGGGAGGGTGGAAAGTTTGTCAGGGATAGCACGGCTGGGAGACATGCATCCCGAGACACTGGATGACTGCAGATTGGTTACTTTATCTCCTCGGAGCAGACTAACAATACCCTACCTTGAACAACTCAAAGAGAATGCTCATCAAAAGCAGAATAACTTTAAGATGCTTAGAGGATAATCAGCACTATTTAAACACACTGTAACAAATGGATGTTCCTCACTTTACAATGGTTTAAAGATTGCCTTTAACACTACCCCTCTGAGAAGAGGTGGAGTGTTCTTCCTCTACTACTAGTAAAAACTGGAAAGTACACCCCTCCCCCTCCACCCCAATAAAACTAAACCCAACCCAACCCAACCCAGACCATTCATTTTGACATTTTCCATAGAAAGTTGTATCAATTAAAAAAAAATTAAATGTTTGCTTCTAAAAGGCCATGGCAGTAGGAGTTGCACCTCAAACACCATTTTTTTTGTTTTTTTGTTTTGTTTTTTTTTACTAACTAGTGACCTCAGTCTCAAGTATCCCTAACACAACAAGTATTCCATTTTGGTAAAGAGGCAGTGCATAGTGGGAATCCTTGGTAAAGTTCTTTGATGGGAAGTGAAGTCTGGCTATGGATCTCATTCTGGTTTCAAGTAGGCAAACGGAAGCCAAAAGGCTATGCAGCACAGTCCACCTCCCATAATTAAGTTAGAACGAACATTCCTGCAACTGAAGTATTTCAGGGTTAATTTTGTTTAATTGATTTTTTTTTTTAGTTTCCAGTTGGTGCTCTGATTGGTTCCAGCTGTTCTTTCTACAGAAAAAAAAAACACTTTTCAAGAAAATGTGTGTAAAAACACTATGTTGCCACTCAAAGTTTCCAATGAAATTGGACATGCCACTTCTTCCAAAAGAAAAAAGAGAAGGCATTAAATGGCAAGAAAGAGTGGAGATTAGTCTTTTTTGTATACAAAGATCCTAAACATAGTTTTTCACTCTGAACCCCAAAATACAGTGAAATTCTAAAACTGAAGAGCCATAATTTGAGACAAAAAAATCTCTGTACAACTATAACAAAACAATATTTCAATAGACTCTATTTATACTTTGAGTAATCGGTCCTGACATGCAAAAATGCAACTTTCAACTTTGTTAAACATTTGAAATTTGTCAAAGTGGAACAGATGCAATGAGCTGTAGCTCATTCTTTTAAAAAGGCAATTTAAATAGGAAAGGGGAGAAATAAATTACTTATCTTCAAATTTGCCCATCCCTCACGTTAAGCACTGAATTAAGTTAGCTGGAAAGAAAATCAGTGGTATTTATTTCACTTCACTTCACACACAGCTCATGCTCCTATTTTATGCAGAGCCTAGGAAGTTGCAGTTCACTTCCCTAGCTTAAGGACTAGATCTGGTGTTGCCATATAACTCTTCTCTTTACTTTCTCTTCCACCTTTGCCTGCTACTGTAACCTATTAGGTGGCCTTCCAAATACTTTCATGTCACAATTTCCATCAACATCGGCTTTCAAGCCTCATCTGCACTACCTTCCCCACCCCAGTAATAAGCTGGTACAGTGACATTTTGTGCATGAATACTAAACAAACAAATGCTGCTGTAGTTCTTCACTGGAGTCTACGGCTAGGGACAGACATTCCAAAAGCCTGAATCTGAACTGATTCACTCTTTGCAGGTTAGTCTAACATGCTTGCAATGGCTTAAGCTACAAACCAGGGGGCATTAGAGCAGCCCTCCCTTCCTTCCACAGAACAGAGTTGATGGGGGCGTGGCCAGGCCCCAGCAGGACACACTGATTAGCCTAGGAGGGAATTGATAACAGTGTTTATCACCCCATTAAGAAAACAGAGGGACATTACCTGTTAATACTGCCTATTGATTCAGCAGGGATGGTAGCCAGCATATGGTCTGCTAGCTAATACACATACACCTCCTAAGCAAGGCAGAGGAGAGGGGGGAATTCCTGCTTAGCAGGGAGTGGTGGGAGGGATGGCAGGAGCAGCCCATAGTCTCTGGAGCTGCAGCCACGGAGCAGAGGGGAAAGGCCAGCCCTGCTGTGGAACAGGGAGCCTCGCGTAGCCAAGAGAAAATGCTGAGGGTGTCTGGTTTATGTTAAACCAGCAAGGGGTCTGGGACAGACGTTGCATAAACCAGTTTGGGCCAAATCAGTTAAGTCTGATACTACATTCAATCAGGTTTAATCTCAAACTGGTTTCAGCCATTTTTAAACTGGTTTATGTGCACTGAACATCTATTCTGTTACAGGTTTAAACCAATTTCTGGTCACTTAAACTGGTTTGTGTGTAATGTCTGTCCCTAACCTAAGAGACATTGTACAGGCCTTCTGGAATAGGGTTCTTAGTACAGTAGGAAAATGGTACTAAAAAGACTTAAAATATTCACATCTATTGTTCGTTGCATCCAAGAAATAGATTTCAAGCAAGTACTAAATGTTCCAGTGAAGATGGTTCAAGTGGTGAACAGATTTTCTCGGGAATTATTCAGCAGATGAATATTAGGAGTTTTCAGCTCTTTTATTAAAGGCTGCAAAGTGAAAAAAAAGCATTTAAAAACAGATGGAAAAAATTAAAGTTATTAAAGAAGTATCTGACATTGTTACAGAATACATGTCAATCTGTTCATATATCACAGGAAGACCCAATAATAAGTCAATGCTTTGTTAGTTCTGTGTAAGTTAAGGATTGAAATATCTGAAAGGTTCTCATATGCACTTCACTTCATTTCCAATGTAGCTTCCTAACCACATCCTGTGACCAGTCAGTGGAAGGAGATGACCAGTCAGGTAACATGCTTGAGATAAACAGTGGAAGATCTATAGGAAAATCCTGACATTAAAAATGAATTATCTTGTGGTAGACCCCCCCAAGAGGAATTATTCACATCTTTCCACATTATGATGTCTCTACCTTCTTTAGCAATACCACTGGACTCTTCTGCTGGGTTTCAAGCAGAACTGAGGGAGAGAATGCTCCAGGGAGTTCAGGTCAGAAGGAAAAAAGCAGTTTGCCAGTATCTAAGCAAGTTCAGAGTATTTCCTATGTGCTGGAAATGCATTATCAAATTTTGGGTAATACTGAAAAATAAAACAACAGACTACAGCTCATCCACTTGCAGCTAAGGAATCTGTCTGTTTCTGTATAGATAACTATCCCTAAGGCAACTATAAAAAGTGGTGCAGACACAAAGGCATATTAGTTGCCAGTTTCATCATTTAGCTCTCCCTATAATACCACCAATTTGCTTCCTTTCATATCATGTAGAGCAAGGAGATAGATTTATAAGTAATCTGAGGAGAAAACATGAATACTAATTATAAGAGCTATGTTTGCCTTTATTTCATTTAACAGTAAGAGTTGTTTAGTTGTATCACAGTTCAGGATCTAGGACTTCAAGATCCCTTCCCAAAATTGTACTGTGTATACAGCATGGTAACCTGAACCTCTTTGAAAGAAAGGGCATGTAGTATACATTTAGTGAAATTGACTCTCCTCTGAATAGTTTATAAAATATCGCTACCTGCAGCAATTTTCTTCATGTGAATCAGATTGCACTTTGCAGTTGCCAATTATGGCTGTCCTCCTGGCGACATGCATATCCTCTTTTGGAGGAATGAGATTCCATTCTAGATCTCCCTAAGCTTCGTTCTGGTGCCTATAAGCAATCTGACATTACCTGTCTGCAAGTGACTCAAACTCTAGGTGCGGGAATGGGTGAGCAAGCTTCTGGTGCGATGGCACTTCATCACATCAAGCGATGGAACTCAAAGCTTCCTTGTTATTTTAGTCGCTCCATATTGGTGACTTAAGGGAAATTATTGCTGGAGGTGTTTTAAATGCTTTCAACACTAGGACAGTATCCTACTTTCCTTTTTCTCCATTGCCCCCCCCCCCTTTTTTTTAAAGGAAAAGAAGGAACATCACTTTTCTTTAGTTATGCGATGTGGTAAGCATGTGCCAAAGCACTGGTCATCTGTTCAAATTAATATAGGTGTTCTGATGCAGACAGAATCTACAACCTCAGTTTATTCAAACAGAATGCTTCAGTGTGTGAGCAAGCCATATTTAAGCAAGTATGATGATTAACCAAGATACTAAACTGGAAGGGGGAAAAAAGTATGGTATACCTAAAAAAAAATTGTTCTTTGACAACTGAATGTTTTTGTGTAGCACTTTACATTAAGCAAAGCAGAGGTGTCAAATGTATGGCCCACAGCCCCACACAGCCTACCAGAACTTGTGGGGGGGCATGTGCTTGGGTGGGCGAGGGGGTGGGGAAGAGTAGCCTGACACAGAATGTGAGGTCCTTGGGCAACCCCAGTAGACATGCTGATTGCACGGCAGGAGGGTGAACAAAGGCAGATACAGCCCTGGTTGCCCTCCAGATATACTTTGCCTGTCATCACCACTGCAGCATCCTCAGCTGATGCATGAGCCACCATCACATGTTGGACCTATCGTGTGTCCTCGGCTCTGATCTTTATACTTTATCAGTCCAGTTACTCAACTTAAGTAGTGTCAAACTTGCTGTGCATCCTGGGCCAGATCTAGATGTTGGGGGGGGGGGGTTGCTTAAACTTTAAATACATTAGCAAATAAAGAAGGCTTGCAATTGCCAGTTCTAAACCCACTCCTGCCAAAGCCATTCTGCTTTACAGTGAAACTGACACTAGCAGTATAGGGGCCTGATGCTTGAGACTAACCCTTTTGTTTCCATCCGGATTCAACAAAAAAGGCTGTTGTGTAAACATTAAATGTTAAAGCTGAACTAGTCACCTCTTGTGTCCTACAAGTGGTGAATAAATCCCAGTACCCAACACCGTAACATGAGGCGTGAAAGGACACCTCTTGTAATTTTCTTCCCCCGAGTAAAGTACTGAGAATCATCTTTAAAGAAATGTTATGCCACTCTCAAATAGGTAAAATAAAAGCAACACAATAGTTCAGTCTCTCTGAGAGAAAAAAGTTTCTTTTTAGTTTCTAGCTACTGCTGTCAGAGAAGTTTGGAAAAGCCGTGGGAGGCAGGCATTAAAGTCTTTTTTCATACTGTGAGAAACTGGACTACAATACACTGAGAATTTAAAGACAGACAACAGAGAGAACACTGTTCCCTTAAAGTTGGCTCATTTTGCTGTTGTCTGACGTTACCACTCTGGCATGGGCAAATGCTTGTCTCTATCAAAACTGAGCAAACAGTTTATCTGGGGAAAAGTGACATTTCACTTTGTCTTCTTTGTGGACCCTACAACAAAGAGCGATTTGTCCACCTTTCTCCAAGTTAAAGCAGAAACTGAAGGTCACCCTGAACCATAAACGGGATGCAAGACATGTTCCAATTGCTATATAAACTGAGGGAAAACCTAGAGAATGCAAGTGTCCTTAAAAGCAGTATGGAAGCCTTGCAGGTGCGCATTCCCACTAGAGAAGCAGATGACTACAAGTACTCCTTAAATGGAATTTTGTAGCAAAACCATTGTATCGTGCTTTCAGACGTTAATGCAGTGGAATACAACACCAAACAACAGACAGGGCTGGTTAGCTATACAAATCAGGCTAGTGGGCTAGCCTAACTGGATACTGAAAAGTTAAGATTATTATTTATGGAATTAATACTGAATCGAAGAAGCAAGGCACCTGTAAATGGTATCCCTTTCACTGTTGTGAGTAATGTACCAATTCTGGTCTCATTCATGACTATGTAGAACTGGTATAAATCATGGTCCCCAGCAAGTTACTCAGAATTTACACTAAAGTCAATGAGTCAAAATTTGGTCCACTATCATGCACAAAGCTCTGCTGCACTTAGCAAAGATGAGATGCATGGAAGCTGCACAACTGTCCTGAGTAGACTTTTTGGGGCAAGGACTGTTTCTATTATAGATTTCTACAGTATTGAGCGCACTGTTGTCTCATTTATCAACTGTATCCTATAGCTATTAACATAATACATTACCACTAAAGATCAAGTCTACAGCTATTAAAGAAGCCCCTTTTGGACATAGTAAGAATGTTTTCTACTTCGGGGTTGAATCTGAGGCTTAGAAATATAGTTTTGATTTTGTTGTAAATCCCTATTGCTCGCATAAGTGATTAGTTGAATGCCCATTCTGTAAATGAGAAAATTTACAAAATGGGCATTTAACTGAACAAACTAGCCATCCTGCACAACAGAGATGAACTACAAATATTGTCTTACTATCTTTGTTTACTTTAGAATAGAAAACCTTCAAAGACAAACTTCCAGCCTCTCAAATTTCCCCCATCAAATTTCGCAGTTTGTCATAGATATTGCTTGTAACAGTAATCATTCCAAAACCTACACCTATTGGTGGATTTTGATTGGTCATATGGAGTCATTTTTGCTTGACTTCAGGACAGTGATTCTCAGCCAGGGTGCTTTAGCACCCTGGGGTGCCTTAGGATCCTTTCTAGGTCTCATGGGCTGCCATACAATGTTAGGACTGTTAGCTGACGGCTAGAAAATGATATTTAGAGGTTTGGTTTTGGGAACTGGCTTGTAGGCAAAGTATATATTGCATTAGAACAATGGTTCAGGGAAATGGTAAAAGTTAACTGATTTCTAAAAGCCTGTTTGTGAGAGTTTCCTTCAAGGCCCACTGCATCTGTAGCCAGCAGACACACAGGCTGGGAAATTGAAGACATGTACCACACTGTTTCATAACATGAACAGTGTACCCAAACAGAGATAAGGGACTTTTCAGTATTGGTGCCAGGTCACACTTCCCAACTGCAGTGCACTTGAGATTTCTGGCTTTGGTGGATGAACCAAATTAGGAGACCAGTAAATAACCAAATTAAGATGTGTGCATGTGACGGGTTTGTTGGAACAAAGGAATACGCTGACAGGACAGAACATGGACAATATGACTACCACAGGGAAACCAGTCAATGATGCCTGAGAATGAAGAGTCAGCGGGGGAAAAGGATACAAAAGGAAGGATTTCAGAACACCAAAGGGTCCCCAAGGAGGGCACTCAAGGCCACCATGGACAGAGGGCATACTACCAGCCCATTGCACCCACCCCACCAGGAGGGTGGGAGTTGGGCCTCTGTCCTTGACCTCCAGGCTGCTGACATCTGACATTCAAGAGAGAACCACAGAGTGGAAGCCTGTGTAGTACTGGCCAGATGTACCTTTCCTCTGGGACAGCCTTAGGACCGGTAGATATAAAATTGGGAAGGTTATTTTGTTTGCTTTGCCTGCATTATTCTTATCTGCTATCACTGTATATCAATAAAATTTGCCTACTATCAAATGGAAAGGTCATGGTCAGTCTGAGAGTTTGGGTCTGTCCAGAACAAGGCATCATAAATCTAGTACCAACATTAGCATGCTAACATGGTTCTCAGGATAAACCCAGAGTTTTCACACAGGAATCCATAGTAGCAAAAACATTCTGACCTGTAGTGATCCTTGAGTTCTTAGCAAACAGAAGAATGTCTCTTTTTTTGTAATAAAAAATGGCAAAATATAAGATTTGGCATTTTCCAACAGGTGCCTCAAGTCTACCAAGGTTGATAACCACTGCTTCAGAAGAGTAAGTCTCAGCATCAAACTATGTTACCATTGTGAAGTAAATTTATTCATTAGGATATTTATTATGCTCATTAATAGAAATGAACATAAAAATACTTTGACAAGTATTTATCATAGGGGCAGACAAGTATAATACTCACACGGCTAGCTTTGGAGTACCTGATATGTCAGAAGGCTATGGAATCAGGAGGGAGTAATGGCAAAAGGACATTTTATGGCCTTTTCTTTTAGAATTTCCAATCAGAGAGAGAAGTAGAGAAGGATGCAGGCTACCTCATCTACATGAACTTCTCTACTTTCCTTACTGACTGTCTTCATTGACCATAAGGCAAATGAGAAACCCATCACTACAAAACGGTAAATCCGAGCAGCAAAAACTTTGAGTAAAAATATCCCAGCAGAATAATCACATTATCGTTAAGACATTTATGACTACAATGTTTGAAGGTTAATATCTGGTAAAAAGATTTCAACAAAAAAAAAAAAAAAGACAAGAATAAATTCTCAGACATGTTTTGTGGCCATTACAAAATAAAAGAACAAACAAAAATCCCAAACTTTGTTTTTTTCAAGTGACAAAGATTCTCTGGACACAAGAAACCATTCAAAACTTCTGTTAAACAGTGCTCTCTTGTGGTTGTCCGTGACAACAGAAATGAAAAATAACGTGTAAAGGATAAGACAAATGGTTCAAGAATTTTTGTTTAAGCCCACCATCCAACAAATTTCTCAATCTTATTTTTCATTTAGTACTGCATTTCATCTTCCTAACATGCCGGTTATATAATTTGTTAAAAAATGTTTATAAATGCCAGATTCAAGGCAGGTTATGAAATGCACATTTGCTGCATTTCAAATGTACGATGACACATTTTAACCTTGTTTGTCAACTAGAATTCACAACTGGTGCAGCCTGTGTTTTACCAAGACACTACCTAATGCATTACTCATCTCCAAATAATTTTTTTAACAAGTTTAGTGTACACTCAGCTGTACAGATAATTTTGACCTGATATCCTCTTATTACTTTATGCATTACTCTACAAGAAGACCCTTTTACGATAAGACTTCAGTTTGACATCCTTGTGTTTCCAGAAAGTTAAATTTGTTTCAAGATTCTCACTTGTGTCTATTAAAAACACAAAGATCAGAAGGCTGTTTAGAAAAACATTTTTTCCAGCAACAGATTAAACTGCATTCATTATAAAAGGGCTAAGTAAAGCAATTTACTAATGGCATGAAATGTCAAAAGCCTGTCCAGTTACTAGACATATTAATGTAAGCCATTACACTCCCCCATTTAAATCAAGTTCATAAGCTATTAAGCCAGTAGAGCAAACTGAGACCAGAACTTTGATTTAGACCTTAAACATCTTAAAATGCAACACATTTGTTACAGAAGAGGGGCCATTTTTAAAATTTATTAAACTAGATGCATGGTCAAAGACAGTGTCTGGAAGATCTATGCAAGCTAGCTATTATAATTTATAAATTATAAATATTTACTTATTTAAAAAAAAAAAGAACTTCTGAACTTGTATCCTAAATGCATTACTACAATGTTTTTGAAAGTACATCAATTTTGATACATACCTTAAAATTAAACTGAAGTGTGTGTGTGTGTGTGTGTGTGTGTGTGTGTGTGTGTGTGTGTGTGTGTGTGTGT
>NW_017728949.1:47958364-47976833 GCF_001723895.1 Crocodylus porosus | reverse complement strand
GATCTGCGGTCCCCCAGTATGAAGATGACATTTTTCCAGTACATATGGAAATCGATGTATACACATATATAACTCCACGTATACACTTAGTCTAAAGTATTTCATTAAAGCACTGGACTTATAAATAAGGAGGTGGCAACTATTTCTGTTCCAGTGCATCAAATCAGGGAAACCCACCACGGTAAAAATGAAAAGATTTAACTAACCTGATCAGTTTCATCAACGCTGCTAGATTTCATAATAGAAAATGTTGGTCTGCCCTGGCTGTGTGCAAGATCCTGTGGGACACTTTGAGAAGTAGGCATTGGTGGTAAGGGTGCTCTTCTTTTCTTCGGCATTTCAGATGGCAATGTGTTTGAATCATACTGCTTGACAACAGTGCTAGATCGTGTGATAAAAGCAGGTCTCTGTTTGCTCATCAATGGAGTTGCTGGGGCACTGGCAGTCTAGGTAGAGGAAACACACGTACAATGTGAATTTCCAGATCAAAACGTTGATTATTCTGAGACTATATTTAGAAATCTTGTTCTTGTAGATAAAGAAAACAGTAACTTACTTGTTCACGTTTCTTCTTGCTTCGCTGAAAAAAGCTAAAAAATCCTTTATTTTCTTTCTCTTTCAACATATCTAGGTTTGGAGATATTTGGCAGGAATCTAAAATGAAAAGTATTTGTAGCTATTAAATTACACAGATTATTTCTTTCTGCATTATTATTATATATTTTCCTAGCAGCCTCTTGAAAAGATATACCAAACATACCTTAAATAGTCTAAGTAGATATTCCAAAAGTACAATATGAATAGACTTTCTTGACATTTTCTGTTTTTTCCCCATTAAGCCACTATAAACAAAGTCTAAAAACCTATTCTCACATAATATGGAAACTACTCCATGTTAGCAATAAGCTAAAATAGGCTTGAAAATGTCGGGAAAGATTTTTGTTGTCCATCGGAATTTCTAGGTTTACACATATATTGCAAATTTGCTACGAGTCACTGGAAAAACACACCAAATAACTTTCCACAACTGAAGACAGTGGCTGCCACTCAAATCCCATGGAAAAATGCCATGTTTTAAAAATCACAAACTTTGACAACCACGTGGAGTACTTACAAGCTAAGGTGATGGGCATCCGGTTTTTAGTACTCTATCAGGGGAAAGGGAATGAATAGCTCTTTCATTCTAAAGTTCTTTTCATCTCTGACAAAGATCTCTCCCTGAAATTCATCTGCTCTCTTAACTTTCAAACGCGCCACAATAACTTCAGTTTTCCGAATGAGACTATGAAAAGCTACTATTTGGAGGATCAGTGCTGTAATATGTACAGTATATACTGTATTTACTCCCAAGCTTTGGGGGGGGGAGTAGTAGGTACACTGGAGGGCAGAGCTAGGATACAGAGACCTAACAAGATTGGACCAAAAGAAAATCTTATGAGGACAAGTGCAAAGTCCTGCACTTGGGACAGAACAATTCACACGCTGGTACAGGCTGGGGGCTGACTAGCTAAGCAGCAGAAAAGGACCTGGGGATTACACTGGACAATAAGCTAAATGAGCCAACAATGCTCTTGCTGCCAGGAAGGCTAACAACATACTGGGCTGCATTAGTACCAGCATTACCAGCAGATAGAGGGGAATAATTACTCCCCTCTCTTTGGCGCTGGTGAGGCTGTATCTGGAGTACTGCCTCCAGTTTTGGGCTCCCACTACAGAAAGGTGGAAAAATTAGAAAGAATCCAGTGGAAGGCAACAGAAATGGTGGAGGGGGCTCCAGCACACGACTTCTGAGGAGGGACTGAGGGATCTGGGCTCATTTAGCCTGGAGAAGAGAAGACTGAGAAGCGATTTAATAGCAGCCTTCAACTACATAAAGGTTCTCCCCCTCCCCCCCTCCACTAGCCCCAGATCAACATGAGGAAACCCTCATCTTGGATTTGAGTACAGGGCAGGAGCCAGGCAGCTGCTATGGCTCTGGCACAACCTGGGTTTGGGGTCAGAGTCAGGGCCACAGCCTCTGCTTCCCCATTGCCTCTGCCCCATCCCCCTCCCACTGCCCCCCCAATCCCCAGCTCCGGTCCTGTTCTGGCCCAGGCACAGGACACATGATATCTCAAGCCCCTGCCAGGCCCTAGAAATAGCACCAGCAGCAGTGGTGGCAACTCTCATCCTGGCCCTTGCCCCACAGCTGCTATTGCCACAGCACTGGTCAGGGGTTGGAGTCAGCATGTCTCCATGCCTCTGGCCAGCGCCACAACTGACGGTAAGCAGCAGCAGGGAAAGAAGATTGCTGAGGGCAGCTTGTGATGGGGGCAGGCTGCAGGGGGCAAGTTGTGGGTTCAGGTTGTTTGACTCTTCCCCACTACCTGCCTCCCCCACTCCTTTTATCTGTTATATATTCAATCAAATGAAGAAGAAAAATCTTATTTGATAGCCCCACATTAAGATATGACCATCAGAAAACAGCTGTTTGGCCAAAAGTTTATACAGTATTTGTTACCCAAAATAGTTTACAAGCCTTACTGATAGACTGTATGAGATAACTGTGTAGCTAAGAGCTTTTCATTGTATTGCTTTCATTTTTTCTTTTTTAAAGAAGAAAGGACTTCCTGTCATTACACATATACATGCATCTGTGCAGGTGTGTGCACACAGTTGTATCCTAATCTTCCCACTTTAAGTTCCTATAGAAAATGCTACCTATAATTTAGTTTGTGCTGGGGGTGGGTAGAAATAGATGAGGGCAGGAAGTGTTTGTTTGTTTTACATTTCCAGACCAAGATGCCTTTCTTCATTACTCCTTTCAAGAAAGGAAGAGTTAAAAAAAGGTCAAAGATGAAGAAGTTGCACAAATTCATGTTCCAGGCCATTTTACAGCTAGCATGCTGATACGTAGAACTGAACAAGTGTCAAGTGAGTCTTGCAATCTTAAGCTATATAAAGATTTTCATTTTTACTGGTAAGACTTCCTAGGGTCCTCTGAGGCAACAATCTTCCCTGTTATTGCCAGGTATTTTATAGGCAGCTCCATGAGAGGGTAGCACAAACTTTGAAAAGGTGCTTGTTTTTTTACCTTAGTCTGTACATCTCATGCCAAGTCTAATTTTTGTTGTATGGTAAGGCCATGAATAGGCCTTACATTTGCACCAGGAAAAAAACCTCTCTCTTACACAAAAAGAGCTGTACAGAGATGCAAGACATTTCCATGGAAGAGAACTGGCTATTCCACAAGAAATTAGATCACATAACTTTAAGGAAGATTACCCCTCCTGATCCACCTTGAATGCTTGTACACGTCTCTCAGGTCTGAATACTTAATATCCCAGTCTTCTTCCCTCTCTTAGTAAAAGCACTTTACGCAAAATGTTTGTGCAAAGAAGCACCTAGATAAGGGATGAGCAAAATATGGCCCAAGGACAAAATCCGGCCCACCATATGATTCCATCTGGCCCGTGGGTCCCTTGGCCTCGCCTGGCCCGGGCACAGAAGGCAGTTCTGGCCGTGGTCCATGCAGCTGGTTCCACTGCTCTTGGGCTGGGCCGCCTGGCACAGCCTGCCCTATCCCCACATATGACGCTCAGGTGTGCCAGGAACTGTAGTGGGCAGGTCTGGGACAGCCTGACTCCGGGCTGCCCCCACTACTGCTTGGGACCAGGTGTGTGCCCTGCTGAGGGGGCACCAAACCCTAGCCCTGCTGCCTGGGCATCCCAGGCCCATCCGTCCTGCACCCATCTCTGAGGGGGCACCAGATGCAGTCAGCAGGCAGGGTCTCCATGGAGAGACTCCTGCAGGCAGGACACACTCAGCTGGTTGGATGGGATGGTGACAGCATGGGGCCAGGACCCAACCTGATCCACTCCCCACACATCCCTGATGCAACTAACACCCATCACAGGGACATGCAGGGAGTAGATCATGGCTCTGTCCCAGCCCTGCGCTCTCACCACTCTGCAATCTCAGCCCCAGCCCTGCCTACCTGACCTGCTCCCAGATGCTACTCTCTACCTGCCTGTGGCCCCATCCCATCTGCTCAGCTGAAAGTGCCCTGTCTGCAGTGGCCCCAGGCCAGTCTCCATGAATTTCCTGCCTGCCCACTCCATCCAGTGCCTCTGGGGGTGGGTATACAGTGGATAGACCCAGGACCAGATAGGATAAATTGCCATCTCCCTGGTTCATCTACCTGCCACCACACCACACTGTAAACAGCTGTGATAGGGAGCCAAGGCTAGGCCAGCACCTTTATACCCCCTGACCCTCTGGCCCTCAAGAGCTCACCAAAACTCTGTAAGTGGCTCTCCAGCCAAGATAACTGCTCACCCTGGACCTAGACTTAAATTCTGAAAAGCAAGGAGCAAGGTTTGATGCCTTTCTTTCTGAAATCCTTACTTGAAATATATTGGATCTGTTTTGCAGAGGTACTGAGCACACACAACTTAGCTGATTTCAAATGAGAACTGTAGATAAACAGTGTTTTTAGAAATCAGGACTGAAGTGCTTCATGTTAGGCACTTCCCCCTTCTCCCCCTCCCCCCCCCCCCCCCCCCCTCCCCCCCCCCCTCAAAAAAAAATCACACAAGAGCCACTTTGGACATTATGGCTATTACTGGGGGTTATAGACTACTCTTCTGGCTCTTTTTCCAGTGGGTTTAGTTAAAAAAATATATATATATGCATGCATGCATGCATGCATGTTCACTTCACAAATATTTCATTTCAACAACTTTCAAAGTTTTTTTGGCAGATGGTCCAAAATATGGCTTCATTTTTCCATGAACTTATAAGGTGACCTACCTATACAACTTTATCATGTTGAGGTTTTGCATATAGCAACAGCTAGATCCTAAATAAGAATGTATGTTCATTTAAAACCAGTATTGTAAGATATCATTCAGCATGAGCAAAGCTGGGTGGGCCTGGGCCAAACAGATCACAGAAAGAATTTCAGTTCTTTTGTATTCAAATTACACTTTTATGATACAAAAAAAAGCTACTCTAAGTTTTAAAAAGAAATTTGTATACAGTGTGGCATTTTTAGGATAGCATTAACCATAATAATAATAATAATAGGTATATTCACATTTGATACTTATTCTGGACACAAAGGATACCTAAAAGGTACAGTTAATAAATAAAAATGCCACTATGATGTGATCATTGGCTGCCGTTTCACAGACTAGACAAAAACACCTGACCTGGTAAAGGTGAAAGATTTAAAAATCAGCAGCTGAACTGACCAGAGCAGGGGTGGGCAAAATGCAGCCCGGAGGCCAGATGTGGCCCAGCAGGCCATTCTATTTGGCCCGTGAGGCCCCTAAAAAATTTAGAAAATTAATATTAATCTGCCCTGGGCTGCCTGTCATGTGGCCCTCGATGGCTTGCCAAAACTTAGTAACAGCCCTCTGCCCAAAATAATTGCCCATCCCTGGACAAGAGAAAAAACAAACAGCAAAATTAACTATTATGATACAGACCATCCCTGCTTGTCTGACAAAGCCTCACCTTCTTCTGCTTTTGGAAAGGCAAATAAATGGATCTATGCTTTTACTTAAGAGACATCTTTAACAGTTTTATCTGAAGCTAGCCACCATTTTAGAATTTGAAATAGGACAGCAGGTATTGTATATCAGAGACCAGAAATAGTATCGTTTGTAAAAAAACACATTAAAATTTGGCATATATTCAGTATTTCTAATCAGTTGCAGAACAATTTTTATTTAAAAATAAGTTAGTTTTTCAAAAACAATTTTCAAGATTATATTAACCTCTTCTAGCTGAGGAAAATTCCTTGGGCACTGACATACGTGCAGCTCCACTGTCTAACTCATGATAGTTTACAAAAAGCATCATGACAAGTTAGACTGACCCTCCTGATTCAACAGACATTCGCTGTCAGATTAGGAGGGGGTATAATTCAGATCCCATTTGGAGCCAATTGGGGGAGAGAGGCTGTGAGCGTGCAGCATCTGTCCCCCACTCCCCTCTCCAAGCTCCCATGATCTCTCAGGATGGGAGACGGGAAAGGCAGGGGAGCAAGTTCAGTCTGGGGTCACCCCAGCTGCGCTGCAGTAGCGGTGGTGGGTGGTATGGACTGCAACCCTCCCTTGAGGGGGCTCCAATCCCCCTGCCCTACCCTCCAGCACTGACTGGGGAGTTCACAGGCTGCACTCAACCCTCTTTCTTCCCCGCTCCCATGTTGAATACAATGTGCAGAGCAGAGCTGGACTGCATCATCCAAGTCCTACTTTGTTTACTATCTTCAGAATGGGGGGGGGGAAGGGAGCCCTATTTGGGGTTTTTCCCAGCCACCCTAGAGTGTGTGGGGAGACTGCAGCCCCTCCCAACCTCTGGGGAACCCCCAGACCAAACTCACTCCCCCCCTCCTCCCCCTCCCATTCTGAAGACAGAGCATGGAGAAGAGCTTGGCTGCATCAGCCAAACCTGCTCCTAGTTGTGCTGACAGATGTTAATGAAGGCATTCCACTTTGGGGTTCAGACTGTCACCCAACTGGGCATTTTTGAAGTGCTCTGCAGCCATGCACTTCTGTCAGTGCATGGCTTTAGAGCACTTTCAGTGGCTGCTTGCATGACAAACTGTCATGTCTTTCAGCATCAGTCACATCTGCTAGCACCCCTAGGAGCCCCAGAAGCAGCTTCAGTAAGAACAGCTGTTCACTTAACCTTCACTTAATAAGTGAAGTTTATGGGAAATGTTTTTAATTCTATCTATAATTAATTTTTTTAAGCAGTGGTTCTCAATCTTTTCTGTATCAGGACCAATTTGTAAACATCAATGGCCAGTCCTGACCCAATGTCCTTTGTGCCTGACCTGCTGCTCCTTGCCCCCAGACTCCTCTGCCAGTCTGCAAGGGAAAACCCACGTGACCCATTTCCTATACTCTTGCGGCCCATGGGTTGAGAAAAGCTGTTTTAAAGGAAGATGGAGAATGAGAAATGTTTTTAAAAGTTCAGTTGTGTTAAGGTTATAATGTGGTTATTTGGCCCACCAAGAAATGGCTATTGGCACTTAGAACTTGAACAAAATAAAATTTGGAACAGAGGGAAGTCAAAACTTCCTAAACTGATTAAATAGGGGTTTTTTTGCCCAAAATAATAATAAAATAATTGGATACTTCACTCGATCAATATTTTTCAAGGTAAAAACCCCCCTAAATAACCATTCCTAAACTGAGTTTATTAATAAAGATAAGATGAATTAAAAAGAGGAACTTTTGTTGTCATTCAAAATGGATGATGATGAAAAAAAGTGTCAATATTTTTCAATAGAATGGAAAATTTTGAAAATTTTTGATTTTAAAAAGTGTTTCTAATTATTTCATCTTTGAACCACATTTCCTTCTGGTTCATTATATTGCAACAGCTATCGTCTCAGCCCTCATTCTTTAATATGGAACAGGATCTTTGGCCAGACATACATCACTCATAATGCTTTTAGTAATGACTCCTATGCTGTACAACCATATTTGTCAGAGACAATAAACTTAGACGTAATCCTCCTCAGACTCCCACTGAAGTGAACAAGAACTGAAAAGTTGTATAAGGCTTCTGTTTTTTCATATGGTGCACTGCTGAACTTGGTAAAAATAGATGTTTTTAGGCAAGATAAAAACATAATAAAATGTTCTGATTCAGATTAAATTGAACCAGAATAAAAATTTCAGTTGTGTTTTCTCCAATTAACAACACGATTTTTGTGCCAGTTTCTACATTCCCCCTGCCATTTCATGTTTTTGCTCCATCAGAAAAAGGATGTTATGGAAAATTCTCATACAAGTAAACCATTACTCTAATTATGGTATTTTGGGCCAACTGCTTTTGAACACACACACTACTTTTTAATAAATACCATGAAGAAACATACTAAATGATAAGGCTACCGCAAAATAAGGAAAACTGTCTTTAAGCCAAAAGGCGGGGATACAAATTAAAAAGGTATAAAGAGCTCTGGAGTCTAAGGAAGAAACTGAATTGCAGGAGCCAATACTGACCAGACATGTTGGAGTAAATCTGAGAACATGTATTGAAGAGAACTACAAAAAATGGAATGGAAGTTTGCAGCAACAAGTCTTCCATAAAAGTTTGGCTTGTGATTAAGAGCCATATCTCACATTACACATGCCATGTTGACTGCACTTAAAACGTGAGTGTCCACGTTTTAAAACAGTAAAACACATGCTAAGTGCTATCATATCAAAGCAAAGTTACTCCTTTTGTGAAAAGTTGCATCTCCAGATCATATTAAGTAACACGTATTCAGCTATTACGGGAGTCAATACAAATTTAAGGTTCTGTTGCGATTCAGCTGATTTTCAGTCCCAGCCTCCACACTACAGGTCAACCAGTTCAAGACTGTCAGCAGCAGAAACCAGACTTGCCCTGAGGATCCAGCAGCAGGAATAACACCCTCTTCCAAGCTCAGCTCCTTGTGCCTCCCTCTGCCCACAGCAAAAAACTAGCTCGCTCCAACATGCCAGGGTCACATGGTAAGCAGGGTGGGAGCTCTGGGCATGGGGGCTGCATGGCTTCAAAAATGCAGATGTGAGAGCTGTGATGCCCAATGACAGAATCAGTGTCGGGAAGCACAGCCAGCTCTAACCCCAGAATGGACTGAGACCTTAGTTAAGGATTACTGTGCAGTAGGCCTGTGCGAAGCAGCAAGTATTTGCTTCGGATTCAGCTGATTTGGAAGGACAGCAATTTGATACAGCCAATTTGGCTGCAGAGATTTGGCGTGAATTTGGAGCTTTGGCCATAGGCCATACAGGCAGTCCTTGACAATGCTGGACACAGCTGCCTCCAGCTGGTAAGTCTGTTGTGGTGGGCAGAGTGGGGAGGGAAGGGGCGTGGAGAGATCAGATCATGGAGGTGCTCTACCCGCCTTGAGCAGATCCAGGGGAATATGCCCGCTCTCATGCCCTTCCGGACTGGCAGCAGGAGCCTGTGGAGGAGCCACAAGAAGAGCAGCTCCCAGACCAGCAGCTCACAGTGGTGGGAGCCCTCCTTCCCAAGTCCCATGGGCCCTCCCCACCCTGGGTGGGCAGCTTGTCGCAGCCCCAATTGCTCCCCCGCTGTGGGGGCCTTGATCTGCCCCTCCGCCACTCCCCTTCCCTCCCCCCTCCACAGCAGACTTACCAGCTGGAGGCAGCTGTGTCCAGCATCATTAAGAACTACTGCCTGTATCTCCAAATCAATTTGGAGGCTTCCGATGCGATTTGGACCTTTTAATGGGTCTCCTGATTCAATTCGGATTTGGAGATTCGACCACCAAATCGGGCCAGAATCACCCCCAAATTGAATCTGCTACCAAAGCTTCACACAGCCCTCCTGTGTAGCTGCTCAGAACAGTCTAATTTTCAGTAGGCATGGTAAAACTTACTCTGATTTATATGCAAATGTCCTCTGTAACAATGCCCTAAGTAAGAGAGAGCAGATCTGTGCCAAGAAAACCAGGTCACTTAACTTAATGCCAGGCTATTTGACCATCATTAAAATGGTGATAATAGCTCTTATTCCACAAGTATTAGTGAACCAAACAATCCAAACACTTAAGTGTACACATACATTGATAAGCACCATTTCTTTAAATTAAGGTGGGCAATTTCAGACCTTGCAGGGTAATAAAATCTCATTATTTCTCACATTGACTATGACTTATTCCTCTTTAAGAAGACAGTGAGTCTTCAGCAAATTGTCAAGATTATTTTTGGTTTTGGTTTTTAAAGGAGCTCCTACCATTAACATGATATATGCACTTAGTTGCGTCATCCTTGCATTCTTCGAAACACAGCTTGTATGCAAGTCATACCCTGAATCAAAAGTTTTGGAAAACTAGCCATTGGCAGGCATGATTTCAGTTCCAAGACAGAATTAACTACATCTGGCCACACTAACTGTAAGGAGATTAATTTTGTTTAGACCACACAATTTTAAACATTCAGTTTTTCAGAAGCAAAATTTTCTAAGTTTAAATTTATTGAAAAGCAACAAAAAAAAGATGTCTTACCTCTACTGACATCCATTGCATATAGTTCCCTTAATCCAAGGTCATTAAGCGATTTTGTCATGTCAAGGGGCTCTTGTGACTGGTAGCTTTTCAGCAATACAGTGTGTAAAGGATCAAACTCACATTTGCTACAGATAATCAGTGTGAGCTCTTGAAGAGGTGCATGCGGACTAACTCTTATTACAGTCTTCTGTGTTTTCTTATAATTTACAACTACTCTCACTGTTTGCTGAAGAAAGAAAAAAACTCCAATAAGCTGCGTTTAAGGATACCAATATAAACAGCCCAAAATCATTTCACAGATTTTTTGCACCAACCACAGAAGCTTCCCCATAAAGAACTGTTTTCTTAAAGCTTTAGCTACATTAAATGAAATTCTGCATCATTAAAGGGAGCTCTATATAAAAGGTTTCAGCAGATTTATTTACATTCAAGAAGAACAGCAATCCAGAGTATCAATTCTGACTCAGTGTTGATTTGTATTCTGAAGACAGAATGAAGAAGACGGGGGAGGGAAATGGAAGGAGGACATTCTTTCCGTATTTTTTTTAATCCATTTTTACCCATTTCAGAAAAACGTAACTACTTTACTCAATTAGATTTTTTCCTGAGGTTTATAAAATCTTGTTTCCCAGAAAATGAGGAATACCTTTGTTTAGACAGAAAGCTGATGTTGGCTTGGGGAAATCAGATCACAATCATGTCCTTTCTACTTGCTAGTGCAAGGCGGGGCACCCAAGATCACAACCAAAGTTGAAAGCTGGGTCCCACGAGTCTGGCACCAGGGAAGACAATTCAGCCGACTGGTCAGCCCCAGACCTGACCCCTCCGTATGTTCAATTTAAGGAACCATACAAACCAGCCATAGAAATACAGGTGCACATTTTATTTAGAACATTTTTATGGATGGCTTCCCATTTTATGGAGCCTTAGGCTGGGTGCTCATACAGCACCCTTAATGTGTAGTATCATGTTAAATATATATGGCATATAACATAACTGTAGCATACATGTAATATGTAAAGTGGGCCAGTCCTATATACAGCCAAGAGAAATATATTAGATTCAAAATGTCAGCTTCCCCAAATCATTAAAAATCCAAAAATTATCCTGGTGCTATGGACTGAAGTTATGATTCCCATGCAGCACTACATTCTGGCATTATCAGGCAAACCTTTATGAAGGATTTTGTCTTCTGCTGGGAAATTAAACATTCATGTAGTTCACATTTTAGTTCTCACCTCTGGAATCATAGGAGCAGGTTTCTTCTTATCCAAAAGCTTTGGCTTTAAAATCACCTTTTCTACTTCAAGCATTCCAACTGGTGTATTGGGCTTGAATTTTATCTGGCTGTTCTCTGCTGACATCAGATCTATAGTATAGCTTGATGGATTTAAACGATACTGTGCACAAAGAAAAATCAGCAAGTCCATCATGGGTTTCCTGTAAGAAAGGAAAACATATATGACATTATTTTCTTATAGGATTAGTATTAAGCAAACCAAAGAAGAATATTTTTCTGAATATTGGCAAAAGATATGTCTTTTGATTCTATTCATTAGTTTTGTAAATACTGTAAAGAAGTGTGTGGGGGTGGGGAAATGCCAAAAGCATGATCACTGAGAGAAGTAAGATATCCATTTTGTACATAGAGGATAAGAGTACAAGGAAAAAACCCACAGGTACACATGCTATTTTGAGGGCCATAAAAAACCCCACAGTTTAACACAGAACAATTTTGCGAAAGTATTTGTAGCAATTCATGCATTGACTTATTCCCAAAACTGGCCTGGCACACACTGAAGCTATTATTTCAAACTACTTAACCTTAAATGACCTGTATGTGTATATAAAGCTATTTTGGTAGGAAACACAAGTATTAATACTCTGCCTGCCCAAGGATTCAGCTTCACTGTTTTAAATTTTCCAGTTCAGAATTAAAATGTGTCTTTCTCTCTCAGAATATTTCCAAATGAAGTCTAAGAAATATCATTCACAGAGAGCAAACGTATATCAGATGAGGTTTTGCATGCGGTATGTACAGAAAGTAAACAAAGAAGAATATTAAATGAACTTTAACACTACAGAGTCCAAACACAGAGAAATTAGGGAGTGCCTCAGGACTGCCTTGCATATTTAATTCAGGAATACACTTAATCATTCACAGGGAGACTATTATTAGACACACACTTTCCCCAGAAGTCGTATCATTCAGTGTACAAGGTAGATGATGCTCTAAGGATGAATCAAGACAGTCTAGTAAATGTATATATTTTTTCATTTGTTGCAGAAATTAATATTCAAGTAGTGAATGAGAAAGTGAAGAGCAGGAAGAAAAAAAAAGAATGATCTTACACTTTAGACAATTGAATACTATTCTGGAAAAAAAACTGTATTCTATCATTGACTCTGCCAGAGAACTCCTGTGTAAGGCTGGATAAATTATATAAGCCATATAGGTGGCCATTACTGTTCTGGATATCTGATGTGAGGTATGAGACTGAGCACAGCAATTCTCCTAGGAGCAATTTAAGCTGGGTTGCTTCTTGTTTCATTTTTTCCACCTGGAGTGGCCATTTTTGCTCTGAGAGAAAAATCCTAAATACACTCTGTACACTCACAGGTTTTCTTGGGAGAGAAGCAACTCTCCCAGGAGATAATGAATGTCCATATGTGGCCTATGAAATAACATTGTAATGCATGAAGATGAAGAGCTAATTCATATTGCAAGGAGAACCTTTAATTTGGACTTACCCTAAATTTAGCATTCAATTTCTGAAACTGTAGCGCTCTCAACTTTTTTTGATTAATCCTATATTTGTGCAAGAAATGGAAAGGCTGTGGTCCATCTACTCAGCACTAGATTACTACATAATGTATGCATCTACATGTGCAATTAATGTGAATCAATAAACTCTGGCACATATTGCTCCAGAGTTTATTTCTCCTGAGCACACCATTTGAATGTGTACCCTGAACTGCAGCATACTGAGCCAATGGCGGGGAGGGTTAGCCTACCAGCCTGGGGCTGTTTCAAGCTGGCTTGACATTGTGCGGAGGGACTGGTGATGGCATGAGGGTGCTCTAGTGTGCAGCTAGTCAGCAGGCAGCCTCTGTACTGAAGCACTTTCAGCCAGGTCAGTGTCTACATGCGTGTTCCTGTGCATGAAAAAAAAACAAACAAATTCTACAGCAGGATAGTACTTGTATTTACAAGTACTCAACTGCTGCAGAGTTTATTAGTTTCCTGCAGCCTAATATGGCTGCACGTGTAGATGGTGAGACACTTACTGTGGAGCTAACTGGGCAACTCCTCAGTAATCATCTTGTGTAGACACACCCAACCAGTAGTGAAAAGGTTCACTTATTAATGGCTTCAGCAGTATATCAAATGTGGGTAACTTAAGTTGGAATCTTCACACATTCCTAAAGTAATCATTTAACTGAACAGACTTTCTGGCACTGTCTAGAATTGTGTATCCTGGAGACAATTTTGTGAATAGGATTTTTAATGTACAAGATCAGTTAAGTTCATCCTCACAGACACAACGCAAAGAAAGACAGGTTTTTGTTTAGCCAACACCAAGTGATAGCAGTGGTAAGAAGATTTTGTTGGGAGTGCAGGGTAGGAAGTATGTCACAAACCTATGATATTTTGAAATGTTCAAGGAACATCATACATGGGGGTTTTTTGTTTAATCGATATAACGTGTGTAGTGTTACATATATGTAGAGACTAAGTTGTACTTAGGCCTATTATTATATCTATGAATTGCAGTATTTTATATGAATGTAAATTTGTATTTCATAGGTTGGCCAAGACAGTTTGCCTGTGCAATGATTAATTAAGCATTCCTCTCCTATTCATACTTGAAAGTATAAAGAATTAGCTTCTGACTTGGCCAATGGTTTAATAATATAGGCCCTTGAGGATGTGGCTCAAGGCACATGAACCAGGTGCTTTCAGGCAATCGTAAATTTGCATCTTTTAAAGAAGAGACACAAAAATAACACCCAAGAACAAGTTATTCAGGGAAGGACATTTTCACAGTGGGGAAATTAAATAAGAAATGGTACAGTATCTTTAGGGCATTAAATCTTTATATGCAGATATTTTCCTGATCATAACTGAAGCAGGAAAGACTTCAGGTCTGGTAAACAAATATACCCTTTGGAGATAAGAAATTATAGGCAATTGTTTGTCATTAGTTTGTTCTCAAGCATAGGGAATAACTCTAGGCCCTCAGCTAGTGGGCTCTGTGAAGCAGGCTGACAAGAAGATGAGGCAGGAACTTTTTTTAACCTGTTGAGCTGAGTAAAAGCCACATTCTTAGGTTTGAGATGTAGGCTAAGATCAGATTGTTCCGATACTTCATTTTATTTGTTTATTCTTACACCTTTGTCTGTATCTTAACATATGGTTACTCATTTCTTATGCCTGCTGTTGTTATTATAATAAGTTTTTGTCATCTTTTATAACTATTGTTAGTGATTTCAGAGAATTTGACCATACAGACAGGCCTTTTCCAAGGAAGAGGATTGCTGTGGGGGCAGGAATCTATTATTTTTGAGCACGTGATTGGAAAAAGATACTATTCTTCCAGCTGGCAAAGAGCTGGTAAGACCTAGGTGAGACAGGTAAAGCTGAGACACCATTGCTCAAGGAAGTGATCTTTGGAGTATAAATCTCAGACTCCGAGTGGTGAAGAAGTTGATGGCAGAGAGGAGCTTGGGGCTGAAGGACACTCCTGCATCAGTAAGAATACCCCAGGAGTGTGCTTTCAAAGGTGTACCTGACTGTATCTTGGGTCAGAGGGTGTGGAGGGAAGCGTGGGGGGGGATGACGACAAGGGACAACAAGGATAGGGAGAGAACAACGGGAGGACTGTTTTTGTTTGTTTTGTAAATGAATGCTGCATTATGGATTTTAAAATGCATAAAACTTCAAGATCACTTAAATGCATAAAACTTTATAGAAAGGCATGTTTCTGCCCTGAGTTTATTCTGGTCTGTGGCACCTGGACAGAAGACAGTAGAAGCATACCACCAATTTCTAAAGAATGAATTCTAAAAGAAAGCTTTAACTCTTTCTTTCTGCTCTATTAAAGGAAAAAAATCTTTTATCTGCTCAAAACAAGGGAAAGAGCACTTAGAGTAAAAGCTCTTGTTTCAAAAGGCAATGGATGTACAAGGGAAAACAGAAGAAAGCTTTCATACCTCCATTGCAGTGGTTATTGCCAGCATAAGTGGCCTAGGGAGAAAAGCATCTTCCTCTAACACTAGCTGGGTAACTTTCACTATGCTGGGGAACAGGAATGGAGTTAAAAGTGGAGGCAAAAAGGGGAGTCAAAACCTTAACATTTAAAAAAGGATTTGAAAAAGCCAAATAATCCACTATGACTACACCACCGTAATTTCTCTGCTCTGCCCCCACGCAGCTGAATTACTGTTTTGGCGTCTTGTTGCTTTTCCAGAAGTAAACTTTATTTTCAACTGCTATTTCCGCAACACCTTTTCAGCCATCATTTCATAACAAAATAAAGATAGAATTGCTTAACTGAGGCCTCTTACTATTTTAATACATACATCTCTAGTAGTTAAAGAATGGCCAGTGTCACAACAGAGACAAGGCACATTGTGTCAACATGCCAAGTTACAGATGAAACTTAGCAGGTCAGAAAGCAGAGTCCATATGTGCATATTTGTTTAAAAGCAAACCAAACCACACCACCACCCTCCCCCGCCCCCAAACACAAAACACGAGCCGTACATGACATTGCAGCACTGTTTAAAAGAAGCATTTTAAATGAAGCAAAGCTTTAAACAAAACAAAACAAAATCCATCTTCCGACTCTCTTATGCATGACTGTTTCGATAATAAAAAAGCTGATTTGCTAAACTGGTTTGCACTGTTTTGGAAAAAAAACAAACAAAAAACTTCAAATATATTTTACAAAGCAGCAATTTGTAATCTGAATCCTCCCCACATAGTCAAATGTTGCATATGGCATGAACAAGGCCCTGCCATCCTCATCTATCCTGGGCTGCTCTTTGTAGGTCCTCTTTTGTGTTAAGCCCTGCAAGTTTTCCCTGTCTGAATATTGTCCACGATTGTGTATTTACACATTTAAAGGTCTTTCCATCAGCCTGTAGTGTCCAGAGAAACAGGTAAACATTTTGTTCTATTCGAGGACCTGTGTCCACTCTGGTCTCCAGGTTAAGCCATAAAAGGTGTAATTAAAAAAAACGTTTTGGAAAAATCAAGTCCTTTTAACATTCCTTCATTGGAACAGTTTAGTGCATGTATTGAAAGAGCTACTTTCTGTATGCTCATCTTTTCTTTTTCCCATTCAGGGCTAAGGAGAAATTCATCAGCCAACAGAAATTACACAGTTGGAGCACCATTCTGGTTAGGTGGATTGTGATCCTGTCTGGTTTTAAATATCACTAGACCAGACACCTGACACTGAATAATATTTGCTTTGAATAACAAAGTTTGACCAGGAAAGCTAAAGAAATAGCATATAGCCACTTGTCATAAAATGTTATAAAACACTTTATTTGAAACATTCAGATGGTCTTGCTTTAAAATACTTAATACAGATGTTTAATGAACTTCATTTTGAGTGATTTACATAAAGGTTTGTTCTACTAACCCAAAGAAATCATAAGATCCTAAGTCAGAGAACAGACAGCAAAGATGGCTCTACCAATATTGAAAACCAGGGCTTTCCATCATGTAATAGTGTAAGTAACACTGTTCATTACATTTGGAATACAGTGCTTAAAACAATTACATTGGTTTATCTTTAAGGAACAGAACCTTTTAATAGACCTTTGGTTAATAACAGGTAGGATATAAATACATACCCCTGAGCAGTTATTTCTGGGGCAGATTTCTGACATGAGGAAACAGCTGTGATAAAAGGTCATAGCATGCCATGTTTGTCTTTTACTAATGAACTATTTAACTGAGCTGAATTTTCTACATTAGATACCTGTTGGCTATAGGTCAAGATTAAAGACTCTTGGTATTCAGGCCTTGAGAAGCAGATTGCAGTGTCCTAAATTAAAAATATTGCCTCCAATCAAAAAAAGAGAGGCAAAGGCTTAGAAAGGCTTAAAATAAGCACAGAACTCATCTCAGACTAGAGAAAAAAATTAGGTATTTATTGTTTAGCTGCCTGTTATATGGAAGGGAGAGACTGCCTAGAAGAGATCATGCCATACTTGGATTACTCTCTCATTAAGTAACAAGGTGGATATAAGTTTTGCTTGTTTATTTTTACTATTGCATAACAAACAGCTGACTTCCAATGGCAGAAACAAAGGGACCACACAGATTCAAACTAATACGTATACTTGGCAGATAGAAAACAAGAAGCTGGCTTTAAAAAACAAAAAAACAAAACCAACTTGAAAAGCT
Source organism: Crocodylus porosus (assembly GCF_001723895.1). Classification (NCBI taxonomy): domain Eukaryota; kingdom Metazoa; phylum Chordata; order Crocodylia; family Crocodylidae; genus Crocodylus; species Crocodylus porosus. The sequence continues at coordinate 47,959,386 of NW_017728949.1, read as the reverse complement.
ACTACAAAAACATGCAACAGGCATATTTTCTGCAAGACCTATGAGAAGGAATTGAAATGACAGAGAAAGTTTATGGTTTGTTTTAGAATGCTAAGGTTTCTAGATTTAACCACAGCCGACAATTTCCACAGCTACCCGAGTCAGACCACATTCAGAGAACATGCACACAAGCACTTGATTATGCAGCATATTCTATTTTTCATTTGGCTTGTTATTACAAAGCTTGGTTAATAACTGTTTCTCTTAAAAATCAGATTTCAAAAGCATCAAAATTTTTTTGTCCTAAATAAGGATGGATAGGCAGGGCAGAAGGTTTCTAGGATTAGACTGCATACTACAGTAGTAGCAGTAGTATGTAAGTAGTGTTGAAAAGATTCTTACCTTGTGGCATGTCTGCCAAAAAGGTTGCCCCCATTGCTCTCTAAAATAGCACTAAGATGTATAAAACTGTCTTGGATTTCTGCCACGCAAAAGTGACCTTCATAAGAGCATTATAAGATGTACATTGGTCCCTGTTCAAGTAAGGCTCAAAGTGCTATATGACTTATTCAAAAAAAAATTCAGCTATAACCCATAAAAACTAAACTTTTGCCATCCCCCAAATTATTTTCCATGCAACATACCTGCCATTAACAGTAGTAGATTTAATCACATCCCCTGGAAGAACCACAGATAATTCAATGTCTTTATCAATTGTATTCTCTTTCTGTTCCATGGTGAAATTAGTTAGTTCTGCCTCATCCAATGAAGGAATCTCCAAGTTTTTTGGTTCAGGTGGAGGAAGTGGAGCTTTAGCTTTGGCTTTTCTTCTGAAATAAAAAAAAATAGGAAAATTATACTATGAGTACAATATTACTATGTGAATATGTTTTACATCAATGTTAAATATTAAAACAGGAAGAACTCGCCCTCAGAATAGCTAGTTCAAACCCAGACATCATAGGGCTAACAGAAACGTGGTGGGATTCGTCCCATGACTGGGCAGTTAGCATTAGGGGCTATAGGCTTTACAGGCGGGATAG
>NW_017728949.1:47947173-47958353 GCF_001723895.1 Crocodylus porosus | reverse complement strand
GTCTTTTCTCCCGCCCAGGTGGGGGGTCTGACTTGAAGATCTACAGGGTCCCTTCCCACCCTACTTCTATGATTCTATGATATTCAGTGAACCATTAATTATGTTCAACATATGGTACTGCCCACCAAGAATATTGGAGTAAAACTGGCCTGCATCCTCTCACTTTTCATCTTGATGAAAAATTCCTGTTTATCACACAAGTATTTTAAACCTGTGACTGATGGTGGTAATAGCTGATAAATGTCTGACTGTTTCCAAGTAAGCAGAAACAAAATATAGTTCTACATTGTGACTTCATGCCATAACTATGAAAATTCACAAGCCTTCCACATTTCAATATATGTTTAAGAGATGAATATGGCAAAAGTCCCTAAACAGATTTATTTTTTCCACTCACTGATAGAGGTGAATGGGGAAGGTAGAGGGAAGGGGCATGGGGGTAAAGATCAAGGTCTCTCATGGTGAGGGAGGGAGTGGGGCTGGGGCAGGCAATGCCCAACCGGGGCAGAGCACAGGACAGAAACACGGCACGGTAAAACAACAATTTCATGCAAGTCTTGTAACTAACAATATCATGCTGTCATACCCCTGTCATCTCCTGCTTCTTTTTCTGACAATTAATATGGCTGTAGTACATTCACTATAGTGTAAAAAAAATGGGAGAAAGAATCATAGAAAAGAAGAGTTAAACTGCATAGTAAGAACTCGTGTAGTCTACCCCTCTCCACCCACACTCAAAATAGGAGCATCCCTGTTTAAACCACCACCCCTTCAAGTTATTTACCTTGCTCTTAAAGCTTCCAGTGATGGATATTTTCCCATGCCCTTTCCAAGAGTATGTTCCCATGTTTAACCACCCTCAGTTTGACAGTTCCTCCTAAATTTCCCTAAGTGCAATTCAAGATCACTACTCCCTGTTCTGACCCGGGTCCAGAGGAGAGGCTACCATTCTTTTTACCAAAATTCTTTTTAACACAGGAGATGAATCCAGACAAACCTGCATGTGCGGTGTGCGGTGCCTCAGACATATCTGCAGTGCCACAGATGTGGGCATTCCCTGCACTGCTAATTTGCAGCAATGAAGGGTGGGGGGAGGTTAACACCCAGAGACCCTGTTGTCAAAAAAAACCCATGCTAGAAAAAAGCAGGGTGGCACACGTGGTGGCAGCGTGCACTGCCTGAAACTGCAGCCTGGCCAGCAGGAGCCATATTCCAGTTGCCAGCCAGCCAAGCTCTCTGTTGTCAGATCATCATTGTTGGAGACCTGGGAGGGCTCCGGGACCCCAGGTAGGGTGCAGGGACCAGCTCAGGTGCTGGCCCCAGCCTCCTCTACACCGCCTGGGGCGACTTGCCACATGCCGGAGCACATACGCACAGGCGTGCCACGGGGACAACAAGCAGTAGCACAACTATGTGCTGCTGCTCTTTGTCCCCAGGAAAACTCATGGGCACACTCATCTGGAAGCACCCAGTGGTGCCAAACATACAACACACAGGCCGGATTCAGCTCACAGAACCTCTCTAGCTGCCCACCAGGCTACTAGAGGGCACTGGAAATTCAGCCCTTCGGCCCCATGGAGCGTGGCTATCCGTGGTAAGATTAGTTCACTAAACCTGATCTGCCCCCACCCCCACCATTATGACCACTGTGGCACCCTTCATGCCCCAGGTTTGAATCCAGCCTGTGAGGAGCCCCATGGTCCAGATCTGGCCTGGGACCCCAAATGAAGTTGATGCCCCCGCTTTCTAACAATCTTAAAAATGTAAAGATTTATCAAATCCCCTCTACCCTGATCTTCCCCAGTTTAAATAATCCCAGTTTTTTCAATTTAACTTGCACATCACAATTTCTAGACCTCTAATATATTGTGCTAATCTTTGCTGGACTCTTTCCAACATATCCACTTCATGTTATAGCAATGTGAGTAACATGTATGAATATTTCTCTCCTCTCCCCCCAATCTTAAGTATATCTTCTGTTAGAGGCTTTAAAATAAATGAACAAATAAACAAAATATCCTATATTTGGTATACTATGAAGTAAGAAATTACAACCCCAACCAAACTGCCTTTGCCAAATTCAGTAGTAAACTAAGATTGGTATGAATTTGACTTGAGATGTAAACTATGAATAACTGATTTGTATAAAACTCGCACTCCTCTGGCAAAGGTTAAGTTTAAAAAAAAAAAGTTAGTTTTAGAAGAGAATCCCCCCCTCCCCCAAACAAACAAACAATACCAGGTCACCATAGGCTAGCTACTTTGCTAGCCTAACATTTAAGCATCTAAATCAGATATCAGCCTTTTTGGATAATACTTTAAAGGCACTGAAAGAGTTCCAACACACATCCAGCAGACGTTCTACAAGCAGAAAAATACTTCTATGCCAAAGAAAAGAAATTGCTCAGGAAATCTGACATTTTACCAAAAAGATGGCATAAAAACTTGAATGCTGAACTGAACAGGATAGAAATATGACATTTCTAAATCAACAGAAAATAGTAAGTTTAGAAAACAACAAGAAAAGAACAGAGTTTAAGAAGGGCTATCATATAAAACCCATGTTGTTGTTTTTTTGCTTTATCTACTACAGGTACTCCTTTAAAAGCTAGAATGGAATTCTATTTGCTACTGAAAACCAAAAATAGCTGCTGATACAGAGATACCAACACTAATATAAAGTTTTTTAGGCATATGCATGCCGCAAATTAAATCAATTTACTTCTAAATGCAAGTCAAAAAACAAAAAGAAGTCAGTGTTGAATTACTTACAGTGATCAAGCACAAAGTTGGAAAAAACCTTTAGCATACAGAGTTACATATACCTGCCCTGCAGGAGAGGGGAAAAAAAAAAAAGAAGAGTACAAAGCTACTCACACTTAAGAACAAACAGCAAGGTCCACAGTAGCGTTGCAAAATAACACTATGTAACCACTAAATTCTAACAAAACTTCACATGACTAATCTGCTTCTGAAAGTACTTAAAGTTTTGAGCGTCAGAACTCTAAAGCTAGGGAATTAACTGTTCACATTCACAATAAAACAAGGCAGTAATACAGATAGTTAAATTAAAACAAGATGAAGGTCTATGGTAAAAATGTATAACTTCTCTCTGTTCATGCATTTAAGAATGTATTTATATATACAGGGGTAGCTGGATTTGCCCCTTTTTTGTACGAAATTCAAAATGTGTGCAGCTAACTGTATTATTCTAGCTGAATTTAGTAAAAGGCAACATGCCATGGTTATTTTTGTACTGTATGAACAGTAAAAAGCAAAACAAACAACAAAATTAAGCATGTGAATTATACTTTTAAGTAGAATTTCTGGTTCTTATGTAGGTCAAAAGAAGAAACTAGTGACAGATATGAAATGCATGTGCCACCAAGATAAATCCCACCATATACTTTTATACAATACAATGTGTCCAATTCTAACAATGCAGAAAAATACACCCACTTCTTTCACTTTTTACTCATCTGTACTAGTGCCTCCTGGGTCTTGGGGGGCACCCGGGTTCCCCCACAACTAATTGCTGAGCTGGGGGCACGGAGGTGGGCCCCCCTGCGCACTCCCCAGCAGACCTGGAAGTGTCCCACTTCTGGGTTCGCCACTGAGCATGTGGGCCCCTCCCCGCGCTCCTGTGGGATGCTCCATCCGCCCCAGCATCGCAGCATTCACGAGGTGCGGTGGTCCCTCAGGGTATGCTGAAAAAAAACATTTAAAGCTGTGTCTATGGCCAAACTGCTGATTCTCCAAATCAGCATTGACTCTTCAGCTTCAGCTGAACAGAAACGGGGACAGTGATCCAAATCACCTAAACAAATCACTGTCCCCAATTCAGGCCGAATCCAAATCTTTATTTAAACTTTATTTGATATCACTTAATCTTTGAGAACTAGAAAGAAAGAGAACAAAATCTGTTTAATAAGTGCCCCTGGCTTAAAATGTTTTTCTCTCACCAAGCAAGCTAATGTAATGGTCTTTTTCTGCTTGAGATCCCTCTCAAAAGCTTCCAGATGTCATTAGCAACACCAATTAACCTGAAGTGTTCATTGGTTTGCTGTAGGGGGAGGGGCAGCCCAGCACAGCTCTGGTGCTGTCCAATCCTCTGTGCCATCTCAGGCCAGGTCACCCATTCTTGGGCTGGATCTAACCTCTCTGCAGGATAGACTGATCCCTGATCTAAGTCTACTGTCCTGCACTGAGGCAGATTACACAGCCACCCAAATCATCCTAGAAGAAAAATAGAATTTGCAGCAAAGCTAATGTAAGTAACTTTCTCTCGTCCAAGCCCCAGTAAATATGGAAAACCATTGATCACCACCCTCTTTATAATTACCATTTATGTAACTTGCAAATAAAAAAAATAAACTGGTGGATATTAGTAGTTGAATTCTTTCAAAATAAACCTCAGACATAATTAGGAGACCAGTTTTAAAGTTAGAGCTATTTTTCCTTATTGACAATCACTGCATCTTCATGCCAGGTTACTAACAGAGCTGTTCAGAAGTGTTACAGAAGCCACATTTCAGTAACAGATTGACAACAAAACTCCCCCAGGCTATCATCTTTTGGGCCAAATGCCTGTCATTAGTTCGCTGTGACCTTTTCTCTGGTTTTACATTCTCTCTCAATTTTTTCCCCAGCCTATACTTTTACTTCTTATATTTGCACTTTTCTTGGTGGCTCATTCTCTTCATTTTCACAGCTAAAAGTACACAACAGTTGTGACATTGACATATCCCATTACTATCCATACTCCTAGCCCAGAAAGCCACCATCACTGAGCAGAAGGCCATGAGTGTCAAAAACATGTTGCTTGAGCTTGCAACGCAGTACATCTGGGTCAAAGAAGTTCCACACATCTAATGCTAGAGCACAGAGCTGGTTAGCTGCATTAATCTGAAGTCTGGAAGAAAGTTAGGCATTCTAGGCCCTGGGGGACATAACTTCTGTAGTACTACAGACTTTGCAGCACTACACAAAATACTACAGATGGCCACATATTCAAAGCCCTTGGTCTGGAGAACAACAAAGTTGCCAAAAATCATGCTCTTCAGCCAGGCAGAAGCAAGTAACTGCTTTTTTGTTCACTCTGGCCAAAGGCAAATCTGTTGGTGGGCCTTCTGGCTCACATAGGCTTTCCTTATCTCTTGGTCTTGCCACAGCAACAGCTGATCCAGATCGGGAATGCCTTGGAGCCCTTTAAAGTTCTTGGCTCTCAAACTGCCCAAGAGATAAGAGCACTGGTTTTCATGCCCAAGCAGGCCTTGCCAGCACTGCAACAGCCCTGTCTTTTTTACCATTAGGCAACAACAAGGACTGCCTGCATTCTGCCCCCCACAGCAGGGGTGACCCAACTGTTTTCCCACTCACCACTGCAGTCCTGTCCTCAGTCCCGCCGGGTGGCAGGCAGCCTGCAAGCCTCACTGACATCTCACTGCTGCATAGGCATCGGGGAAATAGCTACTCTTTTTCCTTCCCCTCCTGTTTTGCAGGGGGGAGGGGGGAAAAAGAGCAGAGCACAGAACTCTGGGATAATGGAAGGTCAAAGACAGGGGTCTCCAACCTTTTTAAGTAGGAAATCACTTTTTGAATTAAAGCAACCCAAGATCTACCATGCACTATTATCTGGGGGCATGCCCCCCAGCAGGTAGATTTGTGGGGGCAGGGCAGATGGAGGCCCCAGAGATGAGGGAGAGGGTGGGGCACAGGCAGGAGCAGGGGCTGGGGGGTATGGTGCCCTGGCCAGGCTGGGCGGTGGGACAAGTGGAGGCCCAGGGAAGAGCAGCTGCAGCAGCTGTGAGGGAGGGAATGGGGCTGGGGCAAGCCCTGCATAGCCAGGGTGGGACATGGGATGGAGCCATAAGCAGCTCATCCAGGCGACCTGTGAAGCAGAGCCACGCGGTCCAGGAGGGCATGGGGAGGGTGTGACCGCAGCTCTGCAAGCAGGGCGGGGCAGGTTGGGGCGGTACCAGGCTCTTCCCAGTGCAGGTGTTGGCCTGGACTGTGCTCAGGCAGGGCGGCAGCCACCCAAAAATTTGACGTAGCCCCCCTCAAACCTCCAACCCACCCCTCTCAGCGCAGCTGCCACCTGCCCCAAGCTCAGTGTGGCCCAGCCTCCAGCAGGAAGAACCCAACTCAGCATCCCAGCCCCAGTATGCAGCAGCAACTGGCCCTCCATGTGCAGATCCAGCCTCCATGCCCTAGGGTGGGGAAGGGGCAGGGAGAGGGGAAGGCTGTACCGGGCTCTTCCTGGTGGGGGGGCTGGGCTATGGCAAATTTTCAGGTGACTGCAGCCCCTCCTGTAGTCCCCCTCCCTGCGCTGCCGCCACCTGGCCCAACCACAGCCCAAACCAACACCTCTGCCAGCTATCCCTGCATGCACATGCCCCCCATGCTGTACGCCCCCCCTATCCCACCCATGGCCCCCAGACAAGCCGCTCGCTAGGGTGGCCATCATAGAGGGCATTCCGGTTTTCTGCTACTCTATTGATAAGAAACCCCAATGCCTTTATGTCCTCTAGTTTTCTCTTCAAGAGAAAAAAAAAATAGAGGACATAAAGGCATTGGGGTTTCTTATCAATAGAGGACTGAGGACAGCCACTGTCCTCTATGATGGTCACCCTACTGCTCACAGCTCCATCCTGCACCTAGCCGTGGCTGTTCAGGGCCTGCCCCTGCCCTGCCCCACTCCCTCCCTCACAGCTGCTGCAGCTACCCACACTGCCCCATGTTTGGGGGGTGGGGGGAGCATGTGCTGGGCTTTGCATCCCACTGCTGGGCTAAGCTTCATTCCTTATCTAAATCAGTGACCTAAGAATCAAAGGAAAGCTGGGTGACAGTGACAGCAAGTTGACTGCTTTCACCAACCATCGCAAAGCTGCCAAATCAGCCAGTAATGCAGTAGTCCTCAACTTTAGGAAAGCTGACTTTCATAAGCTCAGGAGGCTTGCTCTTGAGGCCTGAGAGGCCATGATTTCACAGGGAGTGGAGTTCAGGATGAGTGGTTGCTCCTTAGGAAGAGATCCTAGAAGCACAAGAGGAGTCCATCCCAACCCATAGGAAAGGTGGTAAAAGGGCTCAGCAACCCCCTTGGCTCAGAGAACTCATGGATCCCCTATGTCTAAAAAGAGACATGTATAAAGAATGGAGGACAGGAAACACCACTAAAGGAGGAGTATACTACATTGCTCCGCACCTGCAGAGAATGAACTAGAAAAGCCAAGGCTGAAAATGAAATCCATCAGGCTACATGTATCAAGAGCAATAAAAAGTACTTCTTCAGATATGTGGGGAGTCTAAAAGAAAAACAAGGGCAACATTGGACCCCTGCTAAGCCAGCTGGGGCAGCTGACTACTGACAACCAGGAAAAAGCCAATCTGCTTAATGATTACTTTGCGTCATTTTTTCACCAGTCCGAAAGGGACCACTCTGCCTAGCATTATGCGAGATTGACCAGGGTGAGGATGAATATATGTCCACCACTGTCGTGGATCTTGTGAGGGAGCATCTTGAGAGGCTGGACCTCATAAAATCTGCTGGTCCAGCTAGCTAAGTTGCACCCAAGAGTGCTAAAGGAACTGGCAGACATCATAGCTCAGCCACTGGCGAGGACAGTCGAGAACTCATGGCACTCAGGCAAAGTAATGGAAGTTTGGAAGAGGGCCAATGTAGTTCCCACCTTCAAAAAAGGGAGGAAAGACGACCCAGGAAACTACAGGGTTTAACCTGTAACCCTGGTAAGATTTTGGAAAAAATTATCAAAAAAAATCCTATTCTTGACAAGCTAACAGAAGACAACATTCTGAGGGACACCCAACATGGCTTTGTTGTGGGTAGGTCTTGCTTGACCAATCCGATTTCCTTCTATGACCACGTGACATATCACCTGGACAAAAAGGGAAGACAAAAATGTCATACATTTGGACTTTAAAAAAAGCCTTTGACCTGGCGTCCCATGATGTCCTTATTGAAAAACTGGGCAACTGCGGCCTCAGCTACTCCATAGTCTGATGGCTGTGGAACTGGCTCCAAGGTCAGACCCAGAGGGTGGTAGCTGACGGAACCGAATCAATGTGGCACGCGGTGACTAGTGGCAACCCCCAAGGCTCTGTTCTCGGACCTGTACTCTTTAATGTCTTCATAAACTATCTAGACTCTGGTGTCAAATGCAGACTATCCAAGTTTGCTGATGACACCAAACTTTAGGGGAGAGTGTCCACACTTGAGGATAGGTTGGTGATCCAGGCCGACCTCCACAGGCTTGCAAGGTGGGTGGATGAAAACCTGATGGCATTCAATATGGAGAAATGTAAGGTGTTCCACCTGGGAAATAATCCATATCACACTTATAGGTTCGGCAATGATACACTCACTAGCACCATGACCAAAAAGAGACTTGGGGGTCATGATTGACCACAAGACGAATATGAGCCACCAATGTGATACCGAAGCTAGCAATGCGAATAAAAAACTCTGGCTTGCATCTACTGATGCATCTTGAGCAAGACCAAGGATGTCATCCTCCTGCTGTACTCTGCCTTGGTGAGGCTGCAGCTGGAGTACTGATCCAGTTCTGGGCTCCACAATTTAGCAAGGACATGAAGAAGCTTGAAACAGTCCAGAGGAGAATCCTGTGCATGATCAGAGGGCACGATCAAAGGGATCAGAACAGGCCTGAAGAACCACAGGCTCCAGGGTGACATGGTGGCACATACGGGGTGTGCATCAGGATCTGGGGGAACACCTGTTCACCAGAGGACCCCAGGGGATGCCAAGATCCTGTAGTCACAAACTCCTGCAAGACCATTTTTGGCTGTACATAAGGAAAAAAACTTCTTACTGTCCAACAGTAACTGGAACAGACTCCCCCCAGAAAACCTACTCTAGACACCTTCAAGAAAAACATTTGAATGCTTATCTTGGAGGGATCCTTTGATCCTAGCTGACTTCCTGTCCCTCGGGCAGGGGGCTGAACCTGATGAGCTTATGAGGCCCCTTCCAGCCCTAGTGTCTATGAAATAAGCGAATGGAGATTTTTTTTTTTTTTTTAAACACATTGTACTACATACTAAGGATGTTTATACACATGCTCTGGGGTGAGGGGATTCGCTTTAATTACAGCAGCTCCGAGAGCCTGAAGTGTCACATTTATCAGCATCCCCACACTGAAAAATAGCAGCAGGGGCGCTTTAACCAAAGTTTGTCAAAAAAATGCCAGTGGGGATGCCAGACATGATGCTGAAGTCTGCTGGAGCATGGTAATTACAACAGACTCAACTGAGTAATTACAGGATGCCAGAGCAGCCTCACTGCACTGCCCCAACTCTCAGCCCCATCAAGAGATACCTTCCCCAAAGACTACTTCCAACTCCAGTGCATCAGGGAATCAGAACCCCTCTGCAACCAAGTAGTTGTGCTGAACAGCTGCCACTTTATATGTTGCAACAACTTGAATCACTTTACACATTCAACCAGGTATTAGAGACACCAGAGCAAAAAGTGGAAAAACAAATCCTAGACATTCTGGCCTAAGGGGAAAAGCTTCCTTCCTAGTCTTAAAAAAAGGCAGGTACAGCAATCAACAGTGTCCAGAGCAGACTGGAAAAGCCCAGTCACAGATTCTATGTATGGGAGCTGCTGATCTGAAGGCAAAAGTAGGCTCCATGTACTATTTTTTAAAATAAACAGGATAAAAACAAGCTTCCTCCATGGTGGACAGGAAACCAGTGGCTTACTCAAGCTCCCTTCTCTCCCAGCCAGTTTGCAAATCAAGTGAAATTCCCCACTCTTCTCCCCCCTCCCCCCCCCCCAAGAGCACCATTAAAAATAAAAGGTGGGTATGGGAAGAAGTCAAAATCCCTTGTCTGGAGTATTAAACCAGAAGTGCCACCCTCCTTCCCCAGTTTTGGGAGTGTGAGGTCTGCATTCTGTTGCATTAAAACCAGCATCAACTTCCAGGCAAAAAAGCAAATAGATGAGCACTTGCTTGTTTAAATAAATCCAGAATGTGCTGCACTTAAATCAGACATGATTCAACAAATCAGTGAATCTTCTGATGCAACTGAGATTTCATTCCTGCTTCAAGAAGTTGTTCAGTGTAATATCTCAAGGCCTTTCTTACCCGCAACAGCAGCACTGCATACTTGACAGGAGCTACACAATGTGACAAATATTTTCAAAACAAGTACCAAAAATGAGAGAAATCTAAATACAAATAAAGTTACAAATATGTTTACTCCTAATTACTTTAAAAGGTGGAGAAACTTTCAGAGAATGCATGCAAATACAAACAGTACAAATATGGTAAAGTAATTTTTAGCAACTTAGGGGAAAGAAGAACTGGCAATATGGTTTTTAAATCATGTCAAAAAGACTTGGACTTACAATAACTTATATCTTAGTTATCCTTAGTACCTTCTCAAATAAGTGCAATTTTCCCTGACAACTAAAGAAAGAGGAAGATTAACGGTATATATTTATTTATTTTTATAAAATCTCTCTCTATCAAGGACTGTACTACAAGTGAACCATGATTTGGATCCTTTGAAATCAAAACAAACCTTAGCTCATTTTAGAACATGTTTACAATTTGGATTATAACATGGTATATAACCACTGTGCAAATCAAGACTGGCTGAGGATTCTTTCACAGAAAATAGTCTAAGTGGAACATGTTGCCTCATGTTTTCCATAGAGAGTTTTGTTCCATCTTCACAAGCAGCTACAAAACTACCAACTGGTATTAATTATTGGTATGATATTTGGTATCATACAGTAACCAAGAAAAAGCTATACAGCATTTTAAGAAAAGGTAAGGGAAGAAACAAGTTTACAAGATTTAACATTGCGAGTTTTGGAACCTAATCAAAAGGAAAAAAAGGTAAAAAGTTCAGAAGACTCACATTTTTATTTTAGGTAACTTCTCTCTAGCTAACTCACTGAGCAACAGCTAAGGAACCCACCTCAGAGCAAGGAGCAAGTTGCTTGCAGTGCAGCTTCCTACTTACTAAGACTGATGGGATTCTTTCCACTGCTGCTTTCTGTCATAAAAAAGTAATGTAGAAAACTTCCTAATAATTTCTTGGTTATGTTAGAAATATTATTAAAAATGCATTATCAATAGCTGTTAGCTCCCATCAATAGTGTTGTCCTCTGAATAAGCACGGCTGCC
>NW_017728949.1:47881512-47947162 GCF_001723895.1 Crocodylus porosus | reverse complement strand
AGAGGGTTTTGATCTTTTGTCTTCTCCCTCTGACCCTATTTGCAAATATATACCTTTTGTCTCACCAACAATGTGTGCCTAAGGATTGTTATTCAATGAGCCTCCAAAGAAACGAACCGAGAGAGAGAGTTTTTTTTACCTCAGTTACACTGAAGTTCCCCTTGGTCATCGCAGTAGCAGATTCCCAGGGCCCTGCTCCTTAGCTAAGGATCTGAGCTGCAATCAGTAACGCCAATTCACACAGCATTATTGTATTAATCCCGGATCACAGGTGATCAAACAACAGGCCTAGCACCAATTCCCAGTTCAAGGAGCAACTTTGCCTTAAGAATTTATACTAACCAGAGATGAAAGCAGAGAACAAACTTTCCTAGTTAGCCAGACAACATCCTCTTTACAAAATAGTCTCTGTGCAAGCAATATAACCACAGCACATCTTTTAGACCAAACATTTATTTGCATAATAAGAAAACAAAGTTGGAGAACTAAGTAATACATTGGTAGTTATAAAAATAAATAATTAAGTCAGCACAAACAAGTTGTTAAAAACAGTCATATAGACAGACAGCAAATAGAGTATCTAAACATTCAGCTCTGAAGTTTCAGTGTTTATATTCAGAAAGGCAATTTATATTCAGAAAGTAATATGCACACTGAACAAGTAGTCAAGTAATGTTATTTTTAGCCCATCTGGAAGTTAGTGGGCCAGTTAACTGAGACCAGTTAAGCATTTCAAAAACTATGCTGAAAGACAAAGCTTAAAATTAGTTCTTAGAAGTTGCCAGAGTATCCATCATCTACTTACTGGTCTGGTAGGTTAACCATTAGTGTATTTTACTCATGGTTCATATTTTGTAATTTAAAAAAATGAAATACAAGTGTAGAATGTAAATGACTACTTTATTTAAATCAAATTAAGATTTAAATAAAACAAAGCTTCATAGAGCTCAAGGTATCAAAGCATAACAGTACCCTTTTACATAAATCACATGGTGCTTTTTTTTAAAAAAAAAAAAAACACAACACCACATGCTCAGGGAGGTGCAGGGGGTGTTTTAATTATTGAGCACTTAATTAAAATTGCCAGAGGGTCATGTGTACCAGCATCCCCCCCATGCTGAAAAATGGCAGCAGGGCACTTTGAACTAAAGTTCATTGAACAAGCTTTAGTTCAAAGCGCCTTGCCACCCTTTTTCAGTACAGGGATGCTAATATATGTGACGACAGTCTGCTGGAGCACATTTATTTCTGTGCTCCAGGAGACCTGATTAATCGAGTCTGCTCCAACATGCTGGATTTCCAGCATGGAGCCAGCTCCCTGCACAGGTACAGGAGCCCCTTAAATGTTATTTCCACAAGGACTATTTATATTTGAGAAATTTGGAACAGACAGGTTTTCCTGGCATAGCAAGTACACAGATGTTATGAAACCACTTTGCCCCTGATCACACCAGATTAATAATTAAAAGATTCAAGAAATCAACATTCTTTGGTACAAATATTTAACACTGAACTGAAGGCTACTCCCAAACAGATGCACTGCAGTTCCTTTTAATTTAAAAATTGATTCCTATTATCTGATATTTGACATATCATATCAAAACACAGAATGATGAAATTTCCAGTACTGGCTTAAACACCACATTAGATTTACCTAAGCGCTAACTATATGATGTCAGATTGCACTGAATATTTAACTTCTGTAGTACAAACATTTCTGAAAGTAATATGGATTAGACAAAAAGTAAGGCCATTATTAGCCCTCCAGCCCTTTAACTAGAATTATAATACTTAATAGCATGCTAGGAAGTGAGTATGGCAGGAAAAATCTTTTATCCAAAATATGTTATTCACCACAGCAGGACAATGTTGGCAATCACCTAGGCTTATAAATACACATGGTTGTACCTGGGTGCATCTACATGTACTTTAATGTGATAAAATAAACTGCTCTTGGGCACAGCGTTTACATGTACTCCCAGGGCCATGGCGCTTTGAGCTGGGGTAAAGCAGCCCCAGGCTGTCAAGGGGCTCAGTCCAGGGTTATGGGCGGTGGCATCATGACCGGCTAGGGCATGAAGGTGCTAAAATTCGGGGCTAGGTGGCAGGCACCTCATGCCCCAACCAGCCCCTTTTGCCATCTACACATGCATTTTAGTAGATTAAATTAGTCCACCGTAGGATAGTACTGTCCCCAACAGTACTATCCTTTGGTGCAGTTAATTTACTGTGCCTTAATACCATTCCACGTGTAGACTGTGATGCTTTACAGTGAAGCTAATTAGGCAATTCTGCAATAAATGCACCCTCTGTGTGCACTGTATTGATGTACAGAAAGAGCATTGTATCTTCCTGCACTGCTTTTAGTTCACACAAAATGTTAACCCCAATAACACTAAACTGTTTACCATCAGTTGATTGCAAACTCTCATTTCAACATTTGGCAACATTCAGTCTGCCCATACTCACGGTCTTGTACATAAGAGAGATGTGGCTCTAAACTTCACTCCATGAAGTGAGTCTGTACTTTGAGCTTCCATTCATTCTCTCAACCCAATGTAAAAGTTAATCTGCTCATTTTCAAGACCTTGGATTTTTTTTCACATTCACATCCAACTACTCCCTGCTGGCTCTCTTCATGCCAAAGTTTCTCTTTCCATCACCGTTAGAAAATTCCAGCCCTTTGATTTGACCCGCCTATCTGAAACTCTCCATTCAAGTTACCTCTACTTTCTTCAACCTTCAGTTCAACGTCATTTTGTATCAAAAAAGTCCCAACATCTCTTAATAAGGGGAGAAAGGAGTCATCAGCTACATTTATGGCTGTCTAGATGGCGATGAAAGGAAACTGTTTAGTAGCATACACTTTCTTCCTGAACAAGAGTTCCTGTATCCAAGAACCTTCTAACTCATCTGTAAAAGAGATCTAACACAAACAATACCATGTTAAAAACTGCATTGCCCTTACTTTTCAATAGTGTACTATTACTAAATTAGTAACTAATTCACAAGCACAGTTTCAACTACCAAAAAGGTGTCTCTTGGGATTCTAACATGGAGGCTCCAAGTATCCTGTAGTCTCATTAAATCTCTCCCCCAGTTACTACTGAATAAAAACAGTTTTAACTCTCACTTGAACACCAGAGAGCAACTGACATTCAGGCTATAGTTGAATTTTCCAAGTAACACTACAGACAAAGCTTGAGAGTGACAGGATCTTTCATTTACATACCTCGCACTACAGAAACGAAGAGAGTTAAGTTGCTGTAATGCTGCTACAAATGAAGTCCTTGGCTGTCTGATAAATCTAATGAAAAACATTAGCTACAGGAGAACGCATGGTGCTAGGAGTTTGACTGAGGGAAGGCAAAGAAAGGACAGAATGTGAAATAAGCCAGACCCCCACCCACAGCTTAATGGGAGGGGCTGCTGGTAACACCAGCAGGGTCAAAACAGCATCCAGGAGGAAGGGAGGAGGCAAGAGCACAAACATGGGCAGGGCAGGAACCACTCCACCTCCCTTCAGGCACTCAAACTCCCAGGCTAAAATGCAGACAGTCAAAAAGCCCAGGGCTGAATCAATGCAGTTTAGACTTAACCTGTGAAAATTGTATAGACTGAACTGATAAGCAAGTGAACAAACATTCACTTTGATTCCAGAATTGCAGTCATAGGTCTGCAGTGGCCCAGGCCAGAATCTGGGGTGCACTTTCCTGCTGCCTGGAGCACACAGCTTGGGCCAAGGCTAGGCTGGACACCCTGTGAGCAGGGAGTCCCCCAGTCCCGGGATGCTGGGGGACTGCAAATTAACTGGAATATGGAGGGGATATGGGACAGAAGTTCAATAAACTGATTTAACCTAAATCAGTTAAGTCTGAAACTACATCCATCCAAGTTTATCCTAAATCAATTTCAGCCATTTTGAAAGTGGGTTATGTGCACTGAGCTTTTGTTGTGGTACAGCTTTGAACCAGGTTTCTAGTCACTTATACCAGTTTGTGTGTGATTCTCTGTCCCTAGCCCCACTGGTTGGGTTTATGGAAGGGATAGGAGAGCAGGGGGAGAGTAGGTTAACTGGCTCCTGTGCTACCACTCATTCCTAGTCTATTTAAGCTCTATTCCGAATTTTCAAAGACCTCTTCCTGTTCAAAGGCCCAAGAATATCACAGAGCAAAGGCACATCAACAGCAAATATGCAGAAGACAGTGTAAGCAAGAGCCCTGTGCAGATAGATGCTAAAAAGGACAGCTCCTACAGGTAAATGGGAGTCAATATTCCACCAGTAAACTTTGCACTTCTGGGAAATAAGGAAAAGCAAGGTTCCTGTGTCAACAACAGTCAGAAGTGAACCGAGTCCTGGGGGTGGGGCACTGGATACAACTCAAAATTATGAGCTGCATGGCAGGAGTCCTGTCATCCCAAGTTAAGAAGTGCCTGATACATGAAAATGTATGTGTGCATGATGCACCTCTCCCAGGGGCACCAAATAACAACACTGTACCCAATGGCTTGAACCTATTGCTTGTAGGTGTACATTAGTGCTGCCTGATCTAAGGGACAAGGCAAGACGGACTGAATGGGAAAACTGTCAGATAAAAAAAGTTAGAGAAAGTGAAGGGAGGAGAGGGGGAGAACAATAGAAAGATGATGAATGGGACAAAATCTGTATAGATAAGCTGATTGCATGCAGACACAAAGCTGATTAAGGAAATAGATTTGTTCAGTATCTGTTGGGAACAAAATCCCAAAGCACTCATTTTTCCTATCAAAAGGTGTGGGTTCCTGCCTTTTATTAAGGGCAAATAATCTTATATTTATGCATCAAATTCATAGAGTAAAGATCTGTTTTTAGCCAACATGTGCACAGAAGATCATTAAATCTTGAAATCACATTTCTCACTCTCCTCAAACTGAGATTAAAACTGTTCTATTTTTATTTTTCTCCTTATAAATTAATTAGCTGAAAGAACTGCATGTGGAAATAAATGTAGTCTCCACAGCATGTTAAACTTTTCCTTCAGTTCCAAGAGAGCTTGCAAATGAGCAAGCAAGCAAACAAACTCTCCCCCCAACTTTTCAAAAAAAGGACTTCATATCCCAAATGCATGGGGACCTCTGGAGCAGTGACAATCCCCAGCAGCTTAAGCTCAGACTACCCTGGAGTTTCAGTGTTGTTGACACTCCCAGCTTGCAGGTCTGCTTCAGCCTAATGGTGTCCCTGAATAGTGTATCAGATACATGGGAAATGAAAATGTTCTGAAAGCCAAATATGATTTATTTTAACTGGTCCAGTTAACGAAACACAACTAGGAGAGAAACAAAAATTCTACAAACATTTAATAGTTTGCTCTACATTTGAGCATTGAGTCAGCAGCCTCCAAAGAGTCTAGCATCCTTTTTTACCCCATCGTCATGACTTATCCTGTAGAAGATGGACTCTGCCTTTCATATGCAATTTCTCTCTCCTCTCCCATTCAGCTTTGTTCCCTCATGCACATACAAATAGGTGGTGAGAGACCCTTCCTTTTCTAACCTCCAGTCCTTTTTTCAGATAACTCACCAGCCTCATTCAGCAATCTGGGTGCTCTTGAAAGTGTTCCACTGGATTGGCAGGTCATCTGCAAAATGGTTGACCCACTTGGCAGAACCCATGTCTTTAACTGGTTACCACTGCAAAGCATAGATCAGGGGTGCTCAACCCCCATGCTGCAGGCCAGATCCAGCCCAGAGAACCATTTAATGTGGCCCGCAGGGGTCCAAAAATTTGGCAGTGGAGGAGTGACAGCAGCATTGCTACTCCTCTGTTGTCACCTTCCAGACTCATAGGGAGCCCCCCAGGTGAGACAGAGTGGTCCTACACTCTAGAGCCAACATGCCAGGCCCAACCTGGCCAGCACCGAGCCAAGTGGAGGTGTTGTAAATCCAATCTGGCTTGCAGACTGGGCCTGTGCCAATCACTCAGCCTGCATGACTAAAAGGTTGAGCACTGCTGGCCAAGATTAACCTATTCAAACCCAGACATAGCTAGTAAATACAAGTCCATTGCTCATTTATTTCCCATTCCCAGGGAGTCTTTCTTAAAAAACAAAAAAACCTAACCCCTTGAGGTCATTTCACAAGCCATCCAAGACTAAACAGAAAAAGTGAGTCACAAATATTCATAAAAATATTGCAGACATCTTCTATGTGGAAGCCATGACTATGGCTTTGTTGAAATATTTCTGCTTTAAATGTGTTCATGTTGTAATAACGAATGACTCCATTTCCCTGACCAGCTTATATACACAGATAAAGAAGGGTTAATAAGTCCCTTCCTAAAACCCAGAGCTGCCCAGTGGGATGATGAGACAAGATATGCTTTCAACAAAGAAATTGAATAGGTTTGTTGAAACTTCAAGTCAGGAGGCAGGGAGATGGATGGAAGGACTTGAATAAGAGAGTGTCTGCCTGACAGCTGAAGAGCCTGTGGAGTGCTTGTGCTGTGTGGACTGGATTGGGATCAGAGGAGCTGCTTAACCATTTGTAGAGGGCAAGAAAATCTTATATGGCCTTTGTCTCCCAAAATGTGCTTTATTTTAGTGGAGCTCTCTTATTTGCTCTTTGGGGTGCACTTCTCCCTTGAAAATTAAGTCCTGCTCTTCAGAGCTGACCCTAAAAAGGTAGCTTCCTGAAGCTGGTTTGCAAATAACCAGGGAGGGTCAGGAGATAGTTCAGATGGACTTTGACTCCCCTAACTCTAGAAGCCATGTTTGGTCTGGCTTCCAGAGATGCTCGGGAAACCAGACAAGGCTGAGGATCCCAAGCAAGCACGCCCCTTGAGGCACTTTGATAAAAGACTAAAATTTCATTTTTGGAAAGAAAATTCCTTCAAATCTACTTCTTATACAGAATTCCATTCTTTAACTAGTTGGTTGATTAGATACCATATACAAATGCAGCTTATGCTTGCCAACCTGTTAATATTCAAGTACAGAAAGTTAAAAAGGTACCTTTAGACAAGCATTTTATTTTCGGAAAATAGCTTAAAAGCAAAACACAAAGTGTGACAGGAAAAGAAAGAAGAACCCCTGTTGTATGTCTATTTATCCCCTGCAGTGATTATCCACTGTTTAGCTACCTGAACCCATGTCTAAATATGCTTCAACCTGACAGGAGTATCCTACAGTAATAAGTGAAACATTATTCATCTTTAATAATTTTATGGGGGGAGGGAAAAGGGAAGGAGCTGGGGGGACATGTTGAAACGGTCCCAAAATATTACAAATTAAAAATTTGTCCTGTGAAGCTTAGAAAATATATTTTAATTTACAGTAGAGATCTGCCACTTTAATTCAAGGGATCATGAGAGAGAAATTTCAAAAGTTCTGCATGCAGTGGAAGAACCATGATTTCCCCCACCCTCTCCCTACTTAAGGAATCGCTCAGTCATCTGTTTGTGGAAGATACCCTAAAAGATAAGATGGCCTCCCAAGACCATCAACTAGCCATGGTTTTTAGCTTTGGGATTCACATAAGAACTATCCTCAGTTCATTCACTACTCTTATGCCTTTAGGTTTTTTACATTAAAGCTAAACATGAAAACAAATGTTAAAGCATTTTCATTTGTATATTTCTAATAAGTGCCAACCTTGCAAATGCTTGTGTTTGCACATTATACATGGTACCAATCCCATTAGGCTCCAACTATTCAGTATTAAATCAGAGTTTAGGTATTATTTTTTTTCTATTCACTGTTCTTGAAGGGGAAGGGGCATGTCTACTCACGTGTGTACATGAGCATGCGTATGTGCACAAACATGCAAATTTCTGGCCATTAAAAATAATTTAAAGACGTTATATATGATCCTATATAAAAAAATAATTTAAAGTCATAGGTTAAAAAGCACAAGATCATTGCCTATAAAACACAACTTTAGAATACTCTACTGGAACTCCTGGAATTTCCTATCTTAATATTTGTAGAAAATCTTAACAGTTAACCTAAATTTAGGGCCTAAAGTATCACTGTATATATCTGAGAGTTCCTATTTTTGAACTGTATCAGCCTTAAAGAACCACCTCAGGAGATTGATGAAAGACTTAATATCTTACTATCTCTAGGTAAATATTAATTCACTGATGTATGAGACGTAAAAGTTCCCAACCTAGTTCCCGTTAGAGTCTCACATTAAAAACAACACACACCGAACCCTGAAGATAAGGGCTGGATCAAGGAATCAGTATTAGAAATAGAAAATAATATTCCTGTGGGCCAGGTTTGAGAGGCAGGGGGAAAGTGAAAATATGGAAGTACTGCAAGTTGTGAATGACTTTGTCCTACTTGTTCTGCAGACAAACAGTTCACACATCAATCCTATATGTAGGAGATCTATAAAGCAGGAATTGCCGAAAGTTATTACTCATGGTTCTACTTATATTATTGTGCCATCTTTATTAAATGACTACATTACAGATTAAAATAATTGATGAGATAAGGACCACTACATTTCTCCAGCTGAAAGATATTTTGTGGTGCTCTTCCCTCTCCATTTACCTAGGAAGTGCAACAATGCAAAATTTTATAAAAAGCCAGAATTGGTTCAAAATACAAGATGGGACTGGAAACAATAAATGAAACTGTGATCTATAGTCCTTTTGTAACAGAAATTTTTTGCTACTTGTAACGCTACTGATATTATTGCTAAGAAGATCCTAACAGATTATCTCCAGGGTTTTATTCACCTACGTTGCAGCCAGGATAGACTATCAAATCCTTGCAGATTTATATCTGGCTTTATTTTAACACCTCTCTCAAGCACAAAGATCTTGGACTGAGATTTCTTTACTCCCCTCCCAAAAAAAGCATCTTCACTTGGACTCTAAATATTTGCTCTGGTTGCCTGTCAAAGAAAAGACAGTTTCTCTCCCCTAATCTAGAGGGCTTTGTTGAGTCTCTCCCTCAACAGTCTCATGCTTTTGAACAAAAGAAATGGTTTAGTCCTAGATGGAAATAAATCACATAACTGGGAACTTAACCACGTCATTAAACTAGGACATGTTTGGATTACATTAAAAGAAAGCAAGCAGCAAACGAGTCTTTCAGCTTCCTTCTGACCATTTGGCACAAACCATTTTGCCTGTCTGATTATCTGCCATCTAAGCAGCAGTAGTCTTGGAAACAGAAAATGCTACGTTTTACCCATAGTTTAAGCAACCTTGCCCTTTTATTAAAGGCCAAAAAAGCAGATACAGAGAGTGTAAAACTAAATGCATGAAATATAATCACAATCTCAGCCAGGGTACCATGACATCAGAGTAAATACCAGGTCTTGAAACTGACATGCAAGATCTAATGGACTTAACCCTCCTTCCTGAGGGCTGCAAAACCATTTGGACCAAGTACAGACAATCAAAAAGCCCAAGGCTGAATTGATTCGGTCTTTGCAGGTTAGTCTAAGCTGTAAACGTTGAACCAATAAGCAAATGCATAGACTTCACTTTTGATTCAGGAAACGCAGCCATATGCTTGCAGCAGCTCAGCCCAGAAGCCAGGGGGTGCTACAGCACAGCTCTCTGGCACATACCCAGCATGGGCTGTGTGTTTGCTTCCTCTTCCTGCTGCTCCTGAGGTCTATGGGATTTGCCATCCTCAAATCACCGCAGCAGAACTCTGCAGGGTTGTTCATTGCTTTCTCTTTCTGCTTCTAGATGCCTCTGGGATTTGTAGTCCACAGTTGCAGCCAGCAGTTAAGTTTAGCAAGGCAGGGCAGCTATGTAATTGGCAAATTTGCCTCAGACAAGTAAGAGAACATTCCAATTAGCTTCTTGTTAGGCATTAGAAATGCCTTCTCACTAGCAGAGGAGAATCAGAATCAGCTGACTAAACCCAAGACCCTGCCATCATGATCAAAAGAATAAAAATGAATTATTCCCAAATTGAGCATAGAGGCTGAAGAGTGCTTTTATTAATCCAAGACAGCACCCCCAGATGCAAAGTTTCACCCTAACCCTAGGGTTTATGGGAACTTTGTTCAATTATGTTTTTGGTTTCTCTGCAGAAGGAAAAATCTAGTCCCAAAATGGATTAAGGAAACTCTGGGATATAAAGGGACATAAAAAACCAGACGGCAAATGGTTAGACCCAACATGTTAGACACTAATAATCTATATTCCATTCAGTATGTAATTACAAGTTTATCTACAACCTTTTAGCAGAGAATCCATTTCATAAAGCAACCTAGATTAAAGTGAGAGATACCATAAAAAACAAACAAACAAACAAAAAAAACCCTCACAAGCCAGGTCAGATGACATTAAACATATTTATAGTTTTAACTAGTACCTCATGACAACATATTCAGAGTTTACTATTTGAGCTACTACCATAATGAAAATGGCCAAAAGGAATGGGAAAGAAGCCAATCTACAACACTTCTTAAGAAATATATAACTGGGTGAACATACAGATAAAACAGAGGAAGAAAAGAGCAGTCCATGCTGAAAGGGGAAGCTTAACCTTTGATACATTAGTAAATCTTTCAAGTGCTCGTAACTCAAGAAAGCCTATGCTAGCTCCGTTAGAGAAAAACAACTTTCAGATCTTCTGCAGAGCTACAGAAAAGTGTTCACATTGACCCATTTTTTCCCCAACTGCTCAGGCAAGTGTTCTTAATTCTATGGAATCAAAAGTTCACCCTCTTTAAAATTTCAAGTTTCTAGGTTATTGGGATATACCAATTATGAAGTGAATGTGAATTGACACTGTCTTAAGCCTGCAGACAGAAAACCCAGTGTTGCTGGTACTCACAGCTTTTATAGCCCCTATTCAAAATCAACAGTAAAAAGAAAAATAACATCAATTTTCCTCTGTTTCTGCAATTTAAGCATACACTCTGCTGTGGAATTAAGCTCTGAAGCTATTCCCTGGAAGGACTGAAGAGCTGGGCAGCAGAGAGTCTAAGGGTGAGAAAGAAGCAGAATCTTCCTCAACATGGGAGCTACGAGTCTGAGAGACAGACATCAGGCCAAATCCTCCTCTCATCATACTACCCCATTCTACTTGCCATAAATCCAGACAGCAAGGAAGGAGCTGGGGTGGGGGCCGCAACAAGGATTACACCCCTTGTGGCTCCCCAGCATTTTGCCCCTGGCACGCCAACATCTTGCAAGTCGAGGTTGTGGGTGTTTTTGGTACTCTGCTCAAAAACATTGCTGACCCCTGGCCTAGGCTATTCCGCCTTCCCAGACGTTCTACGTAGGAAACGGCCAGCTTTCAACATGGGGACTGCCACTGACAATAAGGCAAGCCCACTCTCCCCGCTCTTTCCACATTTTGCATTTGTCTTTGGCTTTTAGGTTCATGTCTGTGAGCTACATGGTGTGTCGTTAAGTTTCAAAGACCTAAATGTTCATGGATGATCAGAAGAAAGAAGGGAGAGATGGAAGGGTTCAAGTAGTAGAAAAGGGTGCACCAAGAAGAAAGAGAAACAAAAAACTGCAACAGGTATATAACTTAGCTTAGGGAAAGCTGTAAAGAGTGCACTTGAGAAAGTGAGTGAGAATGTGGAAACAAAGTGCCCACAGAAATGGGAGGCACTCCAGCAAGATGACATAGTATAATCAGTTATAGGAAAGGAAATAAAAAGAGAGGAAAGGGCCAGAAACTGTAACTTAACAAATACTTTTCCTTTATATTGCAGAGGAGTATGATTTAGTAGGAACCGACTATACAGGTATTTTTTATCCTCCATATTCTCAGGCTAGGACCAAATGTATATTTTTCAAGCTCTGACTAACTTGCCTTTAGGCTTGATACAATAGATAACCTAGCCAAAAGTACAAGGCTGGGGCTTACATTCTTGCAAAACTGAGAAGACAGTAAATCTTTCACTGCTCAGCCAGCTTTTTTTGCTTTTACAATTTTTGGCCTTTACATCGCTCTCCCATCCACCTCTCCCAAAAACAGGGGAACTAGTCTTACCTTATTTATTCAGAGTCTCAAAGAATTAGGAGGATACAAGTAGTGCTGTAGCTGGTGTGGAAGCCAAAGATAACTTTTGGTCTTTATTAGTGGTGAGGGAAGGGGTGATATGGGAAACAGATCCAAGTCCTATCCCAGCACTCTTCATAACATAGGGATAATGAAGAGCTTTCAAACGCACACTTCAACTATTGCTGACAACTGAAGCCGTCCTCCTATTCTCCTCCCCTCCCTCCCCCCATCCAACTCAAGCACTGACTGGCCACTCCTGACCACAGATACAAAGAGAGACAATCCCTCCCCTTGCACAGAGGAAGGTGGTGATATCTTTTCTGCAACAGGCTCCAGACACAGGACATATCAACTACCTTCTCTGCCTAACCCCTCCTGAGCAAGTTCGCACTGGTTTCCTCCCTGATCCAATCCTTGCTGGATTCCCAGAACAGACAAGCAGGTAGGGGGAAGTTCTTTTCAAAGTAGGTCACTGCAAGGAGATTTCTTAAGAGCAGCAACTGCTGTGCAGTTGTTGCTCTCCTGACACCTAAATGCTATTGTAAAACCCCTCCTAATTCCCGCTGTCTTGGGAAGTGAGAGCAGGAAGAGAGAATTTATTTCAATCTATATTTTAGATGATTAAGATAATTATGATTTTTTTTCCCTGGGGGTGGAGGGAAAGAAGGGGAGGGAAAAGAGATTAGCCTGTGTTAACCCTTTAAGTGATTTTAAAATTGGCAAGATCCTAGTCTTTTAAATGATTTAAAGGTTCTTCTGAATTACCACAATTAATACTAAGAAAAGATTATGTTAGCTCAAATTAGGGCCTAAAGAGCGTAACATTTGGTTAAAAACACTCACGAAGTGTAAGGTTAATTAAAAAGGTCTCCAGTAATTGAGGGTTAAAAAAATCCTACAGTTTTTAGTAAATAGATTTTAAAAAATTAATATTGAATGAGTGGAAATACGAATATTTAATGTATTGATATGCATAAAAAGAATAAAAATACATTCAAAGCATTCCCACACTTTAATGTAAGAAGTCAATTATACATATGGCACTTATAATGCTTTCTAAATATTGCTGATTTTAGAATTATTAATGGAGCTAATAAAAAGGGAGTATGTATTTTAATTAAAATAAAAGACATTAATTTCTTCAATAGTAGATCAGTGAATTAGGGCTATGTTTCTCCACTACTTTCAATGAATGCTTATCAGTTTCACTGTTGTGTTTTTAACTTTATAATTATATGCAGGCAGTAGACTGCTTTTTACAAAGAATTTGCTTGAGTGAGCAAGATTCTTTGAATTCTTGCTTTGTTGCCTGAACCAAGGTCAGAGCTCCCTGAAGGTGTACACACACCCCACCACTGTACATATAACACGTGTTTACAACTGAGGGCCCTAAAAAGGTTTGTCCTAAAAATCCTTCACAATGTCCCTTTCAAGGAATGTGTCTCAGTCAGAGTGCTATGGTGCAACGGCATCCTGGGGCACTTTGAGAATCTTTCAAGGGTGCTATAGGAAGCCACACAATGTTAGCCTGTTAGATGTACAAACAGGATTCTCAAGATAAACCGAAACAATTAAAATAAGAATCCATAGTGCTAAGAACATGTTGACCTGCTGTGGGCTTTGAGTTCTTTGCAACAGACAGATTACCCTACTGTTTTTCTGTAGTCAAAAAAAAAAACAAGTGAGAAGTAGGAGCAGGCATCTTCCCTGGGGGTAAGAATCTAAAGAAGTTGAGAACAATGCTTTAAAGTCAAAGGAGATAAAACTTTCTAGTAATTTTGAATAATTAAAACAAATTTAAAAACAATTCAGTGGAAATTAAATCTACAATTTATTTATCAACTGCACAGAAAAACAGCATTGTAAGGGACCTCAGGAGGTCACCTACTAGTCCAGTGGTTTTCAATCTTTTGAGGCTCAAGTTATCCTTTGTTAGATTCAAAGCAAAAGTTAGCTCTTAGCTTTCGCTTGTTTTTTGACTACAGAAAAATAAAGTAATTACTTTGTTGCAAATAACTTGCAACGGGTCAAAATGTTTTTGACACTATGGATTTCTTTTTGAAATCTGTGTTCTTTTTGTAAATCAGGTTGAAAATCATTGTACTGGTCTAGCCTAGTTGAGAATCACTGTACTAGTCTATCCCTCTGGTTCAAGGCAGGATCATTCCAGTCTTTAAAAAAAAGCAATGATTTTCAACCAGATAATATTAAGTGCGCCTCTGTGTTCTGTGCAATATTAGCACAGTTAGGAATGATTTTGCCTAGTTATACCCATTAAATCCCACTGATTTGGAATGTTGCTGCAGGTGTGTAAGCAAGCACCAAATTTGTTCGAAGTACTGCTAGAACATGGAGTTAAAACCCCAATGAGCTATGGAAATGGAGTATAGATATCAATCTTCTATAATAATTTACCACATCTCTTGTAAGAACAAGCCAACTGTTTTAAGACCATCTTGCATTCAAGATCTTGTCCAACTCTATCCCAACTATGCAGTTAAGTCCAATAAAAAGATACCATTCTAAGAAATACTTGCCTTTCCAGATCCGAAGTTACCCAGGCACAGATGACTATATAGACGAGGAAATGGAAGGAAGTGTCTGTATATAATTGTTGATATGACCCTTTTAAAAAGTATAATAATTTTCAAGCAATACTCTTCCTACATACCTATTTAGCTTTCAAACACATTTTTTATAGAGTTACTAAAATTTTCTGCTTACCTCCAAGAGGGCACAATTTTTTCTTCCCTTAAATCAAGTGAATTTCTTTCAAATGGATATAGAGATGGAGGGGAAGGAGGCAGGGTGTGCATGCTGATTTCAGTGCAGTTCCTCCTGTTCAACAGTGACATCATTAAGCCTAGCTATTTATAAATGCCACCAGCTGACCAAACAACCTACATATAACACCTCGGCAGATTTGTATAGTCATTAATCCTTACATATCTGCTGCAGCCACTTGAAGACACAACAAAGCTACTTAATAGTTTACCTTCAAGCGGTTTCATTACCAGAAAGGGAATCTATTCCTGCTTGACGTCAAAAATAATTAGTGGAAAGAAATGATAACCTTCATGGTAAATTTTGGAATCTCTCTTCCACCCCACCACCACCTCTGCTTTTACTCTATATTTTATATTAAAAGACATACAACTTAAGTATGACTTCATACAGTTTTAGTGATATTTAGGCAGGAAAAAATAGCCAGTTTACATGTAATTCATCATTAAAAAAAATAAATAAATAAATCACAAAGATTGAATAGGAATGCTTGCAAAGTTTTCATATTCCTGCAAAGCTTCATATAATTCTTATATAATAAAGGGCTTAGTCCATCTGTCTGTCCATAATGCTCTTGGAGCACTCCAATCTCTGATTGGTTGTTTCACTAATGAATCGCAGTGCAGAGTACCGCACCAGTGGACTCACCCCCCACCCCCCGGCCCTGCTTCTTGGAGGCACTGGAGCACCGCTACGATGGCAGGGATGGAGCAGAGTGGGGAGGCAAGGCCAGCAGCACTGGCCTCACTCCCCTTCCCAGCCCTGCTCCTTGGAAGCACCAGCAACGTGGGGTGCTGGCAGAGGGGGACAGACGGAACAGTGGGACAAGCTTCTCCCCACCTCCCATGCTCCTGGGAGGCAGCAGTGGTACAGGGTGGTAGGTGGAGGCACTCTGTCCCTGTCTGCCTCTGCCCCCTCTGTCATTCATGACTGGCAAGTCACTAGTCCTTCATAAGGTTCTTTATTAGATAGTTTAATTGCACACACAAAATTCGATTCTTAATATTTGTAAGAAGGTTTGTATTGTTTGCAGCATGGTTATTTTGGGATCCAGATTTTATGTTAACAAACCATTCACATCAGGGTGCCAATAATCTGTTCCAAGTAAGAACACTCTTCACATTTATGTCCTGTTGCAAGCGAGTTGCAACCTAAGGGTGCCTGTACACACCACGGGGTTTAATCCTCATTAAATTAAACAAGTTTAAATTTTATAAACCTATTTATCTTCAAGTGTCACATCAGTGTTTGCATCCACATGGTTGCCAAATAAATTAAGCCCGGTCCTGGCCAGCACCACAGGAGAGAGTGGGACTGTCCATTGCTGCCCCCCCCCTGCCCAGGGCCCCCAGTCCTCTCCGCTCCTTGGCTAGAGCTCTGGCAAAAACAGCAGACACAACAGGGTCTGCCTGGCTTCCCTATATCCCCCCCCACTCCCTGTTCAAGCAGGGATTTCCCCCCTCTCCTTTCCCATAGCACATCGTAGCCAGCATATGGCATGCCAACTAAATGCTGAGAGGTGTCTGTAAGGCAGACAGGACAAAAGCAGATAGGATAGTGTCTCCTCAGGGCTTTTTAGAGCTAATCAACAAGGCAGCTGGTCCCTCCATTCCTTCCCTGGGAAAAGATGTTTTAAGAAGAGCTTGAACTAATGAGAAAAGCTTTTGTTTTGTTTTGCTGGGATGCTAAATGCCCTGCTGGGCTGGTCAGGAGCAGCAAGGGGTGGTGGTGGGTGGGGATGAACCCCTCCCTAATCAGAGCATCCTGCCAGGGCCTCACCCCGCACCCCAACTCAAACACAGTGGAAGGGAAGGGAAGGGAAGGGAAGGGAAGGGAAGGGAGGGCTGGTCTAGCACGCCACAGCTTTTAGCCTGAGCCACTGTAGGCATGTGCCTGCATATCTTCAGTCCAAATGGGATGTCTGTGCAGTTACAAACTGGTTCAGTCTAGCCAGATTAAACTAACTTGTAAAGATTGAATCAATTTAGGCTCAGGCTTTTTGAATTTCTGTTCCTAGCCATAGTGTGCAGAAAGAACTAGAATTATTACTTTTATGAGCCACCTTGTAGAAAAAAAACCTCAAACACTAACCAGTTTGACATTTGTTACTTAACAGTAATACAAGATTGATAGCTATTTTATGAGCATTAGAGAACTGAGACAATGCAAATGTCAGGCACTTCCATTTCATATGCATTTAACCAGACAGATAAAGAAAGTCCGGTTCTACTTTTTGGCTTTTCAAGCATATCGTAGGCACAGTAAAAGCTGCATTATCCAGCACCTTACAAGCTGGCATGCTTTATTAACTGGCATGCCAGCTTGTAAGGTAAAAGTGAAACTGGGAGTACCCACCGTGGCACTTCCGGTTTTGCCAAGCCCCCACAGCCCAGAGCAAAGTAGCCTGTGGTGTTCAGCCCCCACAGCCCGGGGCATAGCAGGGTGCGGGGGGCCACCTCCCTGTCCCTTGGGGCCTGCGGGGCCCACGGGAGGGGTGGCAATGCAGCAGAAGGGGTGGCAACACTCTGGATACAGCAGGAGAGGTGGCGGCCCAAACAGGCCAAGACGCCTGTTCAGGCCTCTTAGTTAACTAGCATATTTTCTTACTGGCACCCCCCACGGGTGCCAGATAACAAAGCTTTTGCTGTAGAACATTATCACTCTAATGTAAGGGCACAGTCTGAACAATAAATGTTTCCTGGTATGGTAAAGTAGGATACAATATTTTATGCTGAGAATTAAATTTGTTAGAGTTGCCTCAAACATTACAATACTTACTTTCCTCTCAAGTTCAAAACTTCAAAAGCTGTATAAATCACACATTTACTATTATGGAAATTTAAAAGGAAAAAGATGATAGAAGCCTACAGGGGAGGTGGGAGAGGTAGAGGAGGAGAAACAACAGATTATTCAGAAAAAATTCAGCAGAGGGAAAATATCTCCACAACTTCAGGAAGCATCAGCAATTACTTGAAGGGCACAGAGTCCTAATCTAGGGCAGAAATTGGTCTATGGCAGAAGTTTAAAGTTACACATATCTTTTGACATAAAGGAAATCATCAACTATTTGCCTAGGAACATCAGCAGCAAGAGGCAAAGCAGGTGATGTACAAAGTCAGTCATATGGCATTTGGTTTAGTTTTACTTTTGTGTTTTTAAAAAGATCAGATAGTACATGAATAATCTTCAGGGATCTGGGTTTTCTATTTGCCATAGGAAAAATGTAGTAAAATGTGGATTTTTCCAATATCCCTGGATCTAGCTCTCTTGATCTAGATCTATATATTGCAATTTTTAAGCAGAGAAAACCAAGAACCATGCTAATCTTTATCAGCATTTGTACGGTGCAAAAAAAAAAAGGATTTTCGGAAGTGATCCCCCTTGTATCTTATTTCTGAAGTCAACAAGCGTGACTCTACTAAGTATCAAAAACAGCCCTACAAATTAAAAAGATACCACCTTGCATATTTTTATAGCCACAGTAACTAAAAGCTCATCTCCCTGCAAGATGAAAACAACCTATTGGCTCTTATCCAGAGATCAAAAATCTGATTGCAGTTAGATAAAGAAAATAATAAACAATGTAATAATTACCGACTTATTATTTTATGGAATTCTAGATAAGGAATAAATTCTTTGTATTTAGAAACATTTGAGCCATGGCCCCTCTACTGTTGTAGAAAGAATATCTGTTAAACATATCTATCTAGCCCTACAATAGTTTTGATATTTAATGGGACCATGAGAAATTGGAGTCTTAAATCAGTAAAATTACCAGGAAACCTGGGGTAAGTAGAAGCACTTTTCCATATTAAATTCCTGCTTTATTAAAAATGGGCATTTAGTTCTTCGCTAGCTTTGTGATCAGTAAAATTGTCTGGCCTTTAATGGACAGATACACTCTCCAGAGTTAATGCTTTTGTTATAATCAGAAGCAGTTTAATCCAGAGGAGAATAAGGATATGAATTTTGTAAGTGGTTTGGAAGTAGTGCAACTGTTTTTTCCTTAGATGTGGGGTGGCATGTCTGCAATTTACTTTTAGATTTATTTAAGTTTGATTATGCACTGTCCAGATATGTGAGAGCTCCCCACACACCATATAAGCTAAATATTTCTGGATGCCTTTTCCATTAAGTAATGTTTCCTTACAGGTGTTTGCATACCACTTTGTTTGTATTCTGCTTTAGTGCTTTTAGGTTAGTTAGAATGTAAAGTACATCTAAACTAGGGGAGTACCATATACCTGTTAAGTACAGCACACTTGTTTTAGTGCTGTAAGCGTATAAAGAAGGCAGCTAAGACATGATGCTTTCCCAAAAAACAAGGTTTATGTCTTATTTGGGGGTACGCAGTATGCAAGAAGTACATTGTACATCACATATATCCCCCTTATGCATCAAAATACGATTGCATTTGAGGGTATTTGGAACCTAGGTTCAGCACTAAAAGAAGTGCATGCAGTGAGGCTCTCCTGCTTGGGAAAAAGGACAGAGCACATGACAGAAAACAAACAGATGAGGAGCAGGTAAAGATAGAGGTAAAAAGAAAAAAAAAAAAAGTCAATAGTATCCAGAGTTCAAGCAGGGGAAAGTATCTGGAAAAGAGTAAAATCGATGCTTAAACATACACTACCAATTTGGGAAGACGCAGTACAAAAAAAATCATCTCA
Source organism: Crocodylus porosus (assembly GCF_001723895.1). Taxonomy (NCBI): domain Eukaryota; kingdom Metazoa; phylum Chordata; order Crocodylia; family Crocodylidae; genus Crocodylus; species Crocodylus porosus. Next base: position 47,927,736 of record NW_017728949.1, on the reverse strand, counting down.
ACAGGTTCTTATTTTACTTAATAAAGACATGTATTGCAGATTAATTTACCAAAGTAGGGGCCAACCTTTTTGGCAGATTTATTGAAATTCCTTTGGATTTGTATGTTATATGGTGAGAAGACGTATCTAATATGCTATATAATCTCCCCCACCCACCCCGACACAATTTAAAATTAGGCTACCAATGGCAACTCTGGCACAGTTTAGCATATAATGAAACCTTTGCGTCTGGAATTTCCCCAACGCCCAAGTAGAAGCTAGGCTAAATGACCTGAGGAAATATACAATGAAAAAAAAGTTTCCTTTTTTTTAAAATCATATAATTAGTCTATCCACTTTTGTGGGAAAAGTCCCTAGTAAAATTTGTATTACAAAATTAATAAGATGCTGTTATACTTTCAACCTCTTTGTTTGCAGAAAGTCAACAATTGTTTTATTTATTTAGCAAAGCATATAGGCAGGAAAGCTATAGACAGATGTAACTGAATGGATTATGGAACTTTTAGAACTACTGGTATCACTAAAGTAAAAACAACAAATTGTCCGTTCATAGTTTACAGATATTCCAAGTCACTGTTAGAACAAGTATTTATATAACATTCCAATTTTAATTTATATGAACGGTTACAATAAGAATTAGCTGATGGGCTAGATATCTCCATGCATCCTTTCCATCCAAATTCACACATGCAACCTCCTGTCCCCTCAAAACATATACCATGCCAATCTGAGGCAAGAAGCAAGATTTCAGTATGCCACCAAGTGATTAAACCTGGCAACTGGAGAACAAAGGAAGAGAGAATTAGGTCTTAAATATAATTAAATTAAAATTAAATTCAAAAACAAAAACAGGACTTTCTTACACAGGGTAGGTCCAAATGGGGGAAAAAGAAGGCGTTACCTTAACACAAGTAAGCTTAGGTTAGCTATGAAAGTAGCTATCATGATTAAAAGTGAAGATGTGGGAACACAGGCTTCAGCATGGGTAAGCAACCAGGGCACAAGTCTTCAAAGACCTATGCAAATTGTTCTTCGCTTCCATTATCTGTGCTAAACCTTGATTGCACAAGTAGTTATTCTCATGCGAAACTTCAAGCACACAATCTTTCTGTGGTAGACTTATATCTTTAGATGCTTAAGAGTCATAACTCAATGCATAGGGAATGTTGTGGCTTCTTAAATTAAAGTTCAAACCGGTTAGGACCAGTTTAGGTAAAAAACAACATAATCTAGAAACTAGTGACAGAAATACAGAGATTGCATATTTTGCTATCATGAAGTTCCCTCCCAGCAAGACAAGAGGACTTGCCCGAACTCCCAGGGCACTTCCTGAGGCCAGCCCTGATGTGGCTTAGAGAGGGGCAAGAACAAGCCCTAGTTCTATCCTGCTTTCAGAGTCTAACTCTTTGGTCCATCACCTTCACTGGTTCTCTGTACCCCTGATTCAAAGAGCTGGCATCCAGTTCCGCTCCTGGGAAAGGGACTCCACCTCCTGCTGAGAAGAGTAAGTGCAACTTGATGTTCCAAGCAGCAAATAGCTACACTTCCATAAAGGCATTTATTGGGGCAAAAGACCAGCCAGAGATTCCTTGGCTCTCCTCCAAAGGAGTTAAGCAGTTCCTCTGTCCCTAGTCCAGCACACAGAGACCAGAGAACCGGCAATGACTGCTTTGCTGATCTCTTTCTAGTTTACCCAGTCTTTGAGCCCCAAAGCTCCTCTGCTGCCTACTCATAATTTACAGATACTTCAACCACTGTTGGAATAAGTATTAGACTCCTCTCCCAAGCCAAACACTTTTGTTCACACTCCACTCTCCATCGTTACTCCAGCCTCCTGGATGTCATCTCATCTTTGTTGCATGCATCAACAAAGCTATTAAGGTCTGTTGATGTTAGAGGTCCATCTAGTCTTGTCCTACATATAGGCAGATCTCTTGCTTCACTGTCTCTTAACCCACTCCTTCCCCATGCATTGGCTTTATGGGTAAATTGAAGCATGCAACACCATAACATGAACCCAGTTAACATAGACATTCTAATATAATAGAAGGGCTTTGTCTGTCTGTCCATAATGCTCTTGGAATGCTGCAATTGGTTACTGAAACAACCAATTGGAGTGCTCCAAGAGCGTTATGGACAGCAGGCAGCAATGCAGTGAAGTGCCGCCATAACAGAGGGGACAGAGCAGGTGGCGGGGCAAGGCCCTGCTCCCTGGAGGTGGTGTCATGGGATGCTGGCAGAGGGGGATGGAGGGGACAGTGTGGCAAGCTTCTCCCCCTACACCTGGGAGGTGGTGGCAGCATAGTAGCAAGCTTTCCCCACCCTCCGCCCCCATCCTTGACAGGCAATTTGTTTGTATTACAATAAAAAAAACTTCTAGTTCACCACAGCTGCTAAGTGCTACAAGAAAGGGGGAAGAGAAAGAAAGGGGGAAAGAAATTACTGTGCTAAATAGCACAAAAAGAAATGGAAGGTGAAAAAATAAAACGGGTTAGTGACAAGTCACTTGATCAGACAAAAGAGGTTTTAGAATTAAATATTTATAGCATTTAATGAATAAGTTTCATACCATCTAGCTCTCTGAGATTTAAGAGAACTGTTATCAACTTAGGCTTTAGTCAAGGGACTTATGAGTAAAGAGGCATAATTTGTAAGGGTAGACTTACATTTAAGGTATGGCATCTGACTACAGAGTTTAAAAATTTTTCTACAAAAGAAAAAAAAAATCACCGTCATGCTGATGGTTACATATCTGGTAAAAAGGTAACATTATTCTCTAAACCTGTAGTATCAGACAAATAATGCAATAGCCAAAGGATGGAGAATATCAATTATCCATCACATATCCACACTTTCACCAGCTCCTTTAGTATTGTTGGTGGGGTGGGGTGGGGTGGAGAACTTAAGAAAATAATTGAGATAAGCGCACATGCTACACAAATGTGGAGGCGGGGGAGAAGTAAGGACATACTATAGCCATAAATGAAGGATGGGAATATGTAACTATGTTCTTTCTCTACTGAAAAAAAAAACACAGTTGACAATTTCTTCTGTGATTCAAAATAAATCTGCTGTCTCCAATTCAGCACCATGCTCAGTGAAGCTCACATAGTAACATACTGATTTCTGGTTCCATAAAGCATTTTTCCGTTTGGTTTAAATAAACAAACGGACCAAAAAAAACCACCACACAGTGAAAAATGGATTCCTCCAAAATATACCATAGGTGTGGTCAAAGACATCAACAAAAATGAAGTGGCACTAAAATTTATAAACATGTGTGCTTAACAGAACAGAATTCTTTGCACATATCTGTGCAATTAACATTTTCCAAGGCTCAAAGAATTATTCACCTAATGATTGTAAGAACAATTTTATAGACATGTAGTACTTTTAGAAAATGTTAAAAGCATAGAAATTTTTTCCCCATAATCATTGTGTATGTTGTAAAATGACAAAAATAGTTAAAAAAAAAAAAAAAAAAAAAAAAAGCAACAGAGGGTAGGTTGTACAATGTATTTTCCTAGAAGCCTGTCAAGAAGAAGTGAGCAGGGACATAAATTTTGCAGACAGAAGGAACAGTGTTAGATATTTTTTACCCTACCATTTTGTTTAAGTTTTCCTAAGGGCTGCATCACTGTAAAGCCCACAGGCTCCCTGGATTTGCTAAATCAGCTCTTTTGCAAGTTAAGTATACCCAATGGCAGTCACACATGGGCATATCATGAAGTGACATTCTACCACTTGCCTAGTCAGTTCTTTTTGTGCAATTGTAGGGAACAGATGATTAAACTGGGCAAGAGGTTGGCTCTCATGAGCACTTCACAGAGCAAGACTGTCAAATTCAATTCCCTGCCTGCTCAGAGGAAACACGGAAGAAGCCAGATTAAATGCATCTGAGCACAGTGTTTTAAAGTCAAATATGAAGTGCAGGACTCCTTCATCCCCATCCCATCCTGATTACACATCACTTTTATTGTAGGGAACTCACGCATGAAATAACAGGACCAAAGTCTCTCGCTACACCTAACTTGCATAGCTGGCTGCAACAAAATTGAGTGAAGGCAATAGACTTCTGGTCCATGCCAGCTTGTTGTTTCCATTTAGAAGCAGATGCACTGTGTAAACACACAGGGGAGTACTTCCCTTCCTTATCATTCCAGCAGCAGAAAGGAAGGGAAAGGATAAAAAAAACATTTATTTGGTCAATTACCTGATGGCGACCAGGTCTTAAGATGCTTTATAACAATTACTTCTTGCAACTGTAGCATAAATGGTGAGCTACAAATGCCTGTCTTATCCAGGTAACAGGTCAGAAGGCACATTATTTAACAGGGAGTCAAGAGCATAAGCTTGTCCCACCCCTTTCTAACATCTGCTCCTCCTACATTCCTCTGACATGAATCAGAAGCATCAGACAATATTGTCTCTGAAACTTCTGTGCTCACCACTTCCCCAGGAAGGTCACCACTGAATGGTCAAGACAAAAACAAAGGGACTGGGGGAAAAGCAAAGCGCAAAACTGAGTTCTTAGGAAACTTTCTTGTGACTTACAGGGAAAAAAATCTAGTAGAATATCAGATTAAAAATAAAAGGATTTGAATGTTCAGCCTGCTTGTTCTTTTAGAGAGATTAATTTATATACTTTCCTGTGGGGCAGTTGAAGAAAAAAGTAACTGCCCTGAGAACCCATGGAAAGAGGAAGATGGGCAAGCTCATTTATCTTGTACCACAAAAAAGTCACCATTCCATTCAGTTTTACCAACAGCTGCTTGCTTTAAATCACTGCAAGACTCCAGTTCCCCAAAATGGTATGGTAATAAATATTTGAATTAAGATGCAATTCAAATCCATCTCATCCATACAGTACACGGAGCATTATAATGTAGCCTTGATTTTCAAGAGAACACAAGGTTCTGAACATTGTTCTTCCTTCCCTCGTGTCTTGCAACCCATCTTTCCATACAGCCTCAATACAGGAAAAAAAAACAGATTCATTCAAACCGGGAACACTGAATATGCTACAGGCATAGAGAAATTAAAATATATGAGCAAATCTAAATTATCCTGAACCAATAAAGCAAATGTGACCAAGCCCATATACAACCACAGTACTCAAGGCTTTTTACAAGTAGGTTTTTCAGAGAGCCCCACATCAGCAGAACTATTAGGCTCGTTGCCACATGGGGACAAGAGGAGGATTCCAAGTACTCCTGCAGTGGAAAAAGTGCTCCTAACCTCTTGGTGTAAACCGGTTTGGGAGAGGAGTCTAATACTTGCTTTGGCAGTGGTTGAAGCATCTGTAAACTATGAGTTGGCAGCAGAGGAGCTTTGGGGCTCAAAGACTGGGTAAACTAGAAAGAGATCAGCAAAGCAGTCATTGCCAGTTCTCTGGTCTCTGTGTGCTGGACTAGGGACAGAGGAACTGCTTAACTCCTTTGGAGGAGAGCCAAGGCACCTCTGGCTGGTCTTTTGCCCCAATAAATGCCTTTATGGAAGTGTAGCTATTTGCTGCTTGGAACATCAAGTTGCACTTATTCTTCTCAGCAGGAGGTAAAGTCCCTCTTCCAGAAGTGGAACTGGATGCCAGCTCTTTGAATCAGGGGTACAGAGAACCAGTGAAGGTGATGGACCAAAGAAGAGTACAGAACAATCTTCATGTAATCACTTTTGGAGAGTGTCCTGCCCAGCCATTCAAACCCGGCAAACCCAGAAAGGCACTTGGTGAGACCTGTCTCTAGCAGTCCTTGAGACAGACTATGGGGAAATCCCCCAGAACAGCTTCACTGCTATGTTTATGGGATTGGGGTCTGTAAGCAAGAGCACATAAGCAGGCCATACTCAGGGAAGTAGCTCTCCAAGGCTGAGTACAGATAGTTAAAAAGCCCAAGGATAAATCCATTCAATCTTCATAGGTTAGTCTAAACTGCATAGATTAAACCAACAAGCAAGTGAACAGACATACACTTTTGATTGTGTAAATGCAGCCACATGCCTGCAGTGGCTCAGGCCAGAGGCTGGGAAGTGCTAGAACACACCTCCCTGCTCGCTTGGCTGGAACAGACAGCTTGGGTCAAGGCTAGCCCACCCAACCTGCAAGGGAGGGGTTTGTGGAGGAGGTGCACAGCATCCTGAGATCCTGGGGGGCTACAAGTTAATGTGAATCTGGAGGGGCTTTGGGATAGAAGTACAATAAACCGATTTAACCGATATCAGTTAAGTCTAATGCTACATCCATCCAGGTTTATCTTAGACCAGTTTTGAAAAACTGTTAAGAAGCAGGAGGAAACAAATCAAAGAAATCAAGCCCCCTAAACCACACTCAGCCACATAAAGACTAGAGGACAGAAACAAAAAGAATGAGTTTCTTCCAGCAGAATGAGACGTTTTGTATTGCAACGACAGCAATTTTTCACAATGCTCTGTCTATATCAGCTGGAAGGAGACAATGTTATCAACCTCATTCAGACTGATGTTGAAGACCATAAAATGTATTTTAGTTTACATTCAATTAGCTTATAGTCTAAAAGCTATAGTGCTTCAAGGAAAAGCAAGGACGGACGGACGGACACTTGTTCCTTACAACTGGATAAGGTTTCCTTCACTTTAAGAATTAAAAAGGAAAAATAACCCACATCATTTTGTTGGATGTATTCCCTCTGCTTAAAAGATTTAGCAAAATCCCATTATATACAAAAATGTGACAAGTGTGCACACATGCCCCTCCCTTCCATGCCCTCCCTCACCAAAAAGTAGTTACAGACTTTGAATTAAGCTTTCTCCTTATAGCAAAGGATTTTAAACGTTTGATATTTTAGAGGAGCAATCCCAGATGGTCAGGAATTATACTTTTATTCAGAAAGAAGATACAGTCCTTGTGAACAAAAATTTAAAAAAAAACAACAGCAAAACAAAAAAATCTGCCCAAACGATGCAACTTTAAACTAAGCCGCAACTTGACTTGGAACAAAAATCTAGCCCTTCTGGAAAACTGTCTTTTCTACGATAGTTTCTGTAACAACCTAAGCTTGCAAATAAGTAGATGCTTCACACACACCCCTTCTAAATGGCCTGTTTTCTGTAAATATACAAATTAAATCATAATAAAAACACAACCACAAAAAGTAGGGATTTGAATGATACTGCAGCAAAAAAAACTGCTAGCCCAGACTTGACTAATGCCTTAAGAAAGAAATCCCGCTCTCCACAGCCACATGAGTAATTTCAATGTAGTCACTGAGCTATTCCTAAGAATAGGCATACATACCTCACCTGCTCTGCAATTAAAGAAGATCCTTAATTGCACTTAACTTGTAGGCTCCGAATGAAAGAGATTAATGAATTTTGATACACCATAAACATCTTCAGATAAAGTGAGATATTCATAGAAAGAAAAGACCAAAAGCACAAAACCATTACAACAGCAAAAAATTGTTTCATTATAAAAACTTGTCAGATGTACTTCAAAATGTATAAAACTAAGCCCTCCCTTGGCTGAAGAGATGCATGTCAGCTTTCAAATGACTAGAAAAAGAGGAGTTTTAATATTAATGGAACAACATTGGCATCACTCTCTACAGAGGTTGGTTGTCTCCACTGCCATCTACAGAAAAGGAGAGAAAAAAAACAAACCCTTATCAGTAGCATAAATGGGTGAGGGGGAGTGCTATCAGTTGCAGGTGATTGACACCACAAAATCAGCACTGGCAGGAGATGGCACTGCCCTGTGCACCATGGTTAACCCAGGTTCAGAGACTGCATGGTATAGGGATAGGAGGGAGTGTACGGGGGCAACTATGCAGCAACAGGGAAGCTGCTGCACCTAGATACAGCTGCAACTCAGGCCAGAGAACAGAGCCACTGTGGCTAGGAACAGACATTCAAAAAGCCTGAGCTTGAATTGATTCAATCTTTGCAGGTTAGTTTAACCTGACTAGGCTGAACTACTTTGAAACTGGACAGGCATTCTTTCTGGACTGAGGAAATGCAGGCACATTCCTGCAGTGGCTCAGGCCAGAAGCCAGGGGGCGCTAGAACAGCCCTCCCTTCCCTTCCCAGGCAGCTGAGCTGAGGGGGGCATGGCCAGGCTCCAGCAGGACTCTCTCATTAGGGAGGACTGCCTGCCTGGCTTTTCCCCAACAGGTGGGAGTGTTGCCAGCCCCCAGCCCCTGGTTAGCACTCTGAGGTATGCAGGGTGTGTGCAGTGCATGCATCTCTTGATGATAGGAGCTTTTCAATCTCCCTCCCTGCTTGTTTATACTGTCTGCAGCAAACTGACAGGCTAGGGGGGGGCGGGGGCTGATAAAGGTCTTTATCACTTGATTAGCAAAACAATAGCCTCTCCCCACATTACTTCAAACTTCTTAAACAACTTACCCTCTGACCTGTTGGTTAGCCCTAAGTGGTCACTGTTCTGTCTGCTTCTCAGTGAAGTTGGAGAGAGACACTCAGAGGCACCTATGGGCACTAGCTAGCATATCACATGCTGGCTATGGTCCCTGCTGTGGGAGAGAGGAGGCAGGGATCTCTGCTTAAGCAGCAGCAGGAGGGGATGGGGGGGTAGGGGGAAGCCAGCAGACCCTGCTCTGCCTGCAGGTCTGTGCTGAACTCCAGCCAGGGAACAGAGGGGAGGGGCCAGGCCAGCCCTGCTGTGAAGCAGAGAGCCCTGCCCAGCCCAGAGAGCATGCTGGGATGCTGGGGGAGTCTGGTTCATCTTAAACCAGCACAGGGTCTGGAACAGACACTGCATAAACAGGTTTGAAAAAAAACCTGACTTAACTGATTTAGTTCAAACTGGTTTATGTGCACTGAACATCTGTTCTGTTACTGGTTTGAACCAGTTTCTGATCACTTAAACTGATTTGTGTGTAATGTCTGTCCATATCCCATTTGTTTAAACTAACTGCAAAGACTGAATTGATTCAGCCTTGGGCTTTTTGACAGTCTGTTCTTAGCCAAAGTCATCCAGCTCAGTTCCTCTCAAGTCAGGATAATTCCTGACTCAGCCATTCTAGCCAAGCTTCTGTCTAACCTGCTCTTGAAAACTTTCAAGGATGCTGATGATGATTCCACAACTTCACATACCTTGTTTCAATATTTGACTACCTTCATAGTCAGAAAGCTCTTCCTAATACAAGTTATTCCTGTGACTTTTTGAAATTTAATTATACAAAACAAATACATTTGTCCCTGGAAAAGGCACAAATTCAGATAGCATTCTTTTCTACAGTATGGTCAGTAGCTTTTAAATAAGCTTATAACATAGTAAAAAGAAACTCAAGTTAAGACAACAAAATAAATCTAGCAACTAGTCCTGCCTGACCGTTCATCTCCAGGGATCCTGGTATTCTTGGATGAAAAAAAATCCACACTTTCAAATTTAAAAATATTAACCCAAAATCCACATATTTCTGTAATTAAAATGAAATAATTGCATTTTAATCTCAGAAAAATGTGAGTTTTGGGGGTTTTTTTAAATTTGAAAATTGAGGACTTTTTTTCTCCCCCCCAAATCAGAAAAAAACAAACAAACCAGGATTTCCATATCATCGCCACATCCAAAACTTTCTCCAATACCTCTCTTCAGCATACTAGATGTCTACAGTATCAGATCCATCACCCAGGATCAAAAACTGAAAGTTACTCTGACCCCTTTCTAGGTCCTCATGTCCACATCTTGTAGACTCTTAAAAAACAAAGATATAGTCTACAATAATCTTTTCTATACTTATCCTCAACCTGAGAGCTAAAGGGGTCTATATACATGCTCTGGAGTGGAGAAGGGGGCACATTAATTAGAGTGGCTCTTAGAGGCACTGTAAATCACCCACAGCGTCATGTGTTTTCAGTGTACTGCACTTCAAAATGGCAGCAGGAGTGCTTTAACTAAAGCGCCCCCACCATCATTTTGAAATGCGGGGACACTAAAAATACAATACAGAGGCTACTAGAGCGCAGTAATTAGCACACTCCAGCAGAATCAACCAAGTCTGCTCTGACATGCTCATTAGCATGGATTGGAGCAGAGATCCTTCACATGTATAGGTGCCCAGAATGCCTCCTAGATGAACTAGGACACCTTTACCAGCCTTTTCTAAGGCTTGATAGGTGCCATTTCTACCCCCCCCCAATCACATCTATTCAAAATACTGCAGCAAAAAAGCTTTCTACCATCACTTCAACAGCCAAGTGCACTCTCACTGGCCTTTCTTTTTTAAAAATAAAAAATAAAAAAAAACTGTTTGCTTTCATTTTCAAGTTCCTTGGAAGTGTATCATTCTCCTCATTCAGCCATGAGAGATCAACTCCTACTCCCGAGCTGCCGGTGCTGCCAGCCTCCACTGCTTGGCAGCTAGCACCAAAAGGTGCGTTGGGGGGAGAAAACAAATAAAAAGCATCCTCACGTGTTATTCCTCATTCCTGTGAGGAGCTTCTGCTAAGCTACCCATCTATCCCTCCTTCAAATCTCCTCTACTGTGACATCTATGGAAAGCTTGAGAATACTTTGACTGATGATATACTGTGCCTACTGCTTATTCTACTGACCAGTACTGTCTTGTTGCTTCCTTGTGCTCTCTAGTGTCAGTCTCAATCTGCTGTCTTGTTTTATACTTCTAATCAAGGGCAGGAGGTCACATTTTTCCTGTACTTTTAGAGTACATTCCAAAATGGGGTCATGGTGCACAACTACTGTTTCCAGAAGTAATGGCAATACAAGTAATAAATCCATCATTTACTAAAGATCCCAATTCCAGAGAGGAGATCTTAAAAGCACTAAAAACTAATTTCTAACCAGATATAGCAAGCAGCCACACACACACACACACACAGAGCGACAACAAAATTTGTCCCCAGAACAGATCAACTGAATTTCCCTAACACATTCCCTATTATTGGGTTCAGGAGAAAAAAAAAAAAAAAAAAAAACCCAAAACACTAGTTAATACAATATGTTTGCTAAATTTCAGTTCACCATTTTTAACTTTTTCATGACATAATTCTTTGTCAAAGAAGAAAGGGTGTAAAGATTGAAAGGGGGCTGGGTGCAGGGAGGATAAAATCTGATCCTCTCTTTTTAAGACATGAAAAAGCCACAAGGTGGCACTGCAGCTAGATCATTCTCTAAATGGAAGTCAGAACTGTTTCTTTCTACGCAAAATTTAAAGCTTAGCCAATTTCTTTCATATAAATCTCATGTAGCATTAATTTCTGTCCCCAAATGTTTTGAGAGATACTAAATAGCCCTAGAATAAAAAGCACAGAGGTGATGAAGTGTAAATACATTCTAAAATAAAATCGCATCATTCATGAATTATGCTAAAGTATTGCATCAAAATGAATAGTGGCAAATTATCCAGTCACTAAAACAAGTTGAAAAAGGAGTTTTACTTTGCTGTAGGACATTTGCTTTGAATCAACAAAAACTTTATTATACAACAAAAAACCCTAGTAAAAACATTTCAGTTGTTCATTTTTGTGCAATAAACACTCTCTCCCTCTCAAAATCTGCTCTAATTATTAATACTGAAATGGCAGCAAGTCCAAACAGAACCACTGGGGTAGATAGGAATAGGGAGAAACAGAGTAAAGGTTAACAACCCTTAGGAAATGAATAGTTAGCCTAGAATAGTAACAGTTGTAGGTACCTGACACACATTACATTTAATCTCACCTTAAAGAGTAACTTGGCCATACATGCAAGTCAATTTAAGGTATAATAAGAAAGTAAATGGGCCAACAAGTTATTCCATAATACTCTATAACACTGACATGGAGTCAAGTTTGCTCTTTAAAAAGTTTCCACATATAGTGTGGTATAACTTTGTGGCTTGTTTGTATCACCAATAAAACAGATGGCAACCTATGCTCCAGGACTTGTCAAAACCCTGTGTGCCACCCAGCTGGGCAGCATATGTGGTTTTAGAGGTCCTGGCATGGGTGGTGTCTCAATCCCTGGGTCCCCAGTCAGACCCAAGACCCCCACACCTGGGGATGAATAAAAATGTTGTGTGCCAGCCACCTTGGTGGCACATGGGGTTTATACAGCTCTCAGTTCACAGGGAGCTATAAAACTCGGTGCGTCACCCATCTGGGCAACACACATAGTTTTATACCTTCCTAGGCCCCAGAAGCTGTAAAACCATATGTGCCACCCAGCTGAGTGGCACACAGGGATGCTGGGGTCAGGCTCCAGCAGCTAGGGTTTTCAGAGTTGACTGATTGTCAGTTGTAGCCAAGGGCCAATTTGGTTCCCAGCGCCAGCTAATAACCAAATGGCATCTTGGTTCCATCTTGCTGGTGCAAGGACAGCCTAGACTCATGATTCCTTCAACCCTTTCACCAGCAAGTAAGGCATAATTGGGATCTAATCTCCGATCCCAAAAATCGCACATCCTATCATGCATGCATGGATGTCCAATTTAAAAGTAAACACATATGATTATAGGAAAGTAGGGCTGACACAAACCTTACAAGACAGGTTTGGCCTGGATTAAACCATCTCAGCCAAGCACCTGTCCAACCTGGCCTGGAAATACTTCCAAAAATGGAGATTCCACCATTTTCCTAGGTAGCCTGTTCTGATGTTTGACAACCCTCAGTCAGAAAGTTCCTCCTAATCCCCAGACTAATTTTCCTGTACTACAATTTGATGATACTGCTCCTCATCCCGTCCCCTACAGCCACAGAGAAAAGCCCATCTACAGAATCTCTCTAAATCACCTTTTAGGTATTTGAGGATTGTTGGTATTTGGGGATCAAAATCACCCCTCAGGCTTCTCTTCTCCAAACCAAGTAACAACATCTCTTTCAGCCTTTCCTTGTAAGCCATACAATCATAGAAAGTATAGAAAGCTGCTATTTAATCCCCCCTTCAGTCTCCACTTCTCTAAACTAAATAAGCCCAGTTCCCCTAGTCTTTCCTCCTAAGTCATGTGCTCCAGCCCCCTCACCATTTTTGTTCACCTCCACTGGACTGACTCTCTCCAATTTGTCCACATCCTTTCTGCAGCAGAAGGCCCAACACAGAAAACGGTACTCCACATGTGGCCTCACCAGTGCTTAATAGGGGGGAATAATCACTTCCCTTGACCTACTGGCAACACCTACCAGTGCAGTCCAGGATGCCATTAGCCTTCTTGGCAACAAGGACACACTGCTGGCTCATATTCAGCTTATTGTCCACTGTAACCCCCAGGTCTTTATCTGCAGAGCTGTTGCCCAGCCAGTCAGCCTCCAGCCTGTACTGGTACATGGGGCTGTTCCATCTCAAGTGCAGGACTTCGCATTTGTCCTTGTTGAACCTCATGAGATTTCTTTTGGCCTCCAATTTGTCTAGGTCACTCTGAATCCTAGCCCTACCCTCCAGCCTATTTACTAGTCCCCCCAGCTGGCTGTCAGCTGCAAACTTGCTGAGAGTGCACTCTGTGCCATCCTCCAAGTTGCTGAAGAAGACATCAAACAAAATCTGCTCCAGGACCAACCCCTAGGGCACTCCACTTGATACTGGCTGCCAACTAGACATCGAGCCATTGATTGCTACTCTGAGCCCAATACTCCAGACAGTTTTCTATCTATCTTCCAGCCCATACTTCCTTAGCTTGCCTGCAAGAATGCTGTGGGCGACCATATAAAAAGCCTTCCTAAAAATCAAGGTACATCACATACACCGGTGTCCCTGCATCCAGAGCCAGTCACCTTGTCAGGGAAGGCAGTCAGGATGGTCAGACATGACTTGCTCCTGGTGAATCCATTCCGACTGTTCCAGATCACCTTTTTCTCCTCCAAGTGCTTAGAAATTAAGGGTGTCAAATGGGGCCCTCAGGTTGGATCCAGCCATGGAACTTCATGTTCTTACTATGAGTCTCAGACTGACCTCACACACTGCATGTGGCCTGATCCAGTCTGGCGTGTAGGCTGGACCCAGTTCAGCAAGTGCTACACACAGCACAGGGAGTTTGGTCTGGGGTACAGGCTGCTCTGGGGGGACTGGTATGGTTTGAGCCTCAGCAGAGCCAGTGCTGAAGGCCAGTTCAGCTGGGTGCTGCAGGTAGCACATGCCTCATGCTAGCCCCGTGCCGCATACAACGTGCACTACTGGTTTGGAACTGCTCACCATGTGTAGCATACACTGGTTCTGCTCCAGGCAGGGCTTGTTCTGCATGATAGGATACATGGCTGGGTCTGACACAGGGCACATGCTGCATCCAGTGCCCTGCTGAATCAGCCCTGCATGCTGGCTCCAGAGCACACCGATGGCCTGAGGCCCCATCTGGACCAGCCCCAAAGCAAGTATGCAAGGACAGCCTAGCACAGTGCCACATGCAATGTGTATCTTAAACCCTCTGTGCTGCACACAGTGCCCATGGTGCCATGTCCAGTCCATGCACTGCATGTAGCACAAGCTTCTGAGTGAAGCCAACACATGCTACATATAGGGCTGGACCGGGAGTGAGAGCTGCACACAGCACAGGGTTCGTGCAGTATATGGTGCCCCACCAGACTGGCCCTGTGCACTGGTTTTAGTGAGTGGCTCCAATCTGACCCACAGACCAGCCTAGAGACCCTCACCCTCCACTTGTGGCGCTGGATAAGTTGAGCACCCCTGCCTTAAGTCATGCTTCCCAGGCCCCAATCATTTTGGCCCCTCTGTACTAGACTTCTTACAATCTGTCCATATCCTTCTTGATGTGTAGGGCCTAAAACTGGATAAAGTACTTAAGGTGAGGCCTCACCAGTGCTGAATAGAGTGAAAGAATCACTTCCCTTAATTCTCAAGTGGCACTCCAGTATATTGTTAGCTCCCCCCCACCCAGCAAGACCATACTGTCGTTGCCCAATTAAAAAAAAAGAGAGAGAGATGACTGGAGTACAATAATTAGTCTTTCCATTGCATGTTGTTTCCAAATCTACTACATTCAAGCTAAGAATGCAAAATAAACATCTATTATTATTTAAAGGGGGAGAGAGGTACTGATTTCCACTAATTTAAAAGAGACCAAATTTCCAAAACAGGTTTGCAGACCCATTCAATGAATCAGTTATTTTCCTAATCTAATAAGTTATTTAAAAACTACATATGCATGACTTTAGTGACTTGAATACACAGAACATTTTCCAATTTGATTAAAAAAAATTATCCTTTGCTGCTATTCCACTTTTGCTTGTCAAAGCATTTCATACACAAAACGATAACTATAGCATCAACTTCTAGCAATGACTACTTAATACTCTGTTTAAATCAAACTTACATTTTTGCCCAGTTACATCATTTTATGAATTAGATCAGCTCATGTACCAACTATTTCTATTTTTCTTAATCCAGAGGGCAGTCATCGTGACAAGGAAAATCTTTTTTGTCAAAGAAAAATTCCAAAGCTCATTGCTAACTGTGCTGACTGCCAACTAGAAACTGTACTTAATTCTCTTATATTAAGCTTTGCAAGAAAATCTCTTAGCTAAAAGTGTGTGCATGTGTATATGGGGATGGTGGGGCCTTTCCTTAGTTTTAAGAAATACATATAAACTTTTATATCCATGGTAGTTGGAGAATTTATGCTTAGACTTCTGGTTACGTTTTATGTAGTGAAATGAGCATGGTAATTAGAGAAATACACTATTTTTTCCTGCTTTCTGTGAAACAAGGAGAAGTGTGAGAAAACATAACATCTTTAGCTACAAAGACCTCCAAAATATGTTTGCACACAACCCAAGACACAGTATTTAGGATTGACTGATTTGGGGGATTTTTGATAGCTGCTTATAAGAATTTGTACTCAGTTAAAATATTTTATATGAAGCCTGTAACTGCAAGTTGTAAGTTCACTGCAAATGGTAGATGGTTAACCATTTCCTTATCGAAAATAATTTCTTCTGTAAGAACTATAGAGCTTTCAAACTTTTAAAAAGTTGGGATGGTTGGAAAAAGTTGGTGGCTACAAGGTTGTGTTTCTTAATAGGGTTAATTTTGATCATTTTTCAGTCTCACCCTCTACCCCCTGACCTTTGCCACTAGACGTACCTTTTCTTGCCCCCAGAAGTACTCTAGAACCAGAAAAATACCAAGTTAGAGTTTAAATATAAAACATCTACTACAGCATTCATTACTTTGATTTCAAAAAAGTATTCTTGTCCTGATTTACTTGCATTTGCATAGTGTACAGAGAGGTGATTGCATAAGACTTAAAATGAAGTCTTACTCTTGTATATTGTTGGGGGAGTATGGGAGGTATAGCTCTTGGGGGGCTGTGAGTGGGTATGTATGTGTGGGAGTTATAAGGGTGGATAGGTGTGGGGGAGCATGTGGGTGTTCGTGTGGAAGTGTGAGGTGTAGGAGGGTATGGGGTTTGTGGAGCGCTGTGCAGGGTGTGCATGGGGGCAGGTATAGGCACCCACAGCCCCTGCCACCAACAGCACCAGGCCATAAGACCTCGGGGGACTCAGGGCCCGCGGCAGGTAGAGCCCCTGCCAGCCTGGGTTCAGCACTCCTGCTGCCCTTGGCCCCAAAGCAGTGGCATGAGCCCTGTGCTCCCGCTGCCACTTCTCCCCTCCACCTGCCACCGCTGCCCTTTTCCTACCTTCCCTCTCACCACCACTTCCCCATCCCTTTCCCCCTTCCCACCACTCTGGTATCACATGCTTCCTGGCTGCATGGCACAGAATGCATAATGCATCAGAAGCTGGCCTGAAAATGGTGGTGGCAGTGATGGCAGGGGAGGGGAGGAGAGGTAGTAGAAGCATGGGACACGGGCTGGCAGAGGCTTTGTGGAGCTGAGCCAGCTCCCCCCCTCTCTTGCTGACACAGCCCTGCCCAGCTCCATAGAGCCCCTGCCAACCTGGGCCCCATGCTCCTGCCACTGCATGCTGCCCCTGCCAGGCTTGGTTGGCACCAATGTGGGCCCTGTGCTCCCACTACCCCGCCACCTGCTGCCACTGCCACTTCTCTGCTTTCCCACCTGCTGCTGCCACTTTTCCCCACCACTCCCACCTGCCCACCAGCCACTCTGGCACCACATGGTTCCTGGCTGTAATCGCCAGGACCACAGGACTCAGCAGAAGCTACCCTGGCTGGGGCCAGCCCCAGTCCAAGGTCTGGGGCAATTGCTGGGGGTTCTTCCCTTCCTGCTTGTGTTCTTACTGGGGTTTCACTCCCAGACAGAGGGAGGTGGGAAAACAGCCCCAGGGTTGCCAGGCCAAAAGTCCCTGCTAGGAACAGGCTTCTGGCTGAGCGCTGGGTGTAGGGCCAGGTGGGCCCTGCTGCTGCAGTTGCTGGGTCCTTCCACCCCTAGGTTCTGCCACAGGCTTACCCTGGGTCCTGCTGCCGCTGACACCTTGTACTCTTTGACAGCCAGCCAGGGCAGATAAAAATTAATTTTCTGAATTTTAAGGGACGCTGCAAGCTGGATAGAATGGCCTGGAGGGCTGGATCCGATCTGCAGGCCATATTTTGCCCACCCCTGACCTACGGTATACATAACAACAGCTAGTCACTAGAAATTTAAAAACTATAACATTATCTGTTATCTCAGGGACATTTGCTTTCATTTCTCAGCAAAAATAATCTAAAAAGTCATAACTGTCAGACTCCAAGTGTCAGCAAGTCTGCATTGAGGTCTGGCTTAGCAAGTATAAACTCAAGTCAAAATGTTCACAAATTTGATAAGTTAGGGAAATAAATAAAAAGCATCCTGAATTTTCAAAGATGCTGAAAATCTAGTACTGCCACTGGTGTTCTGACCCAACTATTAAGATGACATGGCTTACTGAATTCTGAAGAGAAAAAAAAAATAGGACAACCTGAGATACAATCGACTAATGGCTTTCACCAAAATGGCAAAATGCCCAATGAACTAGGGGAGTTATAAACAAACTGCATTGTAGGAAGAGTATGGAATCATTCATAGATAGGATATTATAGCAGTACTTATACAGCACGTGCAATTCAATGCAGTGACAAAAATAAAGATTCCTTCTCCCAGTTCCAGTTGCAAAAGAAACGTGCCAATCCTGAAAGCCTCATATTTTCTTCAAATATCTGGCAAGATGAAGATTTAATTAAAAGGACACAGCTAGCCCAAACAAATTCCTTATTAATATATTTCAACTAAAATCCAATAGAAGATGAAAATATAGGACATAAAATATATGCCGACAACCTAGATTTCACAGACATTAGGGCTGGAAGGGACCTCGGGAGATCATTGAGTCCAGCCCCCTGCCCAAGGGGCAGGAAGTCAGCTGGGGTCATAGGATCCCAGCAAGATAAGCATCCAATTTGCTCTTGAAGGTGTTCAATGTAGGTGCTTGACCCACCTCTGATGTCAGGCTGTTCCAGACCTTGGGGACTCAGACAGTAAAGAAACTCTTCCTTATGTCCAGCCTGAAATGGTCTTGCAGGAGTTTGTGACCATTCGACCTCGTCATCCCTTGGGGCGCTCTGGTGAACAAACGTTCCCCCAGATCCTGGTGGGAACAAGGTTTATCCCTTGATAAACTTATAGGTGGCCATCAGATCACCCCTGAGCCTACGCTTTTCCAGGCTAAAGAACTCCATGGCTCTCAGCCTGTTGTCGTAAGGTCTGTTTTCCTGACCTCTGATCATGCGCGTAGCTCTCCTCTGGACTCTCTCAAGCTTCTCCACATCCTTTTTGAATTGTGGAGCCCAAAACTGGATGCAGTACTCCAGCTGTGGCCTCACCAAAACCGAGTACAAGGGGAGAACAACGTCCTGGGATTTGCTTGAGAAACATCTATGGATTCAAGCCAGCGTTTTGGTTGCTTTACTAGCTGCAGCATCGCATTGCAGGCTCATGTTTATCTTGCAGTCAATGATGACCCCCAATTCTCTTTCTTCCATAGTGATAGCCAGTGTAGCACTACCGAGCCTATAAGGATGCTGCTAGGCTGAAGCCCACTAGGATAGTCAAAGCAATAACGTATAGCAAAGGTGCTGAATATTTTTCATTAAAAAAAGGAACGACCAGCAGCATGGTTTCCAATGCTCAAGTCCACAGAGGAAAATATTTAGTGATTGAATACATCCACCTACATAAAAGGCAGGAAGGGAGATTATCGGGATCAGTACCCACAGTATAATCAACTTGGTAGTGACCCGTATATCCATTGTGATCAACGCAAAATGTTCACCAAGGTGAAAAAATAAACTACATTAGAACAACAGGCACTTCGGGATTTGCAGAAGTGCTGAAGGTGGCCTTGGAAACTTCAATAGCAGTGTGATTTTAACATACGTATGAAATTCTTCAGTACACATGGATGCTTTGGGAAAACAGTTTTGTAAAAATAAGCTATTTTTATTAAATACAGCAGGAAATAGATTTTCATGTCCTCTGGGGAGAAGCAACAGTGAGCAAGTTCTGTCACATGCTCTCTCCCAGCCATGCCCGATGGGAACTTGCAATTTGTCTAATGTTTCAGTCTCTCATGCTCACCCACACACCCACCATGGGAACTTATGTTTTCTGGGTCAGTTGGCTGCACAACTGTGCTTTTGTTCTGCTTTTATAGGTCAGAAATATCTTCCTTAAGAAGTACGCTCAATTTATGAGAGATAAAAAAGACAACACAAAAGACAAAAATATTGGTATTACTAAGAACAGGATATACTGATGGTGTACAAGTTCATCACATGCACAGAGCTACTATTCAACAAAAGTAATAAGAATTTCCAAGATACGTTTAAAGTATAAGCATTACTAGCATACTATGCAAGTAGCTATCAGCATCATCCCCTGCTTGCGATGAATCCAAAAAAGGCTGTTACAGGTGGGATGTTTTCTTTCTTCTCTCTTCTAAGTAGCCAGGATCTTTTATCCAGCTGAAAGGCTTATTTACATGGGACAGAAAAAAATCCCAAAATAAATGCTTCACAGAAGGGTATGACTTCTGTCACACACAGTTTACAATCTTGATTTTAGACAAGATGCAGTGAGTGGACAAAATATGTTAAGGGCAAGAAGCCTGTTTGAGCCACCCATGAATTCCTGGATTCTACAAAATCTTATACATCTTCCTCTTAGGAAAGCTTTTCAGTTTCACCCTGACTAGTATCCAGAATGCATTTCGCCACATCTGTCCTCCTCTAGATACAGGAGGGCTGGGGAAGGGAAGATGGAGGGGAGGGGAGCAGTAGGGAGGCAGTATAGCTGTATTCTCTTATCAGACAGCCTTCTAAGGCTCTGGTTCCCACACTTCATGCTGTAAAAGTCTGGTTATAGTTCAGGGTTTTAAAATTCTAGTTGCATCTCCCATTTTTGTTCCTTACCAAACCTATTCCACCAGTCTCAACCTAGAAAGGAGTTGGTCCAGTCTAAAAGGCTTGCATACACCCACTTGTGAATTATTTATAATCCTGATTTTTTTCAGAGAAAGGAGGCATTTATTCTCCTCTGCTGGATCAAGCTGGGTGCAAGCATTTCCTTAAGCTCAGCAAGAAGATACTTCTGTTTTAGATTTCTGTCTTTATTTGTCACCTTGGCAATCCACCCCTTTAGGTTACATTTGAAATTGTTAAATATGCCGATTATCAATAGAGTAAGAACATGGGAGAAAGGATATGATCACATACTTAAAAACCCTGTAGTAATACATAAGGGCAAGAGGAGAGGTGGGGGGAAGGAGAAGCAGCAGCAGTGGGTGCCAAATTGCTGGGTGCTGCCCTATGCTATTTTACAATTGCTATTTGAGGCCAAAGGACCAGAGTTTTGAGAGTGTCCATTTTCTCCTCAATAGTGTGGCTTAGAATATTTGTAAAATGGAAAAAACTGTTAAAATGAAATCTTATATTTAAAACATGAGGAATTCCCTTTTTTTAAAAATGGAGATGATTAGCAGAAGAAAGTTACTTAAGTTTCATACAGCTTCAATTAATGCAACACAAATTGCATAATCTAGCAAACATTTTAATTTTTAGAATTATAACTCTAAACACATCAGTATCTCAAAATACTTGAGAAGTGAGGAGATAGTAGAAATTGATCTTCTAGGATGAAACTAATCATGATCTTTCCCCTTCTTGATCAATAAAAGATAGCCCAAATATGATGCCCTTCACTTCTCCCCAGGTATTTTAGAGTACGGTGACATGACATGACTAGATGTTTTTACTCTTAAATAATCTTGCTGGTTATGTAGAACTTCATCATAATGACACTGTAGCTCTTCTTGATATATACATTAGTTATATTTATTTATATGTTTAAGTGGGTATCATGGATGCAGCTTACAAGGATATCCACTTCCACACAGGGCAATCAGCTACCACTGTTTTCCATACAAAAGCAGAAACAGGAAAAAAAGGGGAAAATGATGTGGAAACCTACGAAGAGCTGAAGTCCAAGTCAGAGATTAATACACTGTTAAAATCATTTCACACCCTTGAATAGAACCTGAATATATTGCCATTCTATTTGTAACTTATTTGTAAAGTATAAATATAACTTCGAAACAAATTCCTGGTCCAAACTTACTCATAGCAAACAAAAATATTGAATTCAAACTAAAAAGGGTATTTAAGCTCAGTATATGAAGCTTTTACTCAATCCCCAGCCCACAAGGCAGATCTGGTCCTACTGGTCATGGCCCTACATACTAGGTCAGGTTCCCAGGGTCCCTGGAGCCTGATCCCAAATCACAGGGTCCAATCCAGCCCATAGACCAACCCCACACTGCTCAAACCCACAGGTCCACAAAATTGAGCACCCCTATTCTAGACCATTAGAGGGATTTCTACTAAAAACATGAGCAAAGGCAATGAGCTTGTAAGCTTTTATTTGTCCAATAGGAAAGAAAAAAGTTAGAGTTTAAAGCTTGGCTTGTCACTGGCTCTGCAATGCACCTGGTACACACTATCATGTGCTATAAATAACCAAAAATAAATACCTCTCTGCAGTTTGAGGTAAGAAGAGAAATAGGAGAGGTGTTCTTTTCCAGGTGCCAACCCATTTCCTCCCTTTCAATGCATTATAAAAGAAAAGAAAATTATCCCCGTGTGGTTTTCTTCACCAACATTCTGAAATAAAGAACAGGTAAGCAGTTCTACTCCATAGTTCTTATCATCAAAAGGGCAGGAATTAAAAGGTAGCCATGTAAAGGACTGAACTGCTGTTGTCACAGGCACCTCTCCTTGCACATGCATTAAGTTTCATAGTACTTGCGAAGACATCTGCAAGGAAATGAATTTAGACAGCCTAAAATAACAATTAAAAAGGAGGAATATAAATGAATAGGAGGAAAAAAAAACATCTTGAATGAGACATTTTACTGGATGGTATGATATACAGCAGAAAGCATATGAATGCATTTCTACCCTCCCTTTGCATACAAATGGGTGTTAAACCACCTTTAACTTTGGATTGCTCAGTTCTGAATATCTCTGTCACAACTCCTAGCAAGTACACAATAGTTTGCAATATGTAATTAAATGCTCTTCACCTTCCTCAAAAAAACTGTAGTTTAACAACTAGTTTAAAAACAAAAAACATCACTACCACATCCTTAATTTTGTGTGCTTGAAAATTTATACAAGTTTCTCTTGCGTGCACAAAATCGTTCTTTAGTAATATGGGGCTCAATCCTGGCAGCATGACCAATTATGTTTACTCTGAAGCAACAAGTTCTGTGTCAGTATGGCTCTCCATTAAAAGCAATGCAAACTCATCAGAATTGGACCCTTTGGTCTTAATGTTCATACAGTGTTGAAACAACTACATGCCACTTAAGTCATCTGCTTACCATGGTAACATATTTCTTTGTACTGGTAAAATGTGTTAAGTCTTAAACCAGACATTTAACCAAACCACCTCAAACTATGCAAAAGTACCACTTGGTATGATGCACATCTAAGATGTGAGGTGTTTTCAATTAACAGACTTGGCTCAGAAATGGGAAATATTAGACAGCAAATCTGCCTGCCAGTGTAAAGTGATTCCTTACATTTCCTAGCATTATATCCAACTAACTTAAACCCCCAAGAAGTAGAGTTCCAAAACCTGCAATTTCTCACTATCATGAAGTCTTTCCTAATAATTAATTAATATTTTAGAAGTTATTCTCATCCTAAAGTCTCCTTTTATCCCTGAGAACCACACTAAAAATATTTTGTACCAACTCGTAAGTTAAAGATGGTAAATTCTACACTGCCATTTTCAAACTGGATCCACGTGGTTTTATTCAGCCTACCTAGGGAACAAAGTGATATTCACTTGGCAACACTTCAAGCACTCTCCAACCCTTGACATACCAGTTTCATCTCTCTTACTTCTGCTGTTTCTTTGGAAATGAAAGACCAAAAAGGAAATGAGAAACAGGCTTTAGTAGTGCAGGTGCTACTTATTAGGTTTGCACTGCATGTTCAGGAAATATTTACTTCAGCTGAAAAGAGCATCAAAAAGTATTCTCTACTTTGTAGTATGATTCTTCTATTGAAATAGGAAGCAAACCACCAGCACAAATAAAATTAAGTTAAACCGTAATACCTTGTACATATTTTACACTATTTGAAGGAGCCTGCAGAAGACTCCTTCACATGCTGCTTTAAATCTGAACTTGTGGCACTGCCATCGGGCTGCATAGTGTGACTTTAAGGCTAGAGACAAAGCAGTTTGTGTGTAATGTCTAAGTGATCAGAAACTGGTTTAAGCCTGTAACAGAACAGAGTTCAGTGCACGTAAACCAGTTTTGAAATGGCTGAAACCGGTTTGAGATAAACCTGGTTGAATGTAGTATCAGACTTAACTGATCTGGCTCAAACCAGTTTATGTAATGTCTGTCCCAGATTCCTTCCTGGTTTAAGTTAAATCAGAGTCCTCCAGCATCCCAGATGCTTTGCAACCCTGGGTGGGGCTCTGCTCTCTGCTCCAGTCGAGCAGGGCTGGCCCTGCCCCTCTGCTCCCTGGCTGCAGCTCCAGCAGAGTCTGCAGGTACAGTAGCATCTGCCTGGCTTCCTCCATCCCCCAACCCAGCTCAAGCAGGGATTCCCCTCTCCCCTCTGCCTTACACAGACACTTCTCAGTATTAGCTAGCAGACCACATGCTGGCTATGGTCCATGCTGTGTCTGCTTAGGGCTTTTTGGAGCCAATTAACAGGTAGCTGGTAATGTCCCTCTGTTCCTTCCTAGGAAAAAAGGTTGTTTAAGAAGAGTTTGAATTAAATGAGAGGCTTTTGTTTTGTTTGATGGGCTGATAAATGCTAACAACTACCTGTGTAACTAACTCCCTACTGTGTAAATAAAGTGCTCTATTAATCAGCTCCCTCCTGGCTGATCCAGGAGGAAGGCAGGGGGGAACCCCTCCCTAATCAGAGTGTCCTGCCAAGGCTTAGCCACACCCCCTCCATCAGCTCAGCACTGTCAACAGGAAGGAAGGGCTGCCCCCAGCTTCTAGCCTGAGCCACTGCAGGTATAGGTTGGCATTTCTTCAGTCCAGAAGGGATGTCTGTACAGTTACAAACTAGTTTAGCCTAGCCAGGTTAGACTAACCTGCAAAGATTGAATCAATTCAGGCTCACACTTTTTGAATGTCTGTCCCTAGCCAGAATGTTCCCACATAAGGTTCCCCATTAGAAGACAGCATTTAAAGCCACACCATGCAGCCCAATGCAGGGTTGATATGTAAGGGTGCACTGATAGAGATTTTGGGGGCCAATACCGATAGCCAATTTTTAAAGGAGGCATATCAGCTGATACCGATCCAATTTCCAATACAGCATGGACAGCTATGTGCAGCTGGCAAGTTAGTTGTGGTGGAAAGGGGAGGGGGAGAGAAGGGGTGTGGTGGGGGTGCAGATCAAGGCCCCTGCAGTGAGGGAGGGATTGGGGCTGGGGAAAATGCTGCCCAGCCAGGGCAGGGTAGCTCCCACTGCTGTGCCCACTCCAGGAGGGCATGGGGTGGGGCGTGTGCTCCCAGATCTGCACAGGGCACAGATGGAGTGGGCTGCAGCTCCCTAAAAATTTCACTGTCGCCCCCTGTTGTTCCCCTCCCAGCACTGCCACAGCCCAGACGCCCCCTCCCTGCACTCACTGTGAAGATCCTGGCGCAGTCCCGGTCCCACTCCGGAGCAGCAGCCCACTCTGCCCACCCCCACATGGATCCGGGGGCACACACCCACCCCTGTGCCCTCCTGGAGTGCGTGCAGCAGTTGAAGCTTCCACCCCGACAAAGCCAGAGCTCCATTTCACGCCTCACCCCATTTGGGCAGCACTTGCCGCAGCCCCACTCCTTAACTGCAGAGGCCTTGATCTGCCCCCACCACATGCCCCTTCCACCACACCAGATTTATCAGCTGCACGCTGCGCTCCATGCTGCCTATGTGCTGCATTGCAGCTGTATGCATGCGCTGGCATTTATCTCCCAAATTATGAGTCACATAAGGCCAATTTCCGATACACTCAATTTTCTTTATATCAGTGCCGATCCGATAATCGGCGTGTATGCAGTTATAGATCAGTGCACCTCTATTGATATGTCCACAGCACAAGGAGCTGGGAGTCAGGGAGCCCCACAATGCACAACTGCTTGTGCCACAGACTCTTAAACAGCATGCACAGCTGGAGGTTGTAGAGCTGCCTGATCTATAACTGCATACATGCCATTTCTAGAGTGCACAGTGTAAGCAGTTGTGGATCTGGATGTTCCCCAACCTATAGCTGTGTGCACTGCAGATTTCCAGGCATGCATGAGACAGCAGGCATATCAGGCAAATAAAAGCTGGAGACTGGGAAGCTGGTTTTTTAGGTCTTTTCTCCAAGGACATCCATTCCATGCAATATTTCATCTATATTCTAAATGTGATATGCAGTATTCAATATACAAATTTAATATACAAATTTCTGTAAGCTTGCTCATGAGTGTCTAACATGTCCCTCTAAACTGTAAACATTAAGACTATTATTTTTGGGAGGTTATGCAACAGATCTGACAAAAAAATTTGAGGATCCCAAAAATATGGGTGTCAACATGTGCATTTGGCATTGCAGGACAAAATGTTGGGGATCCATGATAAAAAGTCACATCCAAAAAAATCACATGACTAACATCTGCCAGGAGCCATAGATAAATCAGTTTCTCCAGATGGTCAGCTGCTTCTGACTAGCACTCAGATATCTTTGAAATAAAAATAAGATTTTTCCATTAAACACCTAAATTGTAGGGTTTCCTTGTCCTAAATTCAAGACAATATAGTAAACAGAAGAACCCAAAACCACATTGGCAGGTTTTGTGAGCTCTCCAACATTTACACGTTGCTCTCCAACATTATCGTGAGCTCTCCAACATTTACACAGGACAGGAAAGGACCCATCAACTGATTATTGTTAACCAACAACATCCCCAAAATTGCCATTTCAAATCCTCACCTGCAATTACAAGTAACAGTATCCAAAACACCGACATCCTATAACGTGGCACAGTCACGAAGACAATGGCATTGCAACCACCCTACCACTTCAGCAGTACAGAAACAGTTGGTTAATATGTGCTCAGGAAATCTTTGGAAGAAAGACCCATGTTACAAAGGAAAAAACAAGCCTGCACTGAAAAAAAAATCCTTTCTAACATCAAATATGGCAGTCAGTTTAACCCTGAGCAGGATGGCAAGATCCTCTAGCTGAGCATCTCTGGGTTTTTAGTACCACCAGAAGCACCAGTGCACCTCAAACAGCCCCAGCTGTAGTTATGGCCAGTGTTCCAATGCTTCAAAAAGATAAAAACCTCTACCTCCCCATAGAAGACAATAGCATTCAGGGCCCAAAGTGGCAGCCAACGAAGCCATGAGGCACGGGCTCCACACTGCAAGAGCTTCCTTATACCCTAGCTTAGGGACTATAGTTACATGATTTCACACCACACTAAATTTGTGTGCCAGAACTCCCATATCCTATATCATCCATTCCAGAATCCTGTCTGGTTCAGCATAAGAGATTCAGGTTCCTTACCCGAAACACTTTGCTGGGAAGATCATTCCAAAAAACTTTGCTCTTGTGATAAAGATAAATCTTCCAGCTTCCAGTGCAAGTTTATCCACATCCAGTTGGTAGACATTTGAGCTTGTGCTAGTGTTGTTTTCAGTCTAAAAAGTTCTTTCCTTCCCTAATATTCAACCAAAAGATGTACTTGCATGTACTCACCACATCCCCCCTCAATATCAGGTTTATTTTATTTAACCATAGAAACCTTTTTCCATCTGCTTTCATAATGCTGACATTCCCTTAACCATTTTAGCAGATGTTCTTTGACCTCATTCCAGTGTAAGTTTATATCTTTCTTGAACATGGGTTGAGAATGGTAGTCTAAATGTGGTCTCACCAGAGCTTTGTATTACCTCCTAGTCTGTACTTCATTTACCTGTGCCTTACAATCTTAGAGTATTAGGGCTTTTTCACTGGCTTGGTGACCTTATGATATACTAATATGTCAGATCCTTCTCCCCTTCAAATTTCTCCACCATGTAAGAGGGAAGTTTAAAGACCTAAAGTCCCTGTATGTGGCAACCAATGTCATGACCTTGCACTTTGACCTATTAAACTTAATTCCATTTCTTACGTTCAGTTCAGTACAAATATTGAGGTCTTCACAGATTTCATAGACATTAGGGCTGGAAGGGACACCTCATGAGATCAGTGGATCCAGCCCCCTGCCCAGGAGGCAGGAAGTGGGGAAGTCTATTCCAGACTCTGGAGACTTGAAACATAATAAATAAGTTTTTCCCTTATGTCCAGCCTTAAAACTGTCTTCCAGCAATTTGTGACCGTTAGACCTATTCTTCCCTTGGGGTGCCCTAGTGAAGAGACGTTCCTCCCAGTTCATGCACAGCCCTTATATACTTATAGGGTCCCACCAAGTCACCTCTGAGCCTTCATTTCTACAGGCTGAAGAGTCCCATGTTTCCCAGCCTCTCCTTATAAGGCCTGTTCTCTTGACTTCTAATCATGCGCATGGCTCTTCTGGACTGTACGGTTCTCCACCTACATCCTTTCTAAAGCGTGGAGTCCAAAATTGTATGCAATACTCCAGCTGCAGCCTCACCAAAGCTGAGTAAAGACGGAGGATGACTTCTTGGGTCTTGCACGAGACGCATTGGTAGATGCAAGCCAGAGTTTTGTCTGCTTTGCCAGCTGCAGTATTGCATTGGTGGCTCATGTTCATCTTGTGGTCCATCATGACCCCCCTAGTCTCTTTCAGTTGTGGTGCTAGAGAGAGTGTAGCACTACCAAGCCTATAATATGATGTGGATTCTCTCCCCCAAGGTGGAGCACCTTGCATTTCTCCGTGTTGAATGGCATCAGGTTTTTATGCAAGCACCTTGCAAGCCTGTCTAGGTAGGCCTGAATTGCCTCTAGAGTGACCGCACTTCCCCATAATATGGTGTCATCTGCTAATTTAGCCAGTCCACTTCTGACACCTGAATCCAGATCATTTATGAATATATTAAAAAGAGTACTAGTCTGAGTACTGAGCCCTGGAAGACGCCACTGGTCACCACGGGACACGTGGACTCAGTTCCTTCAACTATCGCTCTCCGAGTCTGACCACAGAGCCGGTTCACCAGCCATCCAGCTGTAAGGTTGTTGAGGCCGCAGTTCCCCAATTTTACCATGAGGACATCATGGGAGACCAAGTCAAAGGCTTTTCTGAAATCTAAATATGTGACATCAACCTCTTCTTTTGTCCGGGTGACATGGTCACCTGGTCATAGAAGGAAATGAGGTTGGTCAGGCAAGACCTAGCCCCAATAAAGCCATGTTGGCTCTGTCTCAGAACACTGCCTTCCATTAGCCTGTAGTTGATGGATTATTTGATGATTTCTTTCAAGATCTTTCCAGGGATTGAGGTCAAACTGATTGACCCATATTTCCCTGGATCTTTCTTCCTTCCTTTCTTGAAGATAGGCACCACACTGGCATGCTTCCAATCACCTGGAACCTCTCCTGAGCACCACAAGAATTCTCAAGTATCCTCGCCATTGGTCCTGCTAGGATATCAGCCAACTCTTTTAGCATTCTTGGGTGCGTTCCATTTGGGACAGCTGACCTGGGATGTCCAGCTTCTCAAACTGTTCACTCACAAGATCTTCACCAATTATAGGTGTATGATCACCCTTACCCTGGTAGTCCTGCATCCCATCAGGCAGGGTAATACCCCTGGGCTGGTGGAAAACTGATGCAAATTAATCACTGAGGTGTCAGTTGTCAGCTGCCCCATTTGGTTCAGCAAGGGTCCAATGTTGCCCCTGTTCTTTTTTCCAACTTCCCACATATTTGAAGAAGGACTTCTTATTGTCCTCAATTCCTGTAGCCAGCTTGAGTTTGGTTTCAGCCTTGGCTTTTCTAGTCCACTCCCTACAGGTGGGGGCCAGCGCTATGTAATCCTCCTTAGTGGTAGTTCCCGACTTCATCCCCTTATTGATGAGGAAAAGTACTAGTTCAGTGTGTAGATGATTTGCTTCTCTGCTCTGATACCCTCCCTCATTGCCAACCTGATTCTGTTGCCCGTTTAGAACTTGCAGCACAGGGCCACAAAGCTTCCCGCTCTAAGCTCCAATTCTGTCAGGCGTCCGTTACCTACCTAGACTATACTATTTCTCACAGTACCTGTCTCCTGATTGCCTTTCTGCTATTTTTTCTCTGCCTCACCCACAGACAAAACACCAGCTCCATGTTTTCCTAGGTGCTGCAAACTACTGCCGACAGTGGACTCCCAATTACTCTGGACTTTCCAAACCTCTTACCCTTCTCACCCGACTCTTCCCCTGATTCACTACCCTGAGATGAAAGCCATGAAACTGCCTTCTTCCAGCTCAAGCAAGCCCTTTCCCCTCTTCTCCTGCTCTCGGTTTGCCTGACTATTCTAAGCCGTTCACTCTTTTCTATCATGAACACCAAGACACTGCTTCTGGTGTATTAACCCAGCCTTTTGGGCCTTCCCCGCATCGTCCCATTGCTTATTATAGTGCCTTCCTTGACCAGTTGCTTCTGGTTTTCCCCCTTGCCTCCACGCTGTTGCTGCTGCTGCCCTGCTGGTTTCTAAAACTGATAACCTTGTTCTTGGGCACCCCCTTACTGTTGCTGTCCCTCACGCGGTCTTCGCCCTTCTTCAATGCAGCAGGACTCAGCACCTGTCCCCCGGCTGCTTAACCCACTATGAGGTGGTCCTCCTGGCGGCAGACTACGTGACCCTTGTTCACTGTGACCCCCTCAATCCTGTCTCTCTTTTACCTTCATCCTCTGATGGTCAACCCCATGACTGTACCCAGCTTATGAATTTGTTTCTCTTCCCCGTCCTGATCTTTCCGATACCCCTCTGACTAACCCCGACCTCATTCTTTACGTTGATGGCTCCTGTTTTCAAGATAGTCATAGTGTTCTCCAAGCTGGTTATGCTGTCTGTTCTGACCACTCTGTCATTGAATCTGCTCCTCTTTCTGTTTCTAGTGCTCAGGCCGCTGAACTCAGTGCTCCAACTCGGGCCTGCCACCTTGCCGCTAAACAATCCATTAATATCTATACTGACTCTCGCTATGCCTTTGGTATCTGCCACTCTTTCAGGCAGATCTGGAAGCAGCGAGGTTTCCTTACGTCTGCTAGAACTCCCATTTCTCATCATCGCCTTATTACTGCTCTCCTGGATGCTATTCTTCTTCCCTCTGCCCTTGCTGTCCTATGGTGCATAGCGCGCACTGTTACTGATGATCCTGTGTCTCTGGGAAAATGACAGGGCAGATGCCGCAGCCAAGACTGCCGCCTTGTTGGAACTCTCAGCTCCAGTCCTTCAGGCTGCTCTCTACCTCTCTGTCTCCCCTGACCTCCCTCCCTCCAAAATGCTGCCCCAGACGCCAAAAAAAGATGCCTAGATTTCCGTGGGCTGCTCTCTCCACCCTGATTCCTTGTGGCAACACCCGTCTGGTCACCTTGTAGCCCCTTGGGCCCTCTTGTCCCTTTTAGCCCAAATGGCCCACTCAGTGGCCCACTCGGCCAAAGG
This sequence comes from Crocodylus porosus, assembly GCF_001723895.1. Classification (NCBI taxonomy): domain Eukaryota; kingdom Metazoa; phylum Chordata; order Crocodylia; family Crocodylidae; genus Crocodylus; species Crocodylus porosus. Next base: position 47,896,746 of record NW_017728949.1, on the reverse strand, counting down.
GGGGGGTGGTGATGGCTGAAGTAGACAGTCATTGGTATGCCTTGGGTTTTTTTGCTGTAGCAGCCCATTTTTGTCACCAGTGCCCGCAGTGTCAATGACACAACCCTGGCTGACCACCCCGCCAACCACACACATTCCACAGACCTTTAGGGCATTATCCTTTCTCCCACCTCCAGATGGACTTTATTGAACTGCCTAGATCAGGACCCTGGAAATACGTGCTGGTCATTGTCTGCATCTTCCGTGGCTGGCCTGAAGCATACCCTTGCTGACGAGCTGATGCTCTGTGGCCAAGAAGCTTCTTTTTGACCTGGTGCCTCACTTCAGTCTACCTCTTTCCCTAGACGCAAACCAAGGCCCTCATTTCATTGGCCAGGTAGTCCAACATGTTTGCAAGGCCCTTTCCATCTGATTCCAACTCCGCAACCCAAATCATCCTCAGAGTGGAGGTAAAGTAGAACGGAAAAACTTTCATATTAAGCTTTGCCTGGCAAAGACTTGTGAACAAGCTGGTCTAAAGTGGCCAGAATCCCTTCCCTTGGTTCTTTTCCAAATCCAAAATTCTGTTCAGAGATCCTCGGGTCTGACCCCTTTTGAGATTGTTATAGGTTGACCCATGAGGAGACTCGCCACACCTCCACCCCAACATCTGACTCATCTACATGATTCTCTATTAACATACTGCCAAGGGCTCACCAAGGCCCTCAAAGTTATCTCGTTTCAGGTTAAAGCCACAACACAGCATCAGTCTCTAGGCGGTGACTCAGTTGTCAATCCAGTCCAACCAGGAGATTGGATCTTAATTAAGGTCCACCAGAGGAAGGATTGCCTGCAGCCTCGGTGGAAGGGACCTTTCCAGGTCCTGCTGACCACCCCAACTGCCATAAAGGTTGCCGAGGTTTCTGCTTAGATCCATACCTCCCACTGCAAAAAGGTATCTGCCCCAATGGGGTAGAAAGTTTCTCACTGGCGATACCTCCTTGAAGATCCAGAGGGTTCCTGTGAGTGAAGATCAGACAAGATCCTGAAAAGTTCCTGTGTGTGAAGATTAGACAATGAAGTCTCGAAAACAGCCTACCCGGCTAGCCAAGCTTCATCTGAAGCTATAAACTTTAGTTCTGTGTACTAATATACTTTAGTAATATTAGTGTGAATAGCACTAACCCATGAGAAAATTGCAGATAATTATGTAGATTTAGAAACTCCCCAGGGAGTGACGCTGTTTTGTATTCTTGTGATCAGTGTTTTGTTGTTAGTAGTGTGCTGGAGGCTGAAGTTTTAGCTGAAGAAAGTTCCTCAGAGTTCCAAGAGATAGCTGTGTTGGACTAGCGCTCGGACAGGCCCTAAGATGTTGTCCTTTCTTTTGCTTTGCCTTTTGTCAGGGGTTCCAGTTGAGGCATGGGAAGAGAACAGTGTTGTATTCCTGAGACAAAGTATTGTTCATGCAAGAAATCTTACAAATTGCTAGGTATGCATACCTGGGCCCACGCACCCAACCAAGTGAATCCCAATGCTTGGAGTGCCGATCCCCCTTGAAGTTTGGGGAACTGATTCCAATACTAGCTTTGTCAGGTTCTCCCCCCAACCCCATCTAGCAGAAACCAACTGTCAATACCTATGTGGTAGAAAGCAGCTCAAGACAGTTGGAAATTGTCCTCAGGGCTAGAAGCAGCCCTCTGTTATAAGTTTAATAAGACAAGAAAGACGGGGGAGGCTGGCTACTTTGTAGAACATTACCCCAGATGCACGGTGGCCTTCACCTGGCCATGGGCTGAGAAAAGGAGAAAGGTATCAGGAGAGGTTCAGTCCCATTTTTGTGACAAGGCACCCATTGCCATCTTTACACCTTCAGATAGGAATTACAGTGTAGTGTCTAGTTTAGTGCTCAATGGCTTTGATTTTTATGTAATGTTAGGTCCTGTTTCCTGTAACCAATCAATATCTCATCCCAGAATGGTGGGAAGCCAACGTGCCCTTTCCTACACCCTACAGGTCAATCGAAAATGTCAGGAGAGAAACACACCCTGTAGAGATCTTAGAACTGCAGCAGTTCCCGGTTTATACTGGCTATGTGGAGATGACACCCATAAGACTCTACCGTGAAACTGGGTCGGCACCTGTACCTTGGGCAGAATCGTCCCGACATTTGACTCGCACTCTAACTTCTCTTGGCATGAAGCGTCTAACTTCCCACCTGGCTTGCCCAGACATTGGTGTACAGTTGAGAACTCACTGGTACTCCGGCATACGAGGTTTCACCAATTTACCAGGGCGTTCCTCCCTTGGCTAGGAGTAGCTGAATTAGAAAAAGCCATTATAAACATTTTGAGTGTCATGGAGAACTTTATCAATGCTAGTGCCGACGCTTTGGGAGCTCTCAGTGATGAGATCACCCAGGTGGGGCAAGCAGCTGTTGAAAATCCTATGGCCCTGGACTATTTCCTAGCCACCCAAGGGGGGGTATGTGCAGTTGTGAACCACACATGCTGCACTTGGATATCAGCACCAATGAATGCAGAGATCTCCGCACCATAAGAAAGCTGTTGCAAGTGTTTCATGCTGTTACCAAAGAAAAATTCTTTGATTGGTGGGGCTGGCTGCCAAATATAGGGGGATAAGTGAAATCCCTATTGAAGTAGTACATTGTAAATGTTTTATGCCTTTTTGCTGTTTTTATTATTATCCAAATGATTTTGTGCTGTTCATGCCTTTTGCTTAGCAAAAACCGCCCAAAGTGTTTCTAGGTTGTCCGCAACTGAGTTGCAGATGATAGTGCTCAGAGAAGTGGCCTATGAGTAAGTGTCAAGAAGAGGTCAAAGGTCTGATGAATATAGAAATGTAAGCACAAGCACTTACAAGGGGGGGAATGATGAGGAAAAGAACTGGAGTGTGAAAAATAAAAAGTCAGGCCATAATAAAGAGCATAAGTAAAGGCCAAAAAACAAAGAGACCTTGAGATAAAATTATCGGGAGACAGCTAGAGAAAAACGGAGAAAAAACACGTTTAGTCTAGTAAGACTCCAGGGTGATTTATTGTCAGACTGCCAAGAATGTATTCAGGGGGAGGCTTCTGTGCGTCTCTCTCTCACAAGTATATAACAGAGTCTGTGATCTGCAGCTGCAGAGAATTAGCTGCCCTTTTTTCTTCTCCCATGGCCATGTAAAATAAAGAGCTCTGTTAGCCAAACAGTGGTCCTGTCGTGATTTCCATGTCATTATAAGCTTCTCTTTTCAGATTCAGGAGGTTCACAAGTTCCCTATTAAGCCAAGGGAGGTCTCTCAGCCCTTTTGCTACCTTTCCTACAGGCCAGAATGGACTTCCATTGTGTTTTAGGACCATATCCTTAAGGAGTGACCACTCATTGTGGACTCCTCTCCCTGTCAAATCATGGTCTCTCAGGGCCTCAACAACTAACCTCCTGAGCTTTTGAATGTCAGCTTTCCTAAAGTCAAGGATTTCTACACTCCTGATTTACCAGCTTTGCGATGGATAGAAAAAAAAGTGATCAACTCGTGATCACTGTCACCAAGGTTCCCTTTGATCCTCAGGTCACTGACTAGATCATCCCCTTTGGCCAGTACCAGATCCAGCAGCACCTTACGTATTGTCAGTCCAAAGACTTCAAGTCAAATAGAGTTTGTCAATGCAAGTGAGGAAGTTTCATGACCCATCAGATTTGGCTGAATGCTCTTCCCATGAGATGTCAGGGTGGCTGAAGTCATCCATGACGACCATGCACCAGAAGCATGCAACCTCTGCCAGTTCCCTAGAGAATTCATGGTCAAGCTCTTTCTCCTGGTTAGGAGGTTTGTAATAGACTCCTGTAGTTATGTTCCCTTTACCACATTCTCCCCATATTCTAACCCAGACCATCACAAGTTGCCCTCCTTGGATGCCAATCTCTGCTTGTAGGGAAGTGTCCTGCTCCTTCACATAGACAACTACACCCCTGCCCTTCCTTGCAACACAATCCCTCCTGTACAATCCCCGAGATTATATTTATTTTTGCTTAGCAGAAGGGCTAGTTCCTCCCACTTGTTTGTCATGCTCCTGGCATTTGTGTACAAGCAGCTAAGCCTGCCATTGGAAGCCCTGGGCTTCCCTGTCCTCTTAGAAGAGTCCCATCCTTGGGCTGGGGTAGGAGTGAGTTCCTCTGTGTTACCTGACCTGCTGATTCTGTGGTTGTCACTTTGAGAGCTTATACTAGTGCTTGCCTGCTTGTACTAGTGATTGTCTTCCTGTACAAAAAACTATTTCTGTCCCACAGTAAGTGGGATAGGAGGGTGGAGTGAATAACTCCACATACAAAGTCACTCATTACAAAAAAAGTAAACAAGATATGGTCAGTGGCAGGACCTGAGGGCCACCACTGGCAACCAACCTCCAGTCAGATAACTCCCCTTTAAAATATAAGCCACAGGAATCTCCCTTTGAACCAAGTCCTAAAGCCACCTCACTGTTGTAGCATTGATTCTAATCCATTCCAGCCCGGGCAAAATTTTTCCAAGAGACAAAAATCAAAAGCTTTATTTAGGCTTGGATAATTAAGTCCACACTATTACCCTTATCCAAAATGGTCATTACCTTATCACTGAAATGCATAATAGTCCCCTGATAAACTCGTGTTTCATTTCCTTCCATATCTTTATCCTTTTCCTTCAGTATCTGTTCTACTATCTTCCCTGCTGTTGAAATCAAGCTAAGTATCTTATACACTATTAGCTCCTGCAGTACAGCAGCCCAGTTCTCATTTTAAAAAGTTACATTTCCAGCCTATGTGAGTGCCGAAAACAAAGCCAAAGAAAAACATTAACTATCAAGCTATTAACTAACTATTAGACCAACTCCACTGACTAAGTGTTATAATACGTCACAAAGCCCATCCATCTGATGGGTAGTTGGGGGCCAAAATTAAACAGACTGAAAGCATTTTCAAGAGACTGAAAAGAAAGGTTTTATTTTGTTGAAAGTTTCCTCAACAGGACATGTGGAATAAGCCCAAGTATGCTTCCACACCCCAGTCAACATCCAACTAATGGGGTCAAAGATAACTGATGTGAAGGCATTTGCATGTTTAAATGGTTTATATGCTCTCTGATGACTTCCTATTTAGGAGCAGTTATGCTTTCTGCACTTTGACTCCTTCTCTAAAAAGAAAAAAAAAAAAGTCTCTGCATATAACCAGTACCTTGACTGGCTAAAAGAGGGAATAAAACTGCTTTAAATTGATCATACATGACAGTTATTTTGAAGATAATTATGGGAGGTAAGGAGTTATCCCAGGGAAACCTTCATCTGTTCCTTGGGGCAAGTGACAGCACAGTGGAAAGAAACTCAGGGTTCTGGGGCTCCCTTGCAAACAGGTTGGTGACAGGGAAGAAAATGCTGAATCTGTTTAGTCTTGCATCTACAACGGATCAACTAAAATGGCAAACTTAAGTTTATATCCTACCTAAGAGTATACATATACAACAGAGCCTGCAGTCTTTCACAACACTTGATGCTGATCCTCAGTGTCTTACCATTCAAACAGTGGCATATTTGAAGTTACAGATTCTTTAACCAAAGACCCAGTTGTGCTGTTACACCAAAGCATTGTTCACTTAAGATTTTAGAAGTTGGGAAGTTTGAAGAACCAGTGAGGTTGAGGGTAGTAATGGCTTCTCTTTATTAAAAAGTATTGAATTGTCAAAAAACCTCATTTTTTCTATTTAAGAATCTGTGAAAAGGTCACCCAGGCAACCAACATTTCTTTCATTTGGTGCAGGGAGGAGGGGGTGGGGGCAGGTAAGGGTTGGGCTGTGGAAATTAAAGCATATTTGTATTGCAAAAAAACCAAAGATATAGTACTTATGAATGCTAGAAACTAAGCAAATTACAAACACTGTGGGTATGGTCTGTTAGATACAGAAGACTTCTGAGGTATTTAAAATTAATGCAGTTGATTCTGTGCAGTTACATACTTGATTAACTTCATGTTGTTGGGTCATTCTTCAGGACTGGAGTCTTACTTATTGTTTGTTTCTTTGTTCACCAAAAGCAGAGGGGAAAGGTCTAGCGTTCTAGCACAGCCCTGTTTTTTCAAAGTTCTTCAAGTGTTTAGAATTGTAATAAAAATGCCATCTCTTACTGAACCATTAGAAAACTCTATACCAATTATAGCAATCTCTCCAACTCCTCTATAGATCTTTTCAACGAGGAAATGCATGCCAGTGTAAAAACTTGCAATATTTCTATAAGATTGCTCATAAATTGATAATGTGTGCCTCAAAAGTTACATATGAAAACAATTATTATTGGGAGGGCATTATTGGGTATCTGGGGTATATATACTTTGTTTTTTAGGTCAAAAGTATATTTGTAATTTCACTCATTCCTAGAAACTCTATTTTAAAAGTGATATTTATTGCCTGAAAATAAGCTAAGCTTTAGCTTGTGTTTTGTGTTGAAACTATCAAGGGTGGAGCAGGTCTCAGCAGTGCCCAAAGCAGGGCAGAGAAAGGGCCAGAGAACCTAGTGCCCAGAGCAGGGTGGAGACAGGGCCAGAGAGCCCAGTGCCAGAATAGGCAAGACAAGGGCTGAAGCCCAGAAGCCAGATCTAACAGTGGGCCCTTGTTAGACATGCCAGTGAGCAGAGGGGTAGAAGCAATGGAAGATTGAAGCCCCACCAAGGGAGACTGATTGAATGGCAATACCTGTGAGGCATGGGTGTGGCTAAGGGAAGGGCAGAGACCACAAAAGTTAGCCCTTAAAGTGATTAGTGCCCTTGTGGGGCATGAACAGGCCAAGAGAACCTTAGTACTCAAGGAGCAGGATTGGGATCAGCAGGGTCTGAGAGGAACCTGCTGGTCAAAGACAGACCAGGGCTCAGTCTGGAATCTGAGCACAGCTTCCCTTTTCATCCTAATACTCATTACACCAAGGCATGGCAGAGAGGAAAAATGGGGACCCAGGGAAGCTAGATCAGAGTAGAAGTCAGAAGGCTTTACAGCCCCTTCTGGGACTTGATCCTTTGCTACACACCATAACCCCATTTTCTCAGCACTCCCTTTGCCTCTCATATTTCCCTCCTTCTTCACCTCTGCATTCTTATTCTTGCCAATCCATTTTCTCTTGCTCCCCCTGACTAGCTCTGCATCCTTGCCAGGATGCTTTTTCATTGTCTGCCTTGCTGTCTAAGCATCCGCAACAAGAACACCAAGTGTTCAAAGAAACCTGACCACTACTGAATCTTTGAAGGAGCTATTAATCAGCAGGCCTCTGCTGAGAATGGGTAAAAATGTGAATTTTTAGAACAAAAGGTCTGTAAGTATTCAGAAGAAATAAAGCAGGAGTATTCAACTTGGCCCCAACCCACATCACTGTTGTCTAGAACAAAAAGTAGCCAACTCTGGAATACAAGTCCCAACCATGCTAAAAACTGTTTCAAATGGCATGCTAATGGTGTAACAAGAATCTACTAAGAACCAGAATAGACAAAAATAAAAAGACTCATCTACACCACACCTTAAACCTTAAGAGATTTGAAAACTAGGTCTACAGAAATTGGGGTTTCACATACAATGTACATCTTTTTACATAACTGCTTCCTAAAACTATACTGTGTGGCATAGGCACCAAGTACATGGGTACCCATGGGCCCTGCCTCCCCTAGGGAAGAAGGCTATTGGGGCCTAAACCTGAGGAAAGGAGAAAAACATGGGAAAAACTGCAGGGTTTTCCCTTGCAGGCTGGCAGAAATCCAGCCAGCAAGGGGCTGTGATTGGAGGCAGGGGCTATCGCTCGTGGGCGCACATGCGTAGGGCAGCCAAGCACTGGTATAGAAGAGCTCCCACAGCTCCCTCTAGGTTAAGTTTAAGGGGGTGGGGGAAAGGGGGCATTGCCAATGCATCAGGGGGGCAGAGGAGCACAAGTAATGCAGCAAAAAGGGGCTGGGGGGTAAGGCAATGCAGCAGGGGGTGCACATGCCCCCCAAGATTTCTGTGCCCACAGCAAGGTGCATGACAGCAGTGGGGCTGGACCAGCTCTGGGCAGAAATCGCCTCCACAGTCCAGAAGGCAGGACCAGGTACAGAAGGGAGTATTGTGCCGCCATGGTATGGCAGCAGCAGGGGGAGCAGAGGTGTGCTCCATGCTGCTGGGCTGGTAGGGGGCACCTCACCTTGGCAGCCATAGCAGTCCACTGCTCCCTCCCATGCTGGGCACCACCACTGGGCCACAGAGGTGGTGCCTGCCCAGAGCCGATTCAGTCTGGCTGCAACCCTGAGCCCTACTTCAGGCACAGAAGTCTTGGGAGGCACTGCCCTCCCACCCCCCCACTGAACCATCTCTGCCTTTCCAATTGCCTATGCCTACATCCCCACCCCCATACACCCACCCTGTTCCTCACACACTGGGGGCTGGGGACACATGTCCATCACCTTAGCTCCTCGGCCCCCCAGCAAAATTAAAAAGTTGGCACCTGTCCTGTGTGGGACAGTCACTAAGAATCTCCAAGGAGAAGTGTGATGTAATGTATACAATTCTTTCCACCTATATGTAAGAAAGATCAACTCAAAATGGAACAGGTGCAGAGAAAGACTATTAGAATGCAACAAAATATAGGCTTCCAGCAGGGGTGGTGCAGGCACTTACCCTAGAGATCTTCAAAAGAAGACTAGACACACACCTTGCTGGGGTTATTTGACCCCAGCAATCTTTCCTGCCCAGAGCAGGGTGGGGTAGACCCAGCGATCTCACAAGGTCCCTTCCAACCCTAAACTTCTGTGAATGTTCAAGGCAAGAAAGGGCTTATACTAGAGCAGGGGTGGGCAGAATACAGCCCACTAGGCCATTCTATCCAGCCCACAGGCCCACTAAAAAAAAAAAAAATTAAAATATTTTGTTATCTTTGACAGGAATCAAGGACAGGTAAAAGCCAGGGTCAGTAGGACCCAGGCGAAGCCCCAGTGGACTCCTGCTGGGCCCACCCAGCTCCGTCCCCCCAGCCAGAAGCCCCAGCAGCGGCTTCTGGCCTGGGACCATGTGGCTGTTTGGCTGCACCAGCGTGGGAAACTCAGGTAAAGGGGAGCAGGAGGGCAGGGGAGGACTGCAGGCAGAGAATGAACTGGTGCTGCACCTGGAGAAAAATGGCTTCTCCCCCGCCCCATGGCTTGCACTCATTGTTGCAGTCACTCACAGCCCATGCAAGGTTGTTTTGAGCTTGCACAGGCAGCCCCACGCAGGCTGCAACTAGCTGCAACGCAGGCTGCTTTTTCACATGCCCAGCACCAGCTTGTAACCCACCCCTGCTGCCAGCCTGTGTTCTGCACCAGCTCCGGGCTCACACATCGGGGCTGAACCATGGCAGCAGCAGCAGCTGCTCGGTGTGGAAGAAAGTGGTCTCCCCGCTTGCTGCAACAGGCAGTGTTTGCTGCTGCTGCCTGCCCAGAGCTTGCATGCTGGGCACCACAGAGGCAGCGGTGGCAGCACTGTCCGGCACGGCAAGCAAGGGGGCCACAGCTGCTGCTGCTGCAACTCAGCCCCAATGGGCAAGCCCAGAGCCAGCACAGTGTGCAGGCTGGCAGCGGGGGCAGGTTACAAGCTGGTGCTGAATGCAGGGAAAAGTGCCCCTTCCAACACGCCGTGGCCAGCACCTCACACTACAGCCCCTCACAGCCTATGTGGGGCTGCTGGTGCCTGCTCAGGACAGCCCCACACAGGCTGTAAGTGCCTACAGCAGGGAGAGCAGGCCATGGGGCAAGGGAGGGGCTGCATTTCCCCCACACTCAACATCAGCTCATTCCCTGCCAGCGAGGGCAGAGTCAGGGCTGCGCGCTGCCCCCTGCCTGTACCGCAGGGCTGGTGGGGCACTGGGAGCGAGCAGGCGTGGGGGTCAGTGGGAGCACAAGACCCACACCAGTGTCAGGGCCACCACTGGTGAGGCCCAGAGCAGGGCAGCAGGAGTACAGGGTCCCAGCTGGCAGGGGCTCTATGGAGCCAGGCCAGCTCCCCCCTCTCCCTGCTGGTCCAGCCCAGCCCAGCTCCACAGACCCCTGCCAGCCTGTGCTCTATTCTGGACCCCACTGGTGCTGGCCCTGGGATATTGGCCCTCAACAGCTTGCCAAAACTTGGTAAGCAGCCCTCCGCCCAAGATAACTATGCACCCCTGTATTAGAGGAAACTAAAAGAGCTTTACTGTGTTCAGTAAAGCAAAGAAATGTTAAAAGAAGCTATAGCTGCTCTTTACCAATGCATGAAGGGAGAAAGGAGCACAAACCACACGACAGGGAGAAAGTAGAGCTTAACAAGACAAAGATGGCAAAAGATGGCCATGAATTTCTTTCCAGTCCTCTGGATCCTTAAAAGGAATTAGATGTGAAGATAAAGTTATTTCTTTTCATTTATCTATTTCCAGTTTCATTATCATTTCTTTATCCTGTTTTCCCCTAGGTGAATATGTCCTTTTGTATTAACCCAAGTAACTGATCACTGTGTGAAGTCTCAAGGACACCCTCCTTGAACATGACCCCAACATCCATGTGTTATCAATATACATTCCCCAAAGAAATAAGCATGGTGTTTAAACACCAGAACACACAGTTTAAATGCAGGAGGGAGAGGTGCTGTTTTTATCAGGATGCCTAGCCCTGAACACCATAACACCTTAGTTTACATTCCCCAGGGAATGGCAATCAATTTATGAGCATTATCCGCAAAGATTTTTCTAAACTGTTCTTAAGCAACTATACACAAGAAAAGGAGTTGTTTATCAGCGCTGAAAAACAAACAGGTTAAGTTATTTGATCACTTTTCTTTGATCATACAGTTGAGGTGAAGCAACTAGGTCACACTGGAAAAAGGAGGGAGCTGTATGTCCTTGCTAAGAATAATAGCAACTAAATATTCTATATACTGCATGACTCTAAGGAGCCTTGATCATTTCCTTATATGAAAATAAACAGCAAATCCCTTGCTTTATACTGTAGTCCTCCAGTAATATATTCAACATCCTGTTTTTGTATTCCACAAGTTGCTTTTTCTTTTAAATCAAAAATTGCTATACTTCCTTTTAATTATTAGGAATACAGCATCCTCCAATTTAACAAGATTTTTTCCCTTATTGTATTTTTGCTTTTCTGTTTAGATACATAATAAATATTTTAAAGACATACCAGGGCTCAATCTGGGATTTGAAGAGTTAAAATTAGGTTTCAACTTTTCTTTGAATTTATGTATTTACAAACTTCAGAGGAAAAAAGTAACAGCATCATTGTTTTAAAACAAATGCCCGGAAACCTTTATACTACAGGGGGTTAGGGTGGAAACAGAAGTATAGAAATACTGAGTTGGCATGAACCAATCAACTCAAGTATAATTCCTCTCCAAACCCATTAAATATATTACCAGTGACTGATCCTGAACAACACCCTTAACTCTTGTTTTTAATTTTCTGCACAGCATAGTAATCAGTCAAATCTCCAAACATAATCATAAATATTTTGTAATTTTTTAAATGGGTAAAAACACTTTTCCCCAAGAAATAAGTATATTCTTTCACCCCACCCAGTTGTCATTTCTGATCCAGTAATTTTGCATGCATCTTGCCATGTTATTGAAGAATTACAACAGAAAAGTGCAGACAGTAACAGACAAAAAAATCCCCTCCTAGGTGTTCATAAAAATTGAAAAGAAAAGCACATTTCTGGCAAAATAAGAGCCCACCTCCCCACCTTCGTATTTTCAGATAGTTATTTAACAACATTTAGATCTTTAAAACAAACACATTCAAGAGTTTTTGTGGGGAAGAAATCCTCACTTTACTATTCTCTCAATGAAAAAAAAATGTTTACACAAGCAACCAAACAGAGTTTTACCAAATACCTGGGGACATATTCATAAAAAGGTTTATTTAGTCGGGGGGGAAAAATCCCAACTATCTCTTTTAATATAGGAAGTAAGTGCACTTAATTATTGAAAATGTTAAGGAAAAAAAAAAGGCAATGTCATCTTACTCCTAAAAGGACTTTATTGGAATTCTGTCATTCCGCAGTTCTCATCCCAGAATTTAACTGTCTTTTAGATAAAGCTTTACTCTGTTCTGTAATGCATCTGAAATGAGAATTGAAGGATACAGACACTGAGAATGCACCTGCATTTAATGTGTTATTTCTAATCCTATGACACAAGATATGCTTTGGGATCGCAATCATGAAATCTTCTGAAAAGCAAGTATTATGTAGAAGCAGCCAAAGGATAGGCTAGTTCTGTGCATTTCAAATCTCTCTCTACTTTTCTTCTTACTAAAGATTTATCTTTTGGCTGATGTTATTCTTAGAATCCTTTTATTCTTTGTGTGGGAATAAATAAAAGCAAAAGAATGTGTTAACTTGAAGTGTTTAAATGCTGAGCGGTTTTAAAATAAATTCTAGCTTTCTCCAAAATATTGTTGCCAGTTACACCCCTACTCAAAGCAAAGGAAAAATATTAGTAGTATGTAGACCCTTCATTGTTATCTGCTTCCTTTTCAGATTCTAGAATTAACAGATTGCTTGAGTTCATAGGATCATAGGCAAGTAGGACATGAAGGTATCTCAGGGTCAAAAAGTCTAGCCCCCTGCCCTGCTCAAGGCAGAACCTTCCCTGACTAAATCACCCCAGCCAAGTGTCCATGTAACCTGCTCCTGAAAACTTCCAAAAATGGAGATTTCATATTTTTTCAAGGTAGCCTGTTTCAATGCTGGACCACTGCCATAGTCTGAAAAACTCCTCCTAATCTCCAATCTAAAATTTTCTCTGCTCCAGTTTGGGGCCATTGCTTCTAGTCCTGCCCCCTACAGCTATTTCTCTCCAACTGCCCTTCAGGTTTTTAAAGACTGGTATCAAATACCACTCTTCTCCCTCCCCACCATATACACACCTCAGGTCTTCCCTTCTCCAAGCTAAACTTAGTTCTTTCAGCCTTTCCTCATAAACCTTGCCTCCCAGGCCCCTAATAATTTCTGTTGCTCTGCACTGGACTCCTTCCAAACTATCCACATCCTTCTCAGAAAGCAAGGCCCAAAACTGGACACAGTACTCCTCTCACCAATGCTGAATAGAATAAAAGAACGACTTCCCTTGATTTGCAAATGAAAACCCAGACATCTTTTTTTTGTAAAAAGAGCACACTTTTTCTTTGTATAAAAATAATTTTTAAAAAAAATTATTTTTACAAAAATGTGCTCATACTCAGCTTATGGTCTGCTGTAACCTTCAGGTCCTTCCCTGCTGGTTTGCAGCCTAGTGACTCATTCTCAATTTGCAATTATGCCATCTTAAGTGCAGGACTTTGAACTGGTCCTTGTTGCATCTCACCTGATTTATTGCAGATCATTTTTCTGGACTATTCTGGATCCTAGCTCTACTCTTGAGTATCTGCATTTCCAGGGAGCAGAATAAGAATATAAATTATTGTTTAAGTTACTGAGCAGAAACAAAGAGACATGAAAAGGTAAGATTTCAAAACACTAACATGTAGAAGACATGAAATAAGACTATGGTAGCCAATAGAAATAAAGATTTTCTTTAATTAAGCATTCTAGAGAGTCTCACTTCTTCACCGTAGTAGCAGTAGTATAGAGAATGCATTCTGCAATTAATATAGAGATTTTGTTATGGAAGCTACACAAACTTAGATGGCAAATAAAGCCAAGGGTGCACAAACCTCAGCCTACAGGCCAGACCTGACCCCCAGCCCTGTGTCATGCATTTCATAGGGGTCCCCCTGGATCTGTGGGGAGCCCTGTGGACTACGGCCCTGTGCGCATGGCAGCATAGGGCCCCAGAAGCTGGATTTTAGCCAATCGGGGCAACATGGGGGTCATCCAACCTACAGAGTAGCCCCACACCATTCAACTTTGAGCACCCCTGCTCTAAACACAGAACTGTTTTGTTTGAGAGGTGTAACAAAAAAAAAAGAAGGACCTAAAATTGTTGTATGCTAAAAACTAAACCTCACAAACATGTATGCATACAGACCTGTTAGCACATCCTGTTTCAAGTCTTATGTTCATTAATCTACAATTAAACCGCTTCATAAAAGTTATGTTAACTCTTCATATCATGTTAGTCCTCAACTAAGTTCCTATTTAAAAAAAAAATGAAGATGAGTACAAGTATTATACTGATCTTTGTGCCAATCTTACAACAAAATCCAAGTAATCAAAAACAATTATTTATTCTGTAACTGAAAATGAATTATTTATGAACACTAAGGCTGCACCAGGCTTCTCCCAGGGGTGTGCCCCCCCTCCTGACAGATAATAGGGCTGCTGCTGTCACCTGGGGTCAGCAGTGGGCACAGCCTGCACCCAGCACCAGGAAGAGTGGTGCTGCCGTTGGCCCCAGGTGGCAGCAACAGCATGCTGTCATCTGGCGCACAGATCCGGGGGCTGGCAGCCCCTGGGAGGGCTGGGGGCTGTCCCTGGCAGCTGCCCCCAGATCTGCACACCAGATGACAGGAAGCTGCTGCTGTTGGCTGGGACCAGCACTGCAGCCAAGCTCAGCTTTGAAACTCAAAACATTTTAAGTGCCCTTGCTTCATTTCGAAGGCAAGGGCAAGTTTTGTTTCAATTTCACAACGCATCAGAACAGCTTCAAAAATGAAAAACCCAGTAAAATTGGGGATGTCCGAAATGAATGCCGCAATGAAAGTGTTACAAAGCTGGATTTATGTATTTATGCATGTTTTTAAACCAGACTTCCTTCTAGTCTTTTCCTATCACTTACGGGGGCACTTGAGTAACCTAGTTGAAGTCAGGGCCCATACATACAGATTAGAAGTGGACTGCCTGAAAGGGCTACAGTTTAACACGCTAAACACTTCCAAGTCAGATTTCACAACAAGTACCACCATGGGAATGTGTGAAACAAGAAAAATCCAACCAAGAAAGAAAACCCCCCATCATGCACCCAATCTGTTTATAACAATCACATCAATATGAAAAAGAATGTTTAAATATTTCTCTCCTTACAACATGAACTGGGGGGGAGGGGGGGAATAAGCAGTTACAAAACCAAATGAAAAACAGTTCTTGTATTGCAGTTAAGCTCATCCTGATAAAGTAACGGTATTCTCCACAATCCAGTGCTATATGTATCCCGCTGAGCTAGGCAGAGCTGTGCCTATGTTCTACTATGACAATTTCCCAGGCTTCTGGGGTTTGCTGGTTGCCCCATGAGGCCAGAAGGGAATTCTCACCCCCCCCAGTTGCT
>NW_017728949.1:47880161-47881337 GCF_001723895.1 Crocodylus porosus | reverse complement strand
TGTCTTCCTCTGTAGTGGGGGCACGGCCCTCTACCTGGGATCTCTTGAGCATATGTTAACAACCTCCACAGCAGCAAGACCTTGCTCTCTATGGTCCTGCTTATCTGTGGCAGGTTAGGGTGTTAGGTCTGGGTTCTGCGTCAGTGCCGATTGTGTAGTTCTGCTAAGAGGGCAGACAATGGGATGATTTAGATAGGGATGGTCCCTTCCAGACCTACTTCTCTGCAATTCTATGATCTTACAAACAAGATCTGAAGTAAGACTTTTTTTTAAGAAATAATATTTGGTACAATGATGTGCAGTATAGGAGACAAATCATTTATCCATATTTACAGAATATGCCAATTCTATGAAGAACCTGTCCTACTGCCATGAGGTCAGCACTTATACACTTTGCAGACAGGTGAAAAGAGCAAGTTCCAGTAATCAAATCTCAGGGCTCAGTCAGGAATGCATAGCCATTGCCAATTAGTTCTTATTACTGTTTTAAGGATGTCTACTTTTCCCACAAAATCAGAAGCAGGATATTTTACATCACTGATGAAGTAAAACTTTGTCCAAATATAATAGATAATGCCAAACATTTTCCCAAGCCTCAAGTACATCAATAAAATCAAAAAAATCTTGTCCCACTTTCTGATCTTATCCTCCTCAAAAATTTATATTTCCTCTCCACACTCCCACCAATGAGCATGCATAGACAAATAGTACCTTGTATGCATGATTTATGTGATCATAAATGCTGTTACTGTTTCATGATTTATGAATACATACCACTCATATGCAGTCACCTTTTAGAAACAGACCAAGCTTTAGCTTTATATATAACCATGCCACTTGTTCAAAGTGCTATTAGAAGGTAAAAAACTCTCAGAAAATATTAATTTATCAAACAAAAAAAGCTCCACATGCAATCTTGAACTGGCCTGACCACATGCACCAGATGCAGCAGTGGAGTTACCTCATGCACTGGTCCCACCACAAGCCAACAGAGTCTAGCATGCAGGGCCACATCATCACTACAGTAGAAATTCGGCATGTGGAGAAGCCAAAATTAATGCTGCCACTGTTGCCCTGCCACCAAATTTCCAGATTTCATAGATTTCATAGACATTAGGGCTGGAAGGGACCTCGGGAGATCATTGAGTCCAGCCCCCTGCCCAAGGGGCAGGAAGT
>NW_017728949.1:47875800-47879621 GCF_001723895.1 Crocodylus porosus | reverse complement strand
AAGGGGAGAATGACGTCCCGGGATTTGCTCGAGAAGCATCTATGGATGCAAGCCAGCGTTTTGGTCGCTTTACTAGCCGCAGCATCACAGATCTGTAGAGACCCACAGGCCAGATCACATGGCTTCACAGGCCAGATCTGGCCTATCAGCTGGAGGCTGAACACCCTTGTCCTAAATGTTCTTTCAACATTTGTGCCCAAAATGGTCTCTATACAGACTAAATGTTTACCCCACCCTCCCCACATAATTTGCCCTGGTTAGCTCTTTCCAGGCTACAGGTGCTGGAAGTGTGGGGTTCATAGTAATTTGCCTGCATTTTCATGACACCATACAGATACCCAAGCATTCTACACTCAAATTGAAAAGAAAAAAAAAAAAGGTGGGGCAGGAGGAGGGCAGTGGATAATTATATAAAGTTCTGGTAGTGATTTCTATTTAAGGATATAAATTTTGGAAGGAATATTAAATCTCATGCTTCAGATTTAAAGATAATCATTGGATATGGACATACATACTCTTTAGCTACTTTAAGATGGGGAGGGGGAGCTCTGCTGCAGTGCACATCAACGATTACAATGCAACCCACTGGCTCTCAACCTTTTTAGCTTCAAGGTACCTACCCCTCCATTATTTTTTGGTATGTTACAGCACCCCAGTTGAGAATCAGATCTGCAATGCCCTCCCCGATACCAGTTACAGAGGGGGCAGGAATTTACCCCACCATACCCTCCTTTTTTCACCCCTCCCCATCCTTAGTCTGTACCCTCACTCTTGTCCAAGCACAGCCCCAACACCAGGGCTGCTCCCCAGCAGTTTACATGCTGGCCACCAGAGCCACATACACCCACAGCCCCTCCTGTTGGCCCCTCGAGCATGAGAAGAATGTGTAGGGGGATAAATCAGCCTGGAAAAGTGCAGTCCCACACCTCTTTCCCTAACCTCCCCACTCTCTGCTCCCCCCCCCCAAAACCCCTGCATGCAGCAAAACTCACTCCTGGCACCATGGGGGCTGCCAAAGGAGGCAGGGGCCAGCTGTGGGTACTGCTCATCTGTGAGATGTGGGAGACTGGCAAAAGGAGCAATGATTGTGGCAGAGGCTGGGTGTTGAGATCTTCCAAAGATGCTACATGGCTTCCCAGGGCCCTGTAGCACCTGGCTGAGACTCACTCATCTGTTTCATCTGCATGATCCTACACGGATACCAATTAGCTAAATTACCCTAACTTTGCCCACAGATAAAATAGGTTTAAAGCTGATGTGGCATTGGCTAGGCTTAGATTACTATAGTCATTCAGCCACAACAGTTGCATTACACAGCTTTCTTTTGATATGGTTACAGTTGTTATTTATTGTCATGTATTAAGGGAGACCAAATTTGGCACTGAAGGAACTGCCATATCCTTGCACCTTCCCCAGAAGCACCTGGTGCTGACCAATGTTAGAGACAAGATACTGAATTGATGGGCAATACGGTACGATGCCTATACATGAGTGCAAAAGCTGCTCTGACATTTGCAGCACATCAGAGCAGACTTGATTAAATTGAGCCTCCTGGAGCATGGCAATTACTGTGGTCCAGCCAGCCTTCACATCACACGTATAGGCATCCCTGTGCTTCAAAATGGCAGCAGAGGCACTTCCACTAAAGTTTGTCTAATGAGCTTTAATTCAAGTGCTCCCATCACCGTTTTGAAGCACAGGGACGCCGATACACAGGATCCCGTGGCACTTTAATTAGAGTGCTCTAATTAAGTGCCCCTCACCTCAGGGAGTGGGGGCACCAGAAGCAGCAATCCCCAATTGTGCTGACCAGGGGGGTGGGAGGAGTGGGATTCCCCCCATGGCCAATTGTGCTGACCCAGAAGTGCCAGTGGTTGGCATGCCCCCCCACCACCAGGAGATTGCTTCTCCTGGTGCCCCCACTCCCCAGGCAGCGCTCTCAAGGGGGACACCAAACACTCTTGCCTGCCCACGTCACCTGTCACCTAAGCGGGGAGCGTGGCCTGACAGGGGGTGCATGTGCACTCCCTACACACCCCCTCCCCCTGTGCACCCCCTACATGTCACCACTACCACGTAGACATTCAGTTTCAGGAGAATCACTCCTCTCCCAGGAGAAGCCATGAGTATGTAGATGTTCAGGATTTTTCTCCCAGAGCAAAGAGGTCTGAGAACAACCAATCTTGTTTCTTCTGAACAAAAAGTGAATGTATGTACAAGTTCTCTTTTGAGAGAAGCCAGTCCACCAGCACCCCAGGATGCCTAGCAACTCCCTCCCTCCCTTTGCCCCAGGTGGAGAGGGGGACAGTGTTGCTCAAGCTGGACTCTTCTGCTCCAAAGCAGAAAGGAAAACATACCTCCTTGGAAATCCTACTTTGCGCTGCAGGGAGACACAGCCTGCAAGGAAGTCTGGGTCAGCCAATCAGGGCTGCCCTGTGAACTGCTGCAATCTTTTCAGTTTGCCCAAGACAGAAGTCCACAATACACGCCAAGATACGTGCACAAGGGCTCCCTGGCTGCGCAACATGAACACTGCAAGCTCTCTGCTCTTCAGGGGCTGTTTTGAATGTCTATTCAGGCATCTCCAAGTAAGTTTCTTTTTTTTTCCCTCCCCCCACCAAGTGTGGGAAAATTCTCTTAGGTCATTTGAACATGGGTACACAGCCCATGGTGCCACATCTGTCTTTATACAATGACTATTATGCCTCAGTCAGAACAACAGCAACCGCCCTGGCTGAGTTGACAGTTTGAGGAATGGCAGATTTTTAGCCATAAGCTTCTAATATGTATTATTTTAACTATTTTTATTTGTGAACTATTTTGTAAGGTTCTTTTAAACCCATGCCATTGATTTTAATAGAGCATGTCTTGTGATAGGTCTTGCAATATTTATACACTTTCCCTAGGAACTACTTTATAGGGCTCCAACTCAGAATCCAATATATTTCAGCTTTACTGAAAGGACTCCTTTCACTCACCCAAGCATCTGTTACAATTTTGGCCTAATAGAAACTTAACTGTGAAGAAGTCTAGCTTGCAAATAGACTGCTAGAAAGGCAGCACAAAATATTCAAGTACTTTTTTCAATTTAGTTGCTCTCAACAAGAACAACTCCATTGTCTAGGAACTGACTGAACAAAATGGCAGGATCTACAGAGGGTGTGGACACTCTTACTTTGCCTTGATTGACAGGAATTCCATTGTAACATGCCAAGGAAGACCACCATAAATAATTTGTAAATCTTCCCTGCAAGTTAAAGACTATGTACAGACATCTGGGCAGGTTGCAGAATGCTGGGAGGGGTTGGGTGGAGCTAAAAATAGCCCAATGCCAGGGGGGGGTGGGTAGGGAAAACACAGCCCTGGGCTGGGGCCAGTGGCTGTTCTTTCCCAGCCCCAGGGCTATGCTGGGAACTGTACAGTTAGATCAGTGTTGCTGGACCTGATTTAAGTTAGGACTGCCTTCAAGGTACAGTGAACGTAGATGAATATCGCCATTTTAGACCAATCTAACTGTCCTGATCTTCTGTACAATTCGCACTTAGACTGATCTAGCTAAGGATCTAAGTGTAGAAGTATGGACCTAGGCAAACTAAGTTAGATCAGATGGTCATTTTAAATACGATTTAACCTACCCAAACATCTGTTTGAACCCAAAGAGTCACATTTAAACAATTTTTAATAAGTTTATCAAATACACCCCTCGCTCCAAAGGCAAGTTATGCAGAGAGTAAATTTTTGTCAACATGAAAATTTGTAAGACATATAGTAACATCATGCTATTTAGAACATAGGTGATATGTAGGGGGAGCACGTGCCCC
>NW_017728949.1:47866871-47875700 GCF_001723895.1 Crocodylus porosus | reverse complement strand
TTGGCCCCTGCCAGCACTTCCAGTTTTGCCAACAGTGCTACCATCAGCCACTGGGGACCCCCCCCCTTCAACTCCACCCCGATAGCCGATCAGCCGCTGGTGCCCCGCCAGACCCTGAAGGCACCAGTCACCCATGATTTAGAACAATTAAGAATGAACAGATATGTTTGGGACTAAACATAACTGCTTTATAAAATAACAAAAGGAATATAACATGTCCCAAGCAAAACAGATAACTATTACTGTAGCATTTGCCAGATGAAACAAATGCTGATGCAATAAAGTATTTATTTTACTGTATTCATCCTTAAATTATTAAAAATAAATATATAGTGAGACTTCCATCACCTTCAAACTATGAGTAAAATCCAGGTCTCAGTAATGCTTCTTTGCCGTGCTTATATAAACAAGCCCTAAGGGAAAACAAACAAACAAAAACTCATTCACTTAGTCTTGCAATAAACAAGTAATCTTATGAGTAAAGTGAGTAGAGCAACTCTTTCTGAGAGGAAAGAAGCTTTACAGATGTGACAGCAAAACTGTTCTTTCACCTTAGCATTCAGTTAACTATTTCAGCCCCCGTCCACAGGTTATCCAAAGGAGTAATACATAAAATATTAGGTTTTACTATAGCGCATGAAAAAACTTCAGTATTTCCATCATCATCTTTATTTCCAAAAAAGTGCAATTGTGCCATTAAAAAAAAAAAAAAAAAAAAAGTATACATTTTTTTTTTGGTCAGTCTCAACAAATTAGTTTGCACATCTTTTTTCCAAACAGAAAAAAAAAAAGCAATCCCATATTTAAACTGAATGGTTGGTTCTCTAGCACTTAGAAGCTGGAGGGCTAGGAACTGTTTGCTTGGCAAGTAGAAGCAGGACGAAAAAGAAAAAGTGTGAGTAGTACCTAAAAATAAATTGAAGGACAACCTTACTAGGCAGATAAGATAATGTGGTGCTTGTTTGGGTATATTCATTTTACTAAAGTAATCACTAAACATTTTTGAAGCCTTCAATTAAGTCAGTCACTACACACGCCCCCTTTTACTTCATTTAAGATTATAGATAAGAACAGGGAGGATATTTCAGGATGAGCTCTGGAAAAAAAATCAAGTGAAAAAAATGCTTGGGAAGTGGGGAGTGGCATCTGGGAAACAGTCACAGGAGGCCGCTTAGAAACAGACTAGAAGCTTTCCAAAAAATGTTAAAGAATCTGACACGACTCTTTTGGACAAGCAGTAAGAATAACCTTCCAGGGTTCTCTCATCACTAGTGATAATTATCTTTAAAGGAGTAGCCTCTAAAGAAGGAAACTTTATTTATATAAATAGCAGAACATGAATAATAGGAAGTTTTCCAGGTCTTTTAAATATGGATTTGACTTTTCTGTATAAAATTAATGAATACCAGACTATGCCACCTACACTTTTAATGGCCTGCTTTCAACAAACTGAAAAGATGCACTGCCACTTACCTTGCAGTAGAATAATTAATTCATTTGCAATTATTTGTCCAATGACTACCAAAAAGATAGTCGTCGTTTTTGATATTTACATATATCAGAATCTCTCTCATTTAGAAACAAGGGAAACATTACGGTGTTGGAAGAAATAAAAATATATTATCCACCTTCTCCCCGGCCCATTTTTAATCCAAGTCTAGTAAACTTCTTCAATAACCCGTCATGGAGACATTAAGTTCAATAAACCAAGTTCTGGGGAGAAGCAATATTCCATTTAGAGCATAAGCAAGGTATTTATTTACTACAGGAAAGGACACAAAAGAAGCTCCTACTGGCTTGGCCAAAAAAAGAAAACCACTGTTTTAGAACTGCAGATATATTTCCCCTGCCTTCATAATACCTCAGGTCCAATTTTCTGACATTTCATGTATAGGCAGACATTAGGTAACCAGTCAATAAAAAGGAACTTCTTGACAAATGCATCCCAATATCTTGCTATCTGTTGACTAGCAACTTCACTGACAGGCACTGCCTGCCTCTTTCCAGGGGCAGAAGAGCTAAAGATGCCCTCCACTCCACACCATTAAAGCAGAGAAGCACACAAAGAAAATGAAATAAGTGTTAATATTGGTGAACTATGGGCACAAAATATGTTAACAATAGGCCACAAAGAAAAAAGGGATGCAGAATGAACTAACGCCAAAGGGTGTGAACTGCAGGTAGAAGACAGCCTTAGAAATCAGAACTGGACAATGGAGGAAATAAAATTTGAGGATGGAAGGAATGAGGTGCCCTGAAGCATGCAGGTCCATTGTAGCAGACTCGGGAGAGAGTTAAAAAAATTCTTCCTTCTATATATAAGGGTCTTCCAGTAAAGACAGCAGAGAGAATGAACTCAATTTTTTTTCCAGAAGTCAGCCTAACAACAGGAATTCCACCAAAGGCAGCAAACACATTAAAAGCAGTTTTTAATCACATACTGTTAAGAGAGACAACACCAAGGATGGAATCAGTGAGGTCATATAGCAGTGTGGGTGGAGACGGTTAAAAAAATAAAACCACAGGAGAGGAGAGAAATGAAAAACTATCAAAGTTATTAACAGAGAATATGGAAAAGAGAAAAGAAGAGAAGAGACAAGGAAGAAGGTGAAGAATGTTCAAGTAGTGGACAGAAAGTGGGAATCCAAGGCCTGTCTTCAAGACAGAACTACATTTGATGAATAAGGATCAAGAAAGGAGAAAATCAGATTAACAGAGCAGTCAAACTGCTATAGCAGAGAATCATTGTTACAGCATACACTTAAATTAACCTTTGGAATTTCTGAAATCCTCTTATATAAATTCAGAAGTGTCACCATTAACACCTACCCCCCCATGCCATGGATAATAACCTTTTTTTTTTTTTTTCCACATCTTTCTCACTGTGTGAATCAACAGCCAGATTACTTGGTTGGTGCACACAGTTGCTCACACACCCGCCCCCCCAAGGGCAGAACCCCAGCAGTTACCTTGTTTATTTGTCTTACCTCTTTGTTAACATAGTTTGGCTCTTCGGTTGTGTTTGATCCAGTCTAGAAACGTTACACCATCTATCAATAGAATCATGTGTGCAAGCCACTTTTCTACCTGCACTTAAAGCTGTTATGCTAATAAGATGTATAGGACAAGGACTTAGGATCTTATGAGTTTTACAGAGCCAAGTACACCAATACTGTTTAAAAAAAGAATGTGCAGTCATTACCAAATATCCAGCTGTCAATGCATTTCCTTCTCTTTGATTTAAAATAAAGTTCAGACACCTAGTTAATGCAATGATCTAAAAAAAGTGACTACTCAAAGATAACATTTTTCTGTTTACCCAAACTAATGTTATATGTGCAGCACCAGTTCAAGTTTTCTTTCACTACTCTGCTCTTGGGCCACCATCGTGACCTATGACCTAGAAGTAATGCTAGCAGAAGTGAGAAAGAATGTTATTCTTTTAAACCTTGGGTTTGTTAATAAGTCTCGCAGCAAGTGGAGATGGACATTATATAAAATAAGCCTTTGGCTCAGTTTTGATTACATTAATCACCGCAGTAGTGATAACTGTCAGCCATTAAAGCCTGGCTTAAACTCTGCCAATGGTAAACCTAAACTGAAATGGTCTGTATCCAATTTGGACTTATTAACAACCTATATCCCATTTTATCTTTCTATAGTTTTTCCACTGTCTCTGTCTATAGGATATTTAAGGTTCAAGTTTCTACTAACCATCAGAGCAAAAACTCCAGAAATTAGTGGTTGGAGAGCAATAATGTCATCCTTAGATCTGGTTCCTCCAGATCAATGTTAAAAAACACACTACTGCTATACATCACCTCAACAATGTATGTCATCTTTCTTCCCAGAACCCAGCACCGGATGGGAAGCAGTTTCTGTAACCCTTTAGTCAGGATTGCAGTGACAGCACCATACACTAGACACTGCCCTGGAGGTGGGCAGGGAGGGGAGGCAGGAACTGTGGTAACAGAATACTAGTTATTTCAAGTGTCAGAAGTGGCCAGACATTTGGATTTCCCCCCAACATACACTCTGCCACCTCTTTAAATTTTAAGAACACACACGCACCTTATAATGTTCAGTGATGAAATCCATCACACATTACAAGAGAAAGTTGAGTAGGGTTACCATATGTCCAGGTTTTCCCCAGACATGTCCTCTTTTTTGGCCCCATATCTTTGTGTCAGGTGGGTCTTTGTGTCAGGTGGGTTTTTAAAACGTGAGAAAATGTCCGGGTTTTTGCTTTGCCTCTGCTTTCCTGGGCTGGCTGCTTGGGGTTGGGAGCAGTGGGCAAGGCAATTGACTGTTAGGAGTCACATGCTCCCCACATGGGCCCCGGCAATCTGCTTCCAGGTAAAGAGACACTGTGCATGCGTGCGTGCAAGCATGCACGCAGTCCTGCTGCCCAAGCTGCTCTTGCAGGTCAGGGGTATGGGGCACCAGCAGGGCAGGAGGCTATGGGTCAGGAGCTCCTTGGGCAGCAGGGCTGGTGGGGTTAGGGGTCTGCAGGTTGGAAGGGAGAGGCACCAGCAGCACTGCCTCGAAGACAGGAGGCTGTGGGTTGGGAGTGGGGTGGCAGGGACTTAGGAGTGAGAAGCAAAGGCAGGGCACAGGCAGATCACTGCCCCCCGCAATCACATTTTTATTCCAAATAAGGCCTTCTTATCCTGTTCCATTAGTGTAATTTAATAATAAAGTGTTCAGTATTCCAAAAGTTGTTTGGGTTTAAAAAAAAAAAAACAGAAATATAAAAAGGAAGTGAGACTGTCCTGTAAAAAGTATTACATCTTAATTGAAAGTTAATAGACTCATGAACAAAATTTGTCTGGAACACAGGGCAAAAATATTACTTTATGGGAAAGATGCAGAGAAAGAATAGGAACTGTATAATCAGTGGCATTTGAGAGAATTTAAGATCATGGCTTTCCCGGCTCTAGCACAGAGTTAGCATTGTTTATACTGCTCTGGGGGCTGCTCAAAGATTTAAGGAAAAAAAAAAAAAAAAAAAAAAAAGATAACTAAACCTCATTTTCCAAACCAAGTAATTATATTTCCAGAGCAGAGGTGGAAACCAACAGTCTTCTTCACATATTTCCCTAAATATTTAATACATTTATGAAAAAATATATAACCATCTTCTTTGCAAATCCTTAGCAAGTTTTTAAGGATTAAGAGCAAGTGCACACAAAGTGAAGATTTAACTTTTAATCGCTAAAAAAAAAAAAAAGGGGGTCTGGGGCTCACCCAGTGAAAGAAGAGAGCAAACTCCTGTATTGCCAAACAGATAACTTTATATATGTGTGCGTGCATACACACACACACACACACACACACACACACCACCATCCACCCACCCACCCCCCAAGGCAACATTTTTCTAGACACATTAGGATCCATCCTTAAACCTGAAAGAGCTCTTCCATTGTTTGCAATGAAAGAAAAATATAGTATAAACCATAGTATGTTTTTATATAAACATCTACTTGCATGCTTTGGAATGGATAATGTTCTAGCAAGTGAAAAACAACCAAATACATTTCAATTCAATAAGGTTCTAGCTGTGCCATTCCTCTTCCTATACAAAGAAAAAATAGTTTGAGAGAAAAAAAAATGCAGTCATCCACATTAGAAATGTGCCAATAACACCACATATTTTACTAAAGAAAGATCTATTTGCTACAAGAATTTTCTAATCTACCTTCCATATAAAAGGTTAAACCTCAAAACTGTACAGTTTTGGTTGGGATTTAACTGGAACTGTCATAGTTTTTGCCTCTCCAGGGGACAGGTCAAAGTAATATTTTTCTTGAAGGCTCTATTGTTGCCTGCTGCACAAATCAGAGAATTTCCTCTTCATTGTCCTAACAGTGGACACAGCCATAGAAGTCTAAAGAACCCAGTCAACAGCTGGGTTCCTCTATATCCCCCAACACCTGGAGGTCAACTGCTAGGGCCCCCATTAGATTTCACTGCAGTACTAGCCTCAAATATGTACAGCAAAGAAGAAAAATTGGGCCAAGAACTCAGGCAACAAGCAGTTCAAGTGAACATAAATTAGAATGCCAGGTCTGTGGCTAAAAAAGCAGGTAAAAATAGGGCAGGAGGGAACATAAAAAACTGAAATCAGATGTTTTTAGTTTAAAAGTATAAATGTTATTGCTCATTCCTCATGCCACTCTACCTAAAGATTTTTTTTTTTTTTTTTTTGTGAAAAGGCTCTGCCGTCTCTTTTTCTATTCCTTGGTGCCTCCTAACCCCTTGATTTCTACATGCCATTTCCATCACAGTAATAGCAGCTTACATACGGATGCAGACAGACAAGAACAATTAGCCCTTACTAGCATGCAGTAATTTAAAAAGAGATCTATCCAACCCAGAAGTGGACCAGCTTCAACATTTAACTTCATAGAAGAATGCCTCTGATCCCCGCTGGACACTGTTAAGCTGTATCTGACAAGGTCTTATTGTTTCCACCCAGCACATAGATAAAAGTTACTCAGGAGTTACAGTGGTTCTTATATTTCTGCCAGCCAAACTGTTGTCTTGTGTGCACTTTTACATACAAATCACTGGGACAATAATATGCTCTATGATCACTTCACTAGGAAAAAAAAACAAAAAACCAAACACTAATACTAAAGTGAAGTGATTCAGTATTGCAAAGAGTTTGTAATTGTTTTAATGGAAGCCTGAAGTTCTGAAATACTTTTTCTTTCATATGCCTTTGACACCAGTGTTCGACCCATTAGTTCAGTACTGACCCTTATTTTTCCTTCTGACAAGATACCATTCCTCTCGGGCAAAGTTTTTTTGGGGGGTGAGGGAAGGGAACACCGTCTGCTTTCCTTTATCTATCTATTACCCTCTCACACATTTTTTCACCCTAGTATCCATATTCCCTAACCCCTAAAGTTCCTTTGATCTCATTCCCACAGCAACATCCTCTGATAGTGAAGGGCTGTATCATCACCATGGTGCTTTACAAAAAAAACACAACAACCACCACCACTAGCTCCAATTCTCAACTTGAAAAGTTTTATTGAGACCTAAACCAACTCTCAAATGTTGGAAGATGAAAAACACTGCTCTAGTGTCAAACAATTGTTATACTAGTTTCGTTTAAGTAGCTGCAGTATAAAGTGCCAGTAAGTAGCAGCTTTTGGATAGCTGCCACATAACTCAATAGCCTCTATGACAGTTATACATTAGAACTATTTAATATTAAGTGGCTCTTTATTGATACAAATATAAAAGAGGCCCTATGGGCATCTTTACCTGTGCTTGGGGGGGGGGGGGCGGCAGGGTGCTTTAATTAGAGCAACTCTCTGGAGCTGCTCTAATTTAATGTATTCAGCATCCAGTGTTTCAAAATGGTGGTAGGGGCATTTTGACTAAAGCTCATTTGACAAACTTTAGTTAAAAAAAGTGTCCCTCCCACCATTCTGAAGTATGGGCACTCTGAATACGCAAGATGTTGAGGCTGGCATGCTCCAGCAGGCTCAATTACAGCACATCGGAGCAGACATCCTGCATGTCTACATGTACCCCCTCATTCCGCAATGATCTTTTAGTTTCTATTATCTACACTCCTTAATTGTTGCAGGATTTCTCTTGTACTCTAGGATTAAATTGCTTGTTAGAACACCACCAGAACAGAGTTTAATTTCATGAAAACCTCAGGTCAGTATTTGTCAACAATTCAAAGATTTCAATGGGTGACTACCTTTATTCAGGAGAGGCAGTTCCATTTATGGGCATGGGCATCCAAGTCTGAAATGTAGCTATATTGACAACACCATGTCAGCCAAATTTCTAATTCTAGCTAAATTAGTATCATAAGCACAACCATCTTACTCTTTTTCTTCATTGTCTACATCTGTATGGATTAAAATTCTTCAGTTCTGTAGAAATTTTGCTTTAAGAATCCTTATTAAAAAAAACAAAAAACAAAAAACCACACACCCCTAACAGAACTGCAAGCAAGGGGATGAAAAAACAAACAGAAACAAAAAAACACCTCCACACAAACAAACCCCCATCAAGTCTGACCCCCCCCCCATGGCAGGGGGTCGGACTTGATGATCTGCTCAGGTCCCTTCCAACCCTACAAACTATGAAACAAAAAAACCCAAAACCATAAGACCTGTACCGACAAACAAACACTGCTCCCCCCTCCCCTGGTGTCTTTGCTGTGCCAGGAGTGGCCCCATGCCTCCCAAATGTAGTAACTGGACATCAGGACATGATGGAAGCAGCTCTGCACTGCTCAGACACAGAGACCAAGTGCAAGGACAAGGCAAGGGCAGCAGGGGCCTTTGAGATCCTGGGACAGGTAAGACCTTCCTCCCCTTGCTACTTGCTCTTTAGTACTTGGCACCATTCTCCACCCACTCCTCCCCCAGGAAAGTTTTGCCCAGGGTGCCAAACTTGATAGTTATACATCTGGTCCCTCACACCAATTTATTTTTAAAAGTTAAAAATGATGTTATATACAGAGTTAGTGGTATTAATAAATCAACAAGCAGAAGGAACTCACCCTCCTGCTGGCTGACACCAGCCCGGACATAGAGGGGATTACAGAAACGTGGTGGGACTCAACACACAATTGGGCGGTGAATGTCAAGGGCTATAGGCTGTACAGGAGGGACAGGACAGGAAAGAGAGGTGGGGGCGTGGCTCTCTATATTAAGAAGGAAACACATCCTCATCAATTAGTAAGGAGTCAGGGGAGGGGCACTCTGAAGTGCTTTGGGTTAGGGTACAAGGCAGTCGAGGGGAAAGAGACTTAATGGTGGGAGTCTACTACAGACCTCCCAACCAGGGAGA
>NW_017728949.1:47862844-47866860 GCF_001723895.1 Crocodylus porosus | reverse complement strand
GGGTCGTTTGACCCCAGTACTCTTTCCTGCCATGGCAGGGGGTCGGACTAGATGGTCTGTTCAGGTCCCTTCCGACCCTAGAAACTATGAAACATGTATTCTGATCTGTCAAAAATGGGTGAGGGGGGAAATAATCAAATTACATCTTCCTGCCTTCCAAAAGTCATCAGCATACACACTTACATCACCATAATTGTGTCAGGGTACAGAGCCATTAGTTAATAACTTCTTAGTTGCCCGCTCACAAGAGTGGAAGAATTTCTTTCTGAACTTGTAAAACCCCACGATAACATTCATCCGTCTTGAAAGCAATCCCAGTTGAAGAGAAAATAGTAAAGTTTACTCCTGCTTCCCCCCACAAAACTACAAAAAACATGTTCAACTACAGTAGTTTCTATGGGATGATTATTTTTTCCTCAGATAAACATTAGGCTAAATGCAAACATTTTTTCTTTGAGAAAAAGAGTATGGGAAACTTCTTCAAAAGCCTGTCTCAGTGCAACAGATGGTAAAAATTCCACAGAACAAAGTCATGTTAATGCATCACTATAGTGATCTACAGTAGACTACAGACCATAACACCAGGTCCAAGCCATGTGTATTTTTCCACCCTAAGTAAAAATTAGCTCTCAAAGCAAACACCACAACCCAAAAGACACCCACCCATGATTCAACTAAGTGTTTCTAAAAGTGTACTACTAAACTTTAGGGTTGATGGTCTAAGGACATAGGTAGACAAGGTTCTTTGGGCAAGTGTGATCTCCTTTATTTGCCCACCTAAATAGTTGGAAAAATTGTTCTTTGCAAGCTTTGGGACACAACACCGTTATAGGCATAGGGAGAGTTTGCTGGTGTATTCCCATTCCCTCTGATCTTCAGTGCTATGTATTTGCATATTCAGACCTGCATTTTGCATATTGACTTCTATTTTACCCAGGAGAGCACACATTACCCCAGTAAACTTTCCCTATGCCAGAAGAAGGGCATTTATGCCCGGAAACTTGCAAAGAACAATTTTTCCCAACTATTTAGTTGGTCCAATAAAAGTTTTCGTCTAACCAAAGAATCTTGTCTGCCTACTACTAAACTTGAAATTTAGCATCTCTCTTGCACAGTGGTACTCAGTCTTTTAGTGGCAGGCCACATGCTTGCAACCTGGCTGCACTACAACCCCATTCTGGTGGGGGTAGAAAGAAAGTTGGCTGCCAGTGTCAGTAGGAGAAAAGAGAGAGCATTTACCTGAGATAAACAACACTTAACCTTGGGGGTGGGGAGAGAAAAAAAGAAAACAGGTAGTGCAGCCGAGGGAATCAGTAGTACTGCACAGGGCAGGGAAGGAGACACCAAACTGAACTGCTTGCCATTGATCCCTTGTGCCATGGGACAGATCAAGTCACTTTGCAGGGGAATAAATCTGACCCGTACATTGAGCATCACTAATCCCAACCAATACATTTATCAATTACTATATCCAGGAATTTCTTTAAATAGTCATGTAAGAACAATTATACAGGAAAAACACAACCTTTTTTTCAGCCAGTGCATATTAAAAGTATTTTCTAAAGTCCACCTGGGTAAATTGGCAGTGAAAGACGTAATGCTGTTATCCTTTCTTTTGGAAATTTATTCAAAGGAAACAATTATTTCAAAACACTCTCCTTTCTAGATTACAGTCTTTCCTATAACCTCATTCAAATTGTAAGGACCAGGAATCGTCTCTGTGCACAAAACCGTTGTATTGGATCAAATAGACAGCAGCAAAGTAGACCGATTCACATGACAAAAAGCATATATGTCGTTTTGAACCTGTGAAATTATAAAGTGAAAAACTTGCAAAATTTAGGCATTGGCAGTCATTTGGGCCAATATAGTACAAGAGGAAAGTCTTCCTCAGATAATTGTGTTGAATATCTTGAATTTGTTGTTCTACTTTCACCACTTGCAAGGAACTTTTCATGCTGGTTGGATATACTGGACATGTAGAATGAAGAACAAACAACTCAAGATTCACCTTATCTATTGCAATTTTAAAAAGGTGCGAGAGTCAGCTTTTGTAAAAAAAGTTAAAGGGAAGACAGAAAAGAAAAAAAATCAAATTTGTAACAAGGAAGAGTGGATGGGGAAAAGTTTTTGCACAAGACTTAAAAAGTTAGGCAATTCATATATTAAGACTTTTTTCCCCCAATATTGTTACTGACCAAAATTTATGAACATAAGCACAGATTTACTAATTCTGCAGTTCTTGTTTCAGGCAAGTTGCCAAGTAAGTTAGACCACTTCTGACAGTCCCACTGAAGAGACAGTTTTGCCGATATCTGTTTTACTGTACGAGTCTCTCTAATTACGAAAGCGTATTTTGATTAGTACTTTGCATGGCAGTTTCCTTATGACTTATGTGGAAAGGGCAGTCAGTAATTTGGGCCTTCTAATTCTGATGCAGGCAAGATACCAATTTCAAATCAATTCAACAAACAAATCCATTTATTAGAGCAAAATAGCTGGATCACAAAATAACAACAGTAAGCAATTACTCCTTACTTCATTAGTAGTAGTCATAATAATAACTGGTTTTGCCATAATCAAATTAAAAGATACTAGGTATGCCATTTTATTATATGGATAATCAGAGAAGCTGTACTTAAAACACTGTATTCACAGGCATCTGCTTCAAGTAAAAAAAAGTGTCAGTCAATAAAGCGAGAGCATTTTTTAGAAGGCTGAGCATGCCAATGAAAGATTTCTGTCGTAACAAGCTTGGAAGAAAGAGCAACGTTTGTTCCTATGTTGCCTAGAACATACCTGCAGGGCTGAACAGACCAGACGCTTCATGAGCTCCACTTTCAGCTTCTCAAAACTGAAACATGCTTATTGACCGACGTGTGAAGAGGCATTAGGAAAATGGCATATTGCCGATTTGCAGAAAGAAAGCAACCACCAAAATTCTGGCCCATGACCTGTGGATTATTACGTGTCACTAGTGCCTTAAAGCAACTGTCAGAACCAAGGTAAGAACGCAAGAATCCATATGATCATTGCCAGGTTAAGAGCAGCAAGTATACCTCCTTATCTGCTCCACCAAGAGGCTTTTAGGTGGTTAAAAACAATAATTTTTAAAAATCCTGTTTACCTTTCCCACACGGATGCGGTCAGCTTTTTGCTTTCAGCTTCCGCAGTTCCCCTCTATCTGAACAGTGTCATTTTCGCCACCCTCTACTTAGTCCAACTTCCTGGCTCTCAGAAATGAGTACATTGCTGCAAAGTTGGGCTAGCGAGACTCCCCAGGAATGTCTCTCCTATTCAATTAAGCCATTCTTAGCTAGTGCTTTTGCTGGTGTCTGCTGCCAAACTCGATACAGACCAGGGCATGAAGCAGCAGGCTCAGACTTGCTTCTGAGACCTGGTGGCAGGCAGCTTCTGGGAGAGCCTACACCTAGCAGAGAAGGAGTGCTAGCTTTTCACGCGTCAAATCTGCTCTCGCAGGCCGTCTGTCTCCAGTAGGTGACACGGCGCTGCTCCGCAGGACCTTGTTGCATAAGAGGAAGCGTGAGCATGTACACACACACCCCGACTTGCTGGGGCAATGCCAGGTGTACACACACACACACTCTGTCTCTCTGTCTCTCTCCCTCTCTCTGACCTGCTGGGGCAAGGTACCCACACAGCCCGGCTGGCGGGTGAAGGGGCCCAGGTTTCAGAAGTCCGAACTCACACAAGGGACAAAGCAGCTCTTTCATTTTCCTGGGGCCGGGTCCCCAAGCTGTGATACACGCACCCCTGGGGGTGGGCAAGACACCCCTGGGCTAGGCGGCCGAAATTGTGCGATGGCGCAACTGGCTCTCGGTATCAGCAGAACTGGCTCGCGGGGGTTAAAACACGGGCGCCCGCCGGTAGCGGGACGCGGCAGCTGGCAAATTAGGCAGCGAGAAAAAGTTGGGGAAGCTCCGGTGTGGCGCAAGCCCGCCGGCTCGGCCCGGCCCTTCCCCGCCGGGCTCTGCGAGCCCCCGGCCCGCTCGGGC
>NW_017728949.1:47856083-47862669 GCF_001723895.1 Crocodylus porosus | reverse complement strand
GGGAGGCTGGGCGCAGCCCCGCCGCGGCGGGCCGGGGCAGGGCGGCTCCGGGGCTGGAATTTTCCTCTTTCCCGGCGAAGCGCCCGGGCGGCTGCGAGCGGCTCCGCTTCCCCATTCCCGCCGCCAGGAGGCCGGGCACAGCGCCCTGCAGGTGGGGAGGAGCCGGCCTGAGCGGAACCTGCTTCGTACCTCGCTGCCCCTCGGCTGGGCTGCGCGGTCCCTGCTGCCTCCTCTCGGCCCTCGCTGCTGAGACAGCGGCCCTTCTTGTCCCCGTCGGCACGAAGGGGACAACTCCCCGCTCGCAAGTGAGGGGCTCGCGGAAGATGTCCGCCCCCGGCCGCCTGCGAGCACCTACCGCGGGGAGGGCGCTCGGGCTGGCGTCGCGTCCCTCCGCCTCTTTACTCCCTTCGGGTAGGAATCCAACCGCCGGCGAAATGAAACCGACTCGTCCGCCAGCACCGGTGCGTGCTGCTGCGCCCCCGGGCAGGGTTTGCCTCCTGCTTGGCTCATTAGTGCAGCGCTGCTTGGGTCTTGGAAATGCAGAGAAATAATCATAATCATTTGAAAAAAAAAACACCAAACAGCTGGCTTTGAAATGGAAAGATTAAAAAAACAAACCAACAGCTAATTACATTGGTTCCAAACAGGCCTGGTCATGTTTAGGGTCTATTGTTACTGCAAAAGATTGAAGACACACACAAAAAAAGTTTGCCTTTTGTTTGTTCTTTGCCTCCAGCAGCTCTTTAGTCTGGTCTTGTCTGTCTGAGACATTTGGAGCAGCGCTGCTGCATGTCACAAATTGTGACTCCGTAGTTTGTTCCAGTAGTGTGAGTATCTGTATCAAACCAGGACTCAACACAACTAGATGCAATTAAGCCTTTGTTTGCAACATAGTACCTAAAAAGTTGTGAAGAGGCAAGATTAAACTGTTTCAAATTTCATTGCGATTTAATTCGTGTCAGTTTTCCAGGGGTTGTATCATTATTAAAATTAAAAATAATTATTCAGTAAGGCATATTGAAATGCAGTCTAGGCATTTCCCTTTCTCTGTTGCACTCTTGTTTTACAAGAAAGAAGAAAAGATGAAATAGGCCTGATGCCTGTTTTGTTTTGGGGGGGGTTTGCCTGATCAGTCAGACCACAGATTCCTGGGTATACACACCCTGTATAATCACACATCATAGCAGGCACGCCCAATTAATCTGTACTATTTCCTTACACAAAGAAATAAATCATTGATGAGTCAGATGGGCACTCCATGATGCAGTCTTCTCAGAAACTGTGACAAGTGAATCATTTTGAGCTGGAGGTTTCCAAGTCTGGTTCAGGGGTCCTTATGGAAGACCTCCCCCCCACCCAGTTCTAATGACTCCTCAGTCCCATGATTAATTTCTTCTTCCAAATTTCTGAGAACATCAAGAGGGCTTGTCAGGCCCATTGGGCAGTGCCTAATTCTCTAGTAACTAATTTTCCAGTGTCTAATTCTCAGCAATAATACCAGGGTCATGGCAGAGAAATGCAAAACTCTAAACTTCCTGGTTCAGAGATGACACTTTTTATTAGACCAACTAAGAAATTACAAAAAAAAATATCTTTCTGTGCAAGCTTTTGGGCACACGTGTGCTTCCTCAGGCTCAGGGAAAATTAAGATGGTAAAAGTCCCCATAGGTAGAAGATAAGCTTCATTTTGCACAGAGGAAGCTGAAGACGGATATCTGTTTCTTTGGGTACCTCTGTTCTTCTGTTCAATATTTCAGCTCAACCGTGATGGACACAGTTGATCTCACTAAATGATGATCAGTCCAGCAGTTATTGGCTCCTCTTGTAACATGTATGACATGGACATCTTTTAGATCATGTGCTCTTATAATTAGATAGTCGAGGAGATGCCATTGTTTTGAGTAGGGGTGTTGCCATGTTGTTTTGTTCCTGTCACGTTGTCTGAAGATAGTGTTAATAAGGATAAAATCATGTTCTGCACGTTTACTAAGTAAAAGGATGCCATTGGAATTGGCCTTGCCCACTCATTCCTTCCTTGTGGTGCCCTCCACATCTTAAAGTCCTGGCCAACTCTACCACTGAAGTCTCCAAGGAGGATAATCTTGTCCTGTTTTAGAATGGTAGTCAGGATTTCATCAAAATAAGTATAACATTGATCTTTCTGTTCTTCCTTGGCATTGAATGTTGAGGCATATGCACTGGTAATGGTAGAAATGAATTGTTGGTCACTTAGAGGTTGGGAGTAATTAGGTGCTCATTAATATCAACAGGGAATTCAGTCATTCATCTGATAATCTGGCTCTTAATGCTGAAACCAACACTGTGTATTTGCAGGTTTCCCTTTCCAGGTCATTTGCAGGTTTCCCTTTCCAAAAGAGTGTGTAGCCACCCTCCTCCTCCCTCAGTTGGCCTTCATCTGTATGTCTGGTCTCACTGAGAGCAGCGATATTGATGTCATATTGCCAGAGTTCTTGGGTGGCAATAGCTGTTCTGCATTCAGATCTGTCACCGTTTCAGTTGTATAGTAGGGTTCGTACATTCCAGAATGCAAAAAACATTTTTGTGTTTTGACCCCAGTTAAGGTGATCCCCCTAGAAACGGTTATCCCCTAGGAGCGGGTAAGGTAAAGTGGTATAGCCTATGTTTTGGGCACCTTTTTAGCCCCCTCCCCATGTGGGATGAGCAGAGGTGATCCTAAAAAGGACTGCTCGGTTGAGATTGAAGCTGCCCCATCACCTTCCTATCCCATGTCAAGGGTGAAATGACCCTTGATATGGGACAGGACAAGTCATATGAACATTGTCCATATGCAGATCCGTGACTACAGACTCCCAGAGATCACTTTGTCTGTTCCCGTTACCACTCATTCACTGCTGCAGCACTTCCAGAAGTTAAGAGTATTTGTATTGGTTATTGTGGTAGATGTTGTACCAGTGGGAGAAGCCTGAATATGACTTATTTTAAATGAGGAGGTCATTGCACATTAGCAGAGAAGAAACCTGTCTCTAGTGGCAAGGAGATCCAAGACAGCTGGGGTTACTTCCACTGCAGTCTTCATCCACCTTTGCAGTCACTGAGAAGTATGCCTTCTGCATCTGCCAGCTCCACCACTGAGGTCTTTGTGTTATGATGCACTGCTCTTCGTCTGATACCTCAGTTTTGACTTTACTGCCATGGGTGACCCTACCAGGAGTACAAGACTCCTGAGAGTGTTGCTGTTAGAGTCATTGGTACATGCAAGCCGCTCAACCCCATCAAAATGGCAGTCTGTGGAATAGGAACATCATTCTAGTGTTTGGCTCAATACCAATTCAGAGTGAAAACTCATCTATTGAAATACTCATAGCACCAATTATAGAAACTCTGTAATGGCAGAGAGAAAAGTAACAATTAGCATAATGTTTCAACACAAGAGTGTGGGGGTGTGGGGGTGGGTGTGTGTGTGTGTAGGGGAGGGAGCTTAAGGAGATGTGTGGCAACAGTGGCAACTGCAAGTGAGAGAGGCACTTTCACCATCTCAGCTGAGGAGGAAGGAGATCATCAGTTCTTAAAGACACTTTGAACTGACCTGTGTATCTTTAAAAAACCTAGAATTCCATGAAGTTTATTAAATGTTAATGACATAACAATAACAAAATAGTTCTCTGTTTAAATGTTTCCAAAAATTGCTGACAAAGGTCTTCTCTCTTGATTTTCCTATTTTTGAGAGGTTCAAAGTGCTGTGCTGACCTGAAAATGCTTATGTAAAAGGAAGTAACAGTAGCCACCTTGCAAAATGGACAAAAAACTACTCTAAATCATAGATTCACAGAAACGTAGGGCTGGAAAGGCACTCTGGAGGTCATCTAATCCAATCCCCTGCCTAAGGCAAGATCATTCCTATCCAAAGCATTCCATACAGATCATTATGTAAGCTAATACTAAAAATATACAACCCTATCACCCAACCACAAGGCACAGCACTCTGACCAACTACAGGTAAAGCAGTGGAACAACAGCAGTCAGTGTCCTGCTGCAGCAAGAGCTATTAAAGTATGCTAAAGAGATCCAAGGAGGAGGGCCATGCCCCCAAACCAGAAAATACTAAAAAGTAGGCCATTGATATTTTCTTTTACTGTAAAGCAGTTATTCTAAGAAAAGTCCTCCCATGATCTCAAACTGATTTGGGAAGGTATTGTTTGATTTTTTATTAATGTGCCAGAGAATTAATTGCATAGTTATCATGATTTCTTTCTTTGTCCATACTCAGAGGTAACATGATTAATCATTTACCTAGAAACATTAGCCCAGGTGACAAATGCTGTCCTACTGTACTCATAAAGTATTATGTGACACTATATTCCAATATTCCCGTGTGTTATCCAGGCTGACAGTTGTTAGCATAACCATGAAATTCCAGTTTGTATTTTAAAAAAAAAGTACGTCTTTCTAATAAGGTGAGTACACTGAGTTCCAGCCAACCTACTGAATGTGGATTTTTCATATGAGACATTAAATTAATAAAAAGAAGGTCTTTAGGTTCTGAATAAGCACTAACATCTGTGCCATCTTCTGTAACAGTAAGCATTTATCCAGAAGTCTTTGGGAAAATCTCCACACTTTCACCTCTCCATTAGGCAGTTAGCTGGTGGTTGCTGGCCTCCACCACAGAGCTTGCTGCAGTCCAGAGATTCTGTAGGTAAACAATTTAAATGAAAGATGCTGTAGAAATGTAAAATACCATGTACATTTTATCTATTATTGCCAGTGGTTTGTGCTATTTAAAAATTGAATAAAACGCAAGAGAAAAGAAAGGGATACATATTATAATTTTTACTGTATCCCTTTCACAAAGTGAGAAAAGGTGAGTTAGAACTTCACTCATTTGTATGCATCACTTTAATGATGGCATTTCCTGATTTGGAGATGTTTAATCATGAAACTTTAATCTTCTCTTATTATAGTTTTGTGTACAGAAAATGATTCAGATAGCATGGTAGCTGTTTTGAAGAGCATTGTGCAATAGAGGAGTGGAGTATGAAAGTGCTGTAGAAGGGTTTTTCCCTCATTAAATTAATTTTATGGTGCATACGTAAATTAGGTGGGAAGCTAAGCTGTCTTCTTCCATTAGCATTGCTTATGCACAAGTTTTCATGTGACAACATAAGGGCTAGAACACTGGACAATTTTATGACTCTTGTCAGATCCTGTAAAACCAATAAGTATTTTTCCTATGGAGCAGTCAGTAAGCTTACATAGCATCCCAATCAATAGTTGTTGCTTTTTACTGTATTTGCATTCCAGTATCTAGGTGGGGTTTGGGAGAGCATGGAGATTAATGCATTCAGCCACTGAATGCAGTACTGTGAACACAGGGATAGGTTCTTTTTGCTCATTGAACTTTTACTGTGTTATTAGGTGAGCTGAAGAACATGGCATTCATACACTCTTACATAAATGCTTCATAGTGTTGGGGAACAGGGCCCCAAGGTCACGGTGGGCCGAGCGGGTCGGAACGAAACAGGCAGGATTAGCGGCAAGGAGTCTGAGCGGTACAGGACTCGTGCGGTTTCAAATAAAGTTGATTTATTTACTTACGCTTTTGGAGCGTAGGCAGAGGAACTTGCTTGTTACAGTAAAATAATAACGTATGCACAAGGGAGTCTGTTGGTCCACGGGGTTCCTGAGCCGAGCCCTTGCTTTCTACCCCAAAGGATAGGTGCAGCTGCCCGACCTGATAGTCCCAGGACTGGTCAACAGCTTATTGATTGGGATAACAAACAACAGAACTGTAACACGAAGAACAATGTGACACCAGTCCAATGTGGATGACTGAGTAGTCGACGGTGATGCCGATGCCGAGGTCGATGCCGAAGGATGTAGTGATGTCGTAGCCGTTGGTCGAGCAGGTTAATCAGGATCGTGGTCAGTCAGATGCCAGAAGCAAGGTCGGTAGCGGGAAGATCGATACACTAAATCAGATCGAAAAATCAATGAAGAACGAATTTTGGAAACCGCACGGTAAGGGGACCGGTGGGCCTAAGGCCCTCCTGAGGAGCAGTCCCTGCAGCCGCAGCCTCTGCTCTCAGGATCCGGTCGATCTCTCCCTGTGAGACAGTCCCTACCAAGGCACCCTCTATTCTCAGGTTGAGTCTCTTCCCTGTCACTCCAGTCTCTCCCCCCCAGGGTGAGGGGCTCACAAGTCTTTTAAGGCAACCACGTAGCCAATCAGGCTGCTTTGTTCTTAGTAATTTCTAGTCTAATTACATCATGCTCTTCAGAGTTGAGCATGTTCACAGTAATAAGCGTTTGACTGACAAGCCAGATAGTTGGCAGATTTGAGCACAGCCTTGTCAGAAACTAGGTCAGATTTGATTGACAAGCCCTGAGGTCACACCAGGGGCACATGCTGGGCACGCTGTGGAATTTTCCACAGGCCTCCTCGGCTTGTCTGCGTATGATCAAACTTAACTCTTGTGTTACCAGCATACACCTAAAATTTGGTCCGGACACACAGTTTCATAGTTTGTAGGGTCGGAAGGGACCTGAGCAGACCATCGAGTCCAACCCCCTGCCATGGCAGGAAAGAGTACTGGGGTCAAACGAT
>NW_017728949.1:47851006-47855983 GCF_001723895.1 Crocodylus porosus | reverse complement strand
CACTGATGAAGATGTTGAACAGTGCGGGCCCGAGGACCGAGCCCTGCAGAACCCCACTGCCCACATCCCTCCAAGTCGAAAATGACCCATCCACCACCACTCTCTGGGTGCGGCCCTCCAGCCAGTTGGCAACCCATTTGATGTTGGAGGTGTCAACATCACAGTCCCCTAGTTTCTTAATGAGAACGGGGTGAGAGACAGTGTCGAAGGCCTTCCAAAAGTCCAGAAAGACTATGTCCACTGCTACCCCTGCATCTAAGGATTTGGTGACTTGGTCGTAGAAGGCCACCAGGTTGGTCTGACAGGACCTGCCACTAATGAACCCGTGTTGGTTGCCCCTAAGCATAATCTCCCCTCCTGGCCCTTCATGGACATGTACCAGAATAATTTTCTCAAAAAGCTTGCCCAGGATCGAGGTAAGACTAACTGGCCTATAGTTTCCCGGGTCCTCCTTCATCCCCTTTTTGAAGATGGGAACCACATTGGTCCTCTTCCAGTTCTCTGGCACCACACCAGAGCACTATGAGTGCTCGTAAAGCTGTGCCAGGGGTCCCACAATGACCTCAGCTAATTCCCTCAGTACTCTAGGGTGGAGATCGTCTGGGCCAGCTGATTGGAATACATCCAGTCTTTCCAGAAGTTTCTCACTAACCCTTGGCCTAAGTGCGCCTCCTCTAGGGCCTGAGGGGGGGCTAGAGTGGGGTGGCTGTTCTGGTCCCTGCTCAGGAAAATGGAGGCAAATAAATCATTAAATATGTTAGCTTTGTCGTCTGGTGTGATGACCAAATTTCCTAGTGTGTCCTGCAGGGGCCCTACATTACCTGGAACCTTCTTTTTGCCCCCTATGTATTTAAAAAAGGACTTCTTGTTGTCCTTGATCCGGAAAGCTAGTCCCAGTTCCATCTCTGCTTTGTCCTTCCTTACTGCCCCCCTGGATCCCTGAGCAACCGCAGTATAATCCTCCCCTCCCTTCCATTGGGTGTATGCCTCCCTTTTAGCTAGGAGACATTCCCGGATACTTTTGGTGAGCCATGGCTTTTGCACCCTCCTGCCCCCTTTTATCCATGTTGGGATTTACCTCCCTTTGGGCTTGGAGGATGGTATCCTTAAGGAGTGACCGTTCTTCTTGGACACCTGGCTCCGCTCCCCTCCCCTCCCCTCCCCTCCCTCCAGGACCTCAGTACTTCCCCAACTGCTCTCCTTATCTCCTTGAAGTCTGCCCTCCTGAAATCTAGGGCTGCTGTCTTGCTGTAGGCCTTTGCCACCTTGCACCAGATGGTGAATTCCAGCAGGCGATGATTGCTCTTGCCCAGGTGGTTGAGCACCTGCAGCCCCCTCACCAGGTCGTCGCCGGTGGCCAGCACCAGGTCCAACAAGGTGTCTCCCCTGGTGGGGCTGTGCACCTCGTCCTGCATTCTGGCTAGGAACCTATGTGAGCAGTCAGACCAGGCTGACTGCTCTTCCCAGGAGATGTCTGGAAAGTTCAGGTCACCCATGATGACCACATCCTTTGTAACAGTCCACTTTTCTGTAGAGTTCAAAACAATTTACCAAGCAGTTAAGCTTCAGAATATTTCTATAAAGTGGCTAGTATATTATTACCATAGTTACTCAAAAACAAGACAAGAGTTTTTTTTCCTCATTTAATACAGAGAATAATGCCCCTTGTCTTGGGCTCAAGTACAATGTAGTGGGGTTGGACTGGCAGCTGCTGCAGCTCCAACTCCTGCCTGACCCAAGGTCAGGGTCAGAGCTGCAGCTGCTGCCTATCCCCTTCCTCTTTCTGCTTGATTCCCCCACTACTTACTTCACCACTGCCTGCTCCCCCTGCTACCTCCCCCACTGCAGCAGTGGCAGCATCTACACATGCGGCCCTATTAGGCCACAGGAAACTAATTACATCCACAGTAGGTTAGTATTTGTAAATACAAGTACTATGCTATGGCAGCATTATTTGATGTGCCACAACTCACACATACATGCTGATGGAGCTGGCTGGGGCACAAAGGTGCTGCAATGAGAGGGCTACTAGCCAGGGCTCCTCCAGCCCAACATGCTGTGGTCCTTTCCACATGTGTAAATGTAGCATCCAGGAGCAATAAACTCATATAACTATTGGAGTAACTAGGGGCAAACCTCCTGAGTGCTCACTTGCAGGGTCAGAGTGGGGGACCATGGCAGAAAAAAAGAGGGGCTGTCACCGCATCTGTACAAGCATTCTGGCAGCAGTGATGGCAACTGGAAGTAATTTCTGCCTCCGTGAGTGGCAGCAGCCCCAGGTACCCAGCCACCTTGTTATGCCACTTCCTGCATGGTTAGTTAAACTGAAGCAAAAACATCATCATTGGGATTGGCATCTGGGGTATTTTTCTGCAGCTGCAGTGGTTGGCAGACTATTATTACCATAATATTTATCATTAGCTTTGTCCTTTTAAAGTGCATAGGTTCAAAATGTGATGTAGGTTTTACTGGCAACCTGCACTAGTAGCTTTCTTACTGGTAACCTGCACCCATGCAGAATTAGACAGTGTTATTCTTCTTTTGTTGTGCACACATAAGGGCAATGATGTTACATTTTTAACAATATTTTTGGCAGAACCCAGCAAAGAAGCTCATTAACATTTGGTGCAACCAACTACGGGATCAGGATCTAGTTCTCAGAGGGCTGTTCATACTTGATTTTTAAGGTGAGAAGGTGTATAACAAGGATTGGTATGGCTACTCCTATGCAAAGCAAAAGTGAAGAGTCCAGATTTGATCTGGACAAATCCATAGAAACAAAGCTACAGCAAGTCATCAATTTAACAGAAGAATATTATTTGACATTTATATTAAAATGGAGACTTCATTCTTCAGTTAGACCTGTACAGATGTGGTTCACATGTGTTTTCAATCAAGTCTCATTGCCGTAAGTGTGGCTATGTAAGAGTTTGCACCAATCAGAAATCAGGCCATAAAATCTTTTTATGTAAGAGGACCAGAAAATAATAGGACATCTGATATTATAACACAGGAAATATGACTATCAATATACTCTGCATGTGGTACTTCTTGTTTGAATACCAGTACTAGGAACATGGTGACTGATGGCTTTGCTGCCATCTCCTGTATTTCACTCACAGTTATAAACAGGGCTGAACTTACAGGTGGGTAACCACCCAGGTGCTGTTGTCAGGGGGTGCCACACACATGCACATGTGCACACACACACACGAGCAGCCAACACTTTCTCCCTATCCTGCCCTAGTTAATCCCTGCCCAAGGCAGGAGGAGTAGCACCCAGCCCAGCCTGCATACCCACTGTCAGCTGTTGTTCAGGAGAAGCCAGCTGGGCACGTGCAGGTGTGGTGGTGCCTGCTCCAGTCCATCCACCTTGCTCCTGTACAGCAGCAGCAGTGCTCCCCCACACAAGTCTCCCAACCCAGCCCAGCATCTCCTCCTGGGACTTTATTTTGAAAACTACTTTATTTCTGCTACTAGTAGTACATACTTAAACTCAAAGAAAGGATTCCAAAATACAAGTTTGCCCAAGGTGCCATTTCCCCTAAGGCTGGCCCTGGTTATAATAAATTACAGGTCCTTGTTTGTACCAAGGAAGAATTTAATTCTCTGATCTGGCTTTTTTTTTCCTTCGTTACAAAAGACAAGAATGGCAATGAAATCCTCCTCTAACATGTTACTGGGACATTAATAGCTTCCTTGTTTTAGAGTTCTTGGGCAAGGGACAGAGAATATTATCACAACTTACCCAGTGAGAATTTGTTGTTAGGCACTCAAAGGTAGCATTGTGAAGTGCTACTGAAAGAAGCAGTGCTCCTTTACAAGAATTCTTTTCTGCATACTGCTCACATGACCACGGAAACCAGCAAAAACCTTGGAACTGCGGTCCTCCCTGAGATCACACTTGCAAGCCTGACTGTGTTCCAAGTAACTGCCAGCTGTTTGTTCCTCTGAAGGAAGCCTTTGGAAGAAAGAAGATTCAAGTGTAAAATGAAGTTCAAGGGGTTTGAGGAGCATCCAAAATTTTATTTGACTAGAACAGTATTCTCAGCCAGGATACTGGGGCACCAGGGGGTGTAGTGAGATTCTTTTAAGGGTGCTGTTAGTTACCATGCAACATTAGTGTAACCTAGGCCCCTCTCTAATTGAAGGGATCAAAGCAGGTGCACACGCACTGTGGGAGGTGCAGGGACTCTCCTCCCATATAGATCAGAGCCAGACCACCAATGGGGGCATATACCTTTTAATACTGGGAACATAACAGACATAAATCAGAGGGTATACTGGACACTACAATGCCCCAAAGGGGCAGGATTCAACAAAGGTTAGACACTT
This sequence comes from Crocodylus porosus, assembly GCF_001723895.1. Taxonomy (NCBI): domain Eukaryota; kingdom Metazoa; phylum Chordata; order Crocodylia; family Crocodylidae; genus Crocodylus; species Crocodylus porosus. Next base: position 47,851,648 of record NW_017728949.1, on the reverse strand, counting down.
ACAATCATTGACAAAACAGGGTTAACAAAATATAAAATTCAAACAGCAGATCAAACAATACGGGCTGGTGAAATATACAAAGGGCACAAAATGCAAAATGTCAAATGACAAGGAAACATAGGGCCTTGGTACCTGGAAGGAGAGAAAACACTATGGCCCCTTTCCACTGAAAGAAGACATGCTTTTTGTATCTTACTCACCCCAAATGAGACTTGAACCCAGAACTCCTACACAGTAGGCAGAAATGCTGCCACACAGCCACCACCAGCTAGCAGTTTGGATCTTCCCAGAGCCTGGCCTTACATTAAGCTGCCTGGCCTCTGGGGGAGCTGGAAGCAGAGCTGGGAAACCCTCAGGTCACTGCTCAGATCCTGGCTGGAGCAGGGGCTGAAGCCTCTCCTGCTGGCTGCAGCTTCTCATAGGGGAGCCCAGTGGGGAACCTCTCCTACCAGCTGCACACCGTGCTGCTGAGGGTCCCACTGCTGCCTGCAGGTCCTGCTCTTTCAGGCTCTTCTGGGGATCTGCTCCTGGCTCAGCTCTGTGAAGCTCCTTCCTTGTTGTCTCTCTCCTGAGTCAGCCCATGCTGCCCCTTTTATTCCCCTCCCGGGCCATTGGGTCTCCAAGGGGCCAATTGGGACACGG
>NW_017728949.1:47839320-47850906 GCF_001723895.1 Crocodylus porosus | reverse complement strand
TCCAGGTGACCCAAGGGGCCAATCGGGACACAGGGGCGGGGGGAGTCTCTGGGGCCTGACTGGTGTGGAAAGGGAATCCCAAGTTCTCCAATCATCTTTTGCCCTTTCAAAACCCCTGGGCTAGGTCACTGCCAGCCAGCCTGTCACATTAGCACTATTAGATGTGCAAAGCCCTACACAATTTACAAGAAAAACGAAGAGGCCATGTTCACACATGCACTGGTATGCACTTGTAGTGGCATAAATAGTGCTGGTAATTTGTGCCACAGCCCATGCACCTGAATGTGTGCTTTGTCATGTGACAAATTGTGCCACTTTGGGCAATTTGCCCTAGCCCAGCTCTTCCTGACTCTTCAGCCAGGGGGAGCTGAAGGCTGGGGCCAGCACCTGTGCTTGCCCCAGCAATATAAACTGCTTTTTCAAAAATAGTGACAATATTGACATTCCTTAGGTCAGCAGAAATTTTAAAATGGTGGCCTGGTGTGCAGGGCCACCTGCTCTTAGGAGCTTCTCAGGCCCAGCCAGTTGGTGTCTGGGAATACTAGCCCCCTGTGCCAGCTGGACTGCCATGGCAGCCCTGACCTAGAGGGGACCCTGCACCCTGTACCCACTGCAGCAGTCTGGCAGTGGGGATTGCCACCTTGCTGAAACCTGCTGCCATCTGCTACAGCCCATCCCCTCAGACCTGCGGCCTTAGATTGCATCCAGCCATGTGTGCATCACAGCACATCCAATGGCAGTAGTAGCAGAGCTGGCCAGCCAGGGACATTGTTGCAGGTAAGAACCACCCTTTCTGATGGTAGCATGTGGGAGCCAGAGTGTGTAAGGCCATCAGCATCCATCTGCAGGCCCACCCACTTAGGGTTACCATATTTCCAGCATTAAAAAAGAGGACACTTGGGAGAGGAAGGGGAGAGGAGGTGGGGGGGAGGGGCATATATTTGTGGGGGAAGCGATATGCCCATGTCCTGCCTCTGCCTAAGCCCTTGCCCCCCCCCGTGGTCCTGATGCCCCTCACTCCTGAACTACAGCCCCCTGCCTCCAGCCCTGTCAGACCCCTCACTCCTAAACCACAACCTCCTGCCCCACAGAGCTGCCGCAGAGAGCTTCGCACTCTGGACCTGCAGCCCCCGTCCCCCCAGCCCTGCTGCCCAAGCAGCGCGCGCGCGCACACACACACACACACACACACACACACACACACACACACACACACACACACAGCCTCTTTACCTGGCTTGTCAGGGCCCACATGGGGAGCACATGACCCCCAACAGCCAATCACCTTGCCCACTGCTCCCAGTCCCATGGAGCAATCCTGGGAGAGCAGAGGAAGAGCAAAAAACCTGGCCATTTGCTCTTATTTTAAAAACCCACTCCAATGCAGCAGAAGGTGCTAAAAAAGAGGATACATCTGGGAAAACCGCCAGCCCAGGGGCTTCCATCCCTGCCCATGGCCAGGGCTGCAACAACTTAGGCGGTGTGGTTGTTGTGAAAACAAAAGAAACTTTATTCCCTCTCCCCAAAACTTCCCCAAAACCAATAGCTCCACATTCCAACAGTACCCCAGATGAGACCCTCCACAACCCCTCTATCCCCCTACCCTGCTTCACAAACTCATTCCAAATCAGAAATAAATGGCAACTATTTACACAAGCACCAAGGGGAAGAGAGAGGGTGCTTAGGGGCAGGGGAAAAACAGGTGAGGAGGCACAGGGAGGAATCAAGTTGGTGGTCCCTTAGCCCTGTGTGCCACCACCCTATGGGGGCCATGCCAACATGGCCGGGGCCCTGGCTGCTCTGGGGAGAAGGGCAGGTGTGCCTTCTCAGAAGCAAATGCCTCAGACCAGGAAGTGGAGAGGCAGGAGTGGCACTCTGTGGCTGCGGTGGGCCTGTGGGCCCTGCTGGAGTGCCAGCTGAACCACCAGCCAGGCAAAATGCTCCTAGCTGGGCCCTGCCCCTGGTGGGTGCCATGGGCTAGCTGTGGTGGCCAGGCACCTGTGCAGAGGCTGGCCTCAGCTGGGGCACAGCAGCAGAAGTGGCTGGGGTGGGGATAGCAGCCAGGAGCTGCTGCAACACCCTGTGCTCCTCCTGGACAGCAAAGGCCTGCAGTTGCTTCAGCTCCTCCCAGACCAGCTTTCACTTCTCTCTTATCTCTGTAACCAGCTGCTGTAGGGCCACCCTCCTGGTCCACCTCTCCTCCAGAACAAGGGCCTGGTCATGGCAAGAGGGGCAGAACTTGGCCAGGACCTGCTGGCAGTATGCTTTGTCCTCCTGAGGCATGTCCGCTCTGTCAGGAGCAGCTCTTCCTGGATACTGTCCCAGCATGTGCATTGCTCCCAGCACAGGCAGTGCATCTGGATGGCCCCTGGAGTGCCTGAGAGAGGGCGGGTGGCTTCAACGCACTGGACAGTGGACTCTCCCCTAGCAGATGTGCTGTTTGTAGAGCAGCAGGGGCACAAACAGCATTAAAGACACCTGGCTGGCAGCCAGAGCATCAAGCTGGAGGACCAGGCCTCCATTTGTCCCAGCACACATATTTTTTTGCAGGTTTTGTGCCGTTATTTTTTCTGGTGCTTCTTTTTTACTACTGGGAAGTCCTGGTAGCATGTTGACTCCACACTGGAAATTAGCAGCGCACCACATGTTTTAACATTTACCGCATGTGGTTTGTGGTTTCATACATGAGATTTCAAATAGAAATCCATAGTGTCAAATATATTCTGACATGCTGTGGCCTTGTGCATTCTTTGTAAGAGAAGAATTGCTCTGTTATTTCCATAGTGAAAAAAAACCCAAGTGAAATTAGATTTTGAAATGAAGCACTACTGAATTAAGAAAAATTAGGGAACAGGTGCCTTTAAACTAAAAATGTTGAGACCCCTGGGCTAGAATAACAGCCTTAGTGAGACAATGGCAGAAGAACAGGGGGACTACTTAGAAAAGTATGCAATGATTGATTCATTTATACTATAATACATGTACATTAGCATCATTTCCTATTAGTTTTTTATTGACCTCATAAAACTAAGTTTTAGTAGCTTTTAGTTATGTGGTATATAGTCTTTGGGCTGGTTATCTGCACAAAACTGTATTTCACCCCAGTGAAAAAAGAAATCCCTGTTTTTAAAATAACGTCATTGACAGGCTGCCTTTTAATGCTTTTATTTCATGGACGAATTTATTCATTCAGCATATGATATAATACAGCAGCCTTACCATGCAAACACTTACTACGGGGTTAAGTACTTACTAATTTTAGTTCTACTGAAGTGGCTTGTCACAGTAACCACACTTGCACAAAGGAGTAATGAATGCAGGAGAAGGCCCTTAATATTTATTTTCTTCTTTATTTCTCTTTTTCTTAACATGTATATTGCAGACATTTACATATTTTGTGATCTTTTGTCTTGTTGGGACATATTCTGGAGTAATGTAATAAGTTCCATGATGATTAATATGGGATTTGTTAAACCATGCATTTATAATTGCTAGCATTATTTTCGATTCACGTAATCTTTTTGGTGCTGGGAGTACCAGGATAAACATTTTACCAGGTTGAAAGCTATGATTTACAGGTTATATTAACATGAACATGAAACAATGTATTTGGGAATCAGTTAATTAGTAGGGTGGTGCTGCTACAGAACAACTCCTCACATAAAAACATTAGGAAGCTTTAAATGATGCAGAGCCATGAGTAATTTAAGATAATACCATTGCTCAGCGGTGCATATGCCCTGCAGTATCCAATTGCAATGCTAATTATGTTTTTAAAATGTTTTGTCTACACTTTCAGAAGCATAACCAGTTCAGTCACAAGTTGTTACAACAAAGCATAGATAAGATGCAGTTTTCAACAAATGAATTCAGAAGCAAAACAAGTTATTAATAAATTATATTAATATCCTGAAGTTACAAATTGTAAGCATTCATATATAACTCAAGCAGTACACCGTGAAAAAAATGTAACTTTGTAAATACTTAGGATTTCAGAATAATCATCAAAAGTAAATACCATAAAAGATCCACATGTGGTACTTAGGAATTGTTTGAAGTACTGGCAATGCATTCAACTTACATCATGTTTACCTATTCTAATAAAACAAACACTGTAGGAAACTTCTCTCTCTCCACTGGAGGTAAAGGCTTTAGGGCTAGATGGATGAATAAACTTAGGCTCCTAATGCTGGGTATTAAAACTAGTAATATTTAGGTGCCTTGATTCCAGAAGAGAATTCAGAGGTCTCAGCTAGATGCCTAGGCTCCCTACGTAGTACATGGGGAGTTAGGCATCTTGGAAAAGGGTTTACACTGACTAGGGAGCTGTCTAAGGCCATAAAAATACTTATGATAGAGGGCATGGCTTAAGCTAGTAGTTCTCAACCTTTCTTGGCTTAAGGCATCCATCATTAGACTCAAGGCCTCCTTCGGAAAATGCCAGCTTTCAGCTTTCACTTAGTTTACAATACAGAAAAAATAGTAGAGCAATGCTTCTGTTGCAAAGAACTGAGAAAGATAGCATTAGTCCAGATAGGAATCCATAACGCCAAAACCAATTAAAGATATCTTGTTTCATTTTGTGAATCACATCTAGGGGTTTGAATATCTAACCGTGCTAATACTCCACAGGGTGTCATATCACCCTAGTTGAGAATCACTGGGTTAAACTGTCATTCTGTTGCATATAGGGGCCTAAATTTGGGCTGGAAAACATTCCTCCTTTTACTTATGATTCACAGTCCTTAAATGTCTCCTGAAGGGTGGTGCCAAAGCCTACTTAATAGCAAAATGTCTAATGAGGAAAAACTTTTATAGTTCATTATAAGTCTTACTTATCATTAAGAGGACCATTTCTTGGCATTCCTTTGAATTCCTGCAGCAAACAGAAAGTACTTGATATGAAAATTCATCCAAATCCAAATCTTTAGGAAGGACTGAAATCATCTCTTGAATGTTCACTCAGTCTTCTCAGCTGTGTGAAGTCGGACATTGCAGCACAGGGAGACTGCATATGCCTCCAGCTATATCCTGCATGTGGAAACATAAGATGGGATGTAACAGGGAGCAATGTGAATTTGTAATGCTCTGAATTACTGGTGCTGAGAGGAAGAGAATTAAGCATTTTGTTAAATCCTTCTCTGTTTGTTAACCCTCCCAGCCAGCCTACCTTTAACCCAGCAAGTTTTATTTTCCAGAGATCTCTCGAAGTAGTACTAGAAACCAGAGCTGACAATCTGATTAGAAACTGAAAATTTCATTTGGAGACTTATCTTTAGTTATACATTAACAGCAAGTACATAATTTAATATAAAAGAAAATAAATCACATTAGTTGTGGCTTTGTGAAAGCAATATTTAAGAAGACTTGTAAATTCTAATGAGCCATGAAAGTACGATATTTTTTAATATTAAGATAGCGCTCACATCCAAAAGTATCATTTAATTTTATGAGAAATCTTATAGACATTAAAAAATACTGTGCAAAGGGATTAAAGAGTTCTACCTCATCCAAACAGAATATACAGTGACAATGAAGACCTTTTTCCATAGATCCCAAATACCCACAACTCCAGTTCAGCACCTCTTTGGGAAATTAATTTATTGGCCCTACAGACCCCTGCCATTCATATGTTCCTATATCAGGCCCTGAAGTTCATACGAGGCCACTGTGATCACATGTAATTAATAGACCTCCTTGCAGTTTTAAAACTTTTTTCCTATGAATCTCTTTTCCAAAATAAAAACAAACATTTCAAATAAGGATAGTCTGTCCCTGGCAGTGGAACAAGCCAATGGCCGTTGCAATATTCAGTCACCCATGCCTGTACTGATTGAGCAGTCTTTGGGGATTCTGTAATAAACCCAGTAAACATACACATTTACCTCATGTACCAAGATTTTCTTGTACATAATTTTGAAGGCAAGAAACTTCTGGGAAATTTCTGTGCAGAGATTTTAGTGCACAAAAAACATTTGTAAAAGGTGACTAGACTGCCAAACCCCTTTGCTCCCATGGGAGCTGGGTGTCTAAATATTCCTTTGAAAATCTTTCCCATGGCTTTTTTGGCTCTTCATACAACAAGAACAGTAAAGAGAGACCACACAGGCAGAGCTGGTTTCCCAAATAACTCTGTTTCAAGAAGTACACATATATGCCAGGCCTAGCAACATACATACTGCTGTTCTGATTGATTTCCGTTTACTTCTAAAACATAGATCATTATATTGTATACTGTATAAAGGTGTATTCCTCATTTTTATATATTGCTTTACTCATGTTGCATACGTGTGCGCGTGCGCGCGCACACACGTATAAGTTCATAAAAGATGGGATAAGCCAGACACCGGATGCATTTATTAAGCATCCCACAACTATGTAAAACAGAGAGGAAGATACAGGTTCTGCTTCAGGCAGCTAACATACTGAATATGGAAATGAATAGTCACTATAAAGTGTGTTGGGTGGCTCATGGAAGTAGGTTATCTTAGGGCTCAAACAATGAAATTGCAGTGACTTATCCAGAAACAGGGTCTTACCACAAAGTAGCTTAATGAAGTCCCTTAATGAAGCATAGGCATAGTGTCTCAGTTTAGATTTTACTTACTATAGTAGGGTAGGAGCAGACAGAGATTTCCCGCCTGCCAGTTCCTCTGTAGTAAATTCCTCTCCCTTTTAACTCACTGCAAACTGAGTGTTTGTTCATACTTTCATTGTAGCATAGAAGTTTGTCTGCCCCCTCCATCCTCCCTCCCCCACACATTTTTACTTGTAACATATAGATGCCAAGGATTTAAACAATCTCAGAGGATAGCAATGGTTAACTTTAGAGTAAAGTCGAAAAACATAAAAAAAACAAACAGATGAACAAAGTCGTTTTAATAAGAATTGCTAGGGTAACAAACTGCTTTATTTTTATATTACTTTAATAATTAAAGATCAAGATGAATAATAAAAGCTACATATTTAGAACATAAACAGTCTAGATAAAAAAATCAAGGAGTAAAAAATTCAGATGTGATTTTATTTACTTTAAATCCACTTTTCTTTTAATCTAATCCTATTTGAAATAAAATGTGAAAGTATGTCAATTTAGTTTCTATTAATCATTTAATTAAATAAAATAACACTTAAAAGTACATTGTTGTTTGCTCATGTTTTAGAGTCAAACCACTGACCTGAAAGAAGTCATTGGCTAAGCTCTTAAAACCTGCTATCGGAAGCCTCTTCTTGAAGGTGCAAAGGGAATCTTTTCTAAATTTCATTTCATTCAAGTAGCTCAGTGACACAATGAACTTGCTCAAAGCTGAGAAAACAACTAGAAGTAGGAAAAGCTGGAAACTTGCTCCCCCAATCTATTAAGGAAAGTGATATTTGAGAACATGAGTTTTACTTGTTCCAGAAACTTGAAAAATATGGAGACCAGAAACAAGTGATTCAGTTGACTAAAGTCAGGTAATGCTTTCTTTGTCTCACAAATCAGTTTGCTTTACATACCAGGCAGGTTTGAATAAACTTACTTTTTTCCTTCTCATATATATAAACATATTTAAGGTAGTTTTTCTTAATTAATACATACAGTGTGTTGTACATTAATTGAATACCAATTTCCAGCTTGATGTAAACATCATGAATAAAAAATTAAACATCATCTAGTAAATATAAAATAGGTCATTTATGACTTTCTAACATAAATGTAAACATTCAGAATCTGAATACTTGTTAAGCTTAAATAAACACACACAGATGGATATATTTTTCCAGTTAGCAAAATGTATCAAATTAGTATACAGGTTCTATTTAGTTGCAAATCAGCTTGATTTAATGATTATATCAATAAATGTGAAATCAATCTTTTCCTTTCTTTAGTAAAAGAACTAAAACAATACAAGTGCAAATGTAACTTAGAGTCAAGGATGTAAAACAAGGTTTTCTTCCTGCTTGCTGATTTAAATTATGAAACCTGGTGATTTAAAATACCTTCATTTAAATCAATATACACTGCACAAACTACATCATTTTAAATGATCAGCACATCAAAGAGTTACTCAACACAGCTCACAAAGACACTCTCATGGACCCAGAGGGACAATCTTCCATCTTTAGCTCCTTCTGTGCAAAAATGAAGTTTATTTCCTACCTATGGGGACTTTTTACCATCTTGTACCATCTACACCAGGGGTGTCCAGCCTTTTTGAATGTGGGGCCAGATCATGAACTTTTTATCACCCAGTTGGCCGGCAAGCCATATTCAAAGACCTCACAGGAAGCTGTATCACATCACCCCCCCTGAAACAAAAGTGCAGTGTTTACTTTCGTTTCCCATTGCAGCACCTTGGGCTTCAGAAAACAGCTTGGAGGGCCACATGGGAGCCTGCAGGCTGTATGTTGAACAAGCCTGATCTACACTCTTCCCAGAGCCTGACAAAGGGACTTTGATCCCGAAAGCTTGCAGAAAAGGACAATTTTCTTGCCATTTTCCAGTTGGTCTAATAAAAGGTACTATTTTGGAACCAAGTGTTCTAGTTTTTTGTATAACATTTTATATTTCACCTGTCCCCATGACAACGAGTTTTTTTTGTTTTGTTTTGTTTTTTTACAGATTCATTAGGTAAATAGTTTTAAATATGATGAAATTATCCAGCGAGTAGGACCAGCACAGCTTTGCATGTATGTTATATAGGCCTCCCTGAGTGTCATTGATCTCCTTCCCCTGCCTGATCTGCTGCTCTGCTTTTAGCTACTTGCTCTGTGCTCCTTGTCTGATCTGCTTCTCTGCTTTCTGCTTCCTGTCCCCTCCCTGGTCTGCTGTGTGCCACACAAAAATGCTACCCATGTCACTTGTGGCACGTGTCCTGCAGGTTGGCCACCCCCACTATATAGTATTAAAGGGTTACTTAATATCTTAAACCAGAGTAGGAATCTAATCTGTGACACCAATTGATTTGCCTTTTCATTCACCCAGGTATACAAGTTATACTCTAAAATGAATTATATGTAGCAGGGTGATAACTCCATGTTTTCTTAGACCTTCTTCTAGCTTAAAGGCAGTGCAGGTTCTTTGAGATTTTCCATCACAGCTTCCACTGCTAGCAGATGGCCCTGGGACCTTCTATGAAAAGGCGCTGTACCATGCAGACAGGGTTTAGAGTACCTCCAAGGCATAACAGGCAACTCTGTGCTGGGCAGCGGTGGTACATGGGAAGTGCTGGTTGTCAGCTGTGGCTATTTTTGCATCTCCCTCCTACAAAAGTGGCAGCAGCCTCAGTGGCCCATCATTAGTTACTCTGCTAAACTTTTTCTTTTGGGTTTATTTTTTTTTTGGTTTCTTTGTTTGTTTTGGTTTAGCTCGTGGAAGACTGGAAGTGAGTGCTTTAGGATATCAATGTCCTTTCCTAACTCTACTCTAAATCTCATTTTTGACTCCTGCAGATGTCACCTGAAGTCCACTAATGTTTCCCTACAGCATCTAGAACAAAAAAGACAATTAGCTATTGGTAGTAATCCTTGTATGTCACCCTACTAAAACATGCTAATACTTGAAACAAAACCAAATTCAAATATTCCCCTCTTCTATTCAGAGACCTAAATGATAAATCACATATTACAGCCTTGTCTGTATGAGCCTCAACTATTAGTGTAATTTTGGGCGCATTTCAAACATAGGCAGTCTCACAAGATTACACCTGTCTGTCAGTCAGCAAAGAAAAAAACTTCCTGGCTCTGCTTACATTTGGCATTCACTCCAAAGCTCCTTGGTTTGTCAGATTCTTAGGGCTTTTAAACTGTTTTATGGGAAGTGTGAATAATCACGAGGGCCTCTGGATATAAAATGTGATGCAGAGTAGCAAGTCTGAGCACACCATCTGCAGCAATGGCACTCAAATGCTGAATATCCAAGTTTCATTGAGGAATAATCAATAAGCTTTTGTTAGGCTGTAGATGGGAATTCAGAGGAGAAAGCTATCTCTCAGGCAATTTGTGACAGTGTCAAATGACTGCAGAAATAAGTGCAGCCCAGGGGGGGATCTTTCAAGCACTTTGAAGCTAAAACTTAGCAATGGGTCACTTCCTGTGTCCATGTGCTGTGTTTTGTGTAATAACTAGGGACCTACACAAATTGCAATTTTGCTGCAAGAAACCATGATTTAAAGCAGTTTCTGCAAAAAGCAGTGTTCCCCACATTTTTCGGCAGAATCTCTGGAAAAAAACAAACCTTACTGAAAGTAAAATGCTATCTTTCCTGTGGGAGCCAGCAGTTTTCACAGCCACTGCACACAGAGAAGGAGCCTAGATAGCAGCCACCTTGTCCTCCTTCCACTGCTGATTGGCCAAGAGGGCTGCCTGTCATGCAGTCTTGCTCCTTTCCCCAATTAGTGCTGAGGGAAAGAATTGCATGAATGACAGCCCTCTCTGCCAATCAGCAGTGGGGGGCAGGGCTGCTTCCTGGGCCCCTCAGCCAATCAGCAGCATGGGAGGGGTGGGATTTCACCATGAAAAACCATGAAGACAGCTGCAGGTGCCTCCCTCAGCTCACAAAGTTGCCCACCTGCCTCTTGGATTTCAGTAGGTTTCTAGTAATAACACAGGGTAGGGCTCCTGTTTCTACACTGAACAGGGTTTTAGTGTGAGAACTATTTGAAGAGATGCTGCAACTATAGCTAGATTCCAGACATGTTCATAAGACTGGCTTCCTGGTGCCTTTTCCAATCCCTTCCCTTCTGCAACTTATGCACCTCCCTCCAAATTCTATGGAGGTCACATCTTTTAACAATTTTTGTTGAATTTTACGCCAGTGTTTTCTGACTTGCCATGGGCATAGTTCAAAGCCAATTCTAGGGACATGAATTTTACTGCCAACACTTTGCTATTGCCATCTGTTTGAAAGACACCACAGATTTTTTAAAGAAACTGGGCTCCATTCATTGACAAGTTTCCAGCAAACACCATATTAGCTACCATGGATGTCAGGTCTCCATACACTTACATACTCCATGAGGACAGATTACATAAAGAACTTTATCCCTGATGAGCACACTACTTCTGTTTCCATTGCAGTCTCCCCCTTTGTCCTCACGCACAACTGTTTCAGGTTTGGGGAATCCATGTATCTACAAATGAATGGTACTGCCATGAGTATATGTGTGGCCACCAGCATATTTATGACAGACCTTGAGGTCTGTTTCCTCCACAGCTGCCCTCTTATTCCCCTGGTATACCTCAGATTTATTGATGACATCTTCAGAATATGGACACATGGAAAGGAATCTCTAGAGAAATTTCACCAGGACTTTAACAACTTCCACCCCTCTATCATACTAACTCTGGAATACTTTACTGAGCATATACATTTCCTAGATACTACAGTGAAGATTTGCAGTGGCAACATTGCCACCACACTGGCAACCATCTGACTGATGCACCTAATTTTATACTTCCAGATTTCACTCTAAGCACACCACTAGATCCATCATGTACCTCCAAGCTCTACATCACAACTCATAGATTCATAGATTCATAGATGCTAGGGTCGGAAGGGACCTCAATAGATCATCGAGTCCGACCCCCTGCATAAGCAGGAAAGAG
>NW_017728949.1:47823311-47839220 GCF_001723895.1 Crocodylus porosus | reverse complement strand
CTTGTCATGCCTCTCGCTTAGGAACACTGAGGCGAAGAACTCGTTGAGGAGTTCAGCCTTGTCCCCTCTGTCCGTCACCAATTGTTTCTGCCCATTTAGCAGGGGTCCTATTCCTCCCTGGGCCTTCCTTTTACTCCCTATATATCTAAAAAACAATTTCTTATTGTCTTTTACTTGGGTATCTGCTCTGATCCCACTGATTTGGATGAATGCCTTAAGGGTTTGGAGCAAGGATTTCTATGATTAAAATACAGTCACAAAACTTTAGCTACTCAAATCAACAAAGCCAGATTCAGACCTTGCCCTGACATGCTGCAGTATCAGTCCAAGGCAGAAGATGCCACAATTCCTCTGGTTGTCACCTACAGCTTGAATACCTTAGATACATCATTGATGACCTCCAACCCCTCCTGGAAAAAGATGACCATCTCCAGGTATTCAAGGGGGACAAACCTGTTTTGGCTTAGAGACTGTTCCCCAACCTCAGATGACATCTCCCAAGCAACAGGCTAATTAACATCCATCCTTGCCAATGCACCAAGCTTTGCAATGGACCCAAAGGCCTATTGTGCACCACATCAATGCAGGCCACAAGATCACTGGACTGAATAACAAGGAGCAGAACTTCTGAGGTTCATTCATTTGCAACTCTACCAACATCATATATGCCATCAACTGCTAAACTGCACATCTGCATTGGACAGACAGGGAGATCTCTTTGTGTAAGAATGAAAGACCACCAATCTTGACATCAGAAGCAGAATGACACAAAAGTTTGTGTCAGGATTGCTGTTCTTAGGCAATAATTTTTTTAAGTCTGAATGGGAAATTGAGGAACAAGAAATCATCCACAAACTGGATTGTGCTATGTGTGGTTTAAACAGAGACTACAGATTCTTATCCCATTACCTGGATTAGTTTGTGACCCCTTTGTTCCTTTGGGTTCTTTGTTTCTATGCCTCTCACAGCACTATTCCTCTCCCCTCTGTACTTTTTCTCCTTCCTCTTTTCCCACCTTTTATATTTAAATCTGCTTAAGTGAAGTAAAGAGTTCGCAAAATCTTGGGCTCTATATAAGTCTTATTTAGTTAGTCCTTAATAGTCTTAATAATATATATTTATAGTTAAGGTACAGATTCTGCCTTCTGCCTGACTTCAGATTAGCACAACTACCTCTCTCATCCCTTTACTACCTCATACTACATCAGGTCTGCTAATTTTTTAACTGATCTGCTATTGTGGTGCTATTCCTAGTTGTGGATTTCTCTCTGATTTGTTGCTTTCATGCTGTTAAGAGATGTCCTGTTTGTTCTCTGTGTTCTCCAAATATCTTAGTTTTGTTGGTTTTTTTTTGACAGGCCAGACAATGGCTCAAGCTCTTTTTAAATCTTCCCAGTTATAGCACTGTCCACATTTGTCTGACTGTGCAAACTGTCTGTTACTCCTCAGCAGTTGTCCTTATTTTCCTCTCCAGCACAGTTCTGAGTCTTTAGCTACCTCATATAACCTGTGTTTCACTGCAGCTAGGACTGCAACTTTTTCCCATTACTGCGTGTGCACTATTTGATAGCTTGACCCACATCTACTCACATGTGGACAATGGCCTTTATTTCCAGTACCCTGAGTAGTAGTAGGCTGCTTGCTTAGACTGGTGTTCTCCTTAGTGCTTCTTCCTACTGTGTCCATTGTTCTTCCACTACGTGAAGCAAAGTCTCATGGGAAACAGAGCCTTTTTTTTGGCCCATTATATTCTGTGCCAAAGAATATAATGTTAACAGTCCATTGTATTTGACTATTATGTTCTGTTCTTAAGTGAATATATTTTGATGGCCAACATAGCCAAGCTGGGGTTTGTCCTTTCCTGTATTGCCTTTTCCATTAGTCTTTTTGGGATTTTTTAGCTACTGATACTGCCTTTTCCTTGTTGTATGAATACTCAGGAGAAGATGCCTTGTCCTCAGAATCCCTTCAGTGGCAGATTGTTTGAATTTTTCTTCAGTAAACGGTGGCCCACTGTCAGAGCACAGTGTCAGGTGTAGCACACAATGCAAGGTGCTCCTGATAACAGTTCTTCCCTGAGTATTCCCCAGATAGTCCACCTCTCAAAACCTGAAAAAAACAATCTAGTATAACCCTGTAGTTCCTGTCATTAAACTGAACCAGTTTGTACTTCCTTTTCCCAGAGTCAGGTTTGCATTTCAGAAAAATGTGAAATCTTCTACTGTTGATCAATATACTCTTTCCATATATGCTCTCAACTGAGTATTTATGTCTAGCCATGGATACACTCCCCAGCTTATCTCAGCCTGCCCCTTTACAGAAATGTGAAGCCTGTATTGGTCTCATGATGTCACCCCTCAGATGTGCTGGGACTACTGCTTGTTCTTTAAACAAAACTCTGTCTTGCATATATAATTCCTCCTCCACTTAGTAGAAGAAGATTATCTGCTTTAGGACTTGACACTTTTGATATTATCAACTCTAAAAAATAAATTACTTAACTGTTAATAGCATCCCCTCCTAATCAGTATTTTATGGATGGGCAGTCTAACACCTTTTATTGGAGCTGTGAACATATTGTAGCACATGAGAGAATCTATGCCCTGTTCCATGGAATAATTTGTACAGTATCCGCAAAGGTATGCCCTGATTAATGCATCTGATGAAATGAGCTTTTTTTCACAAAAGCTTATGCATCTCTGATTCAATTTATCTATAAGGTTCATCTCTACTCTGCATTCCTGGGCAATACCTTATCCTTACCTCATAGTTCTGTGGTCTTGATAACATGAATTGTAAAGAACTCAAAAGAGGCTTCTTTATAATGTTTGCTAATGGTCTAATGATATACCCACCTTGTACCGAAAGATGAATCTATAGCATTATTCCACTCCAAGAGACAACTCTGGCTATTTGGCATGTCCCTTCTGAGGGCTTCTGTGGAAAGGATGCCACATGTTTCACAAGGTGCACCATGAGAGCAAGCGTTCAAACCTCAACAGTCAAACACATTGCTTAGTAGACCTGGGCTTGGGGCTTCTTTTCTTTCTGACCATATTCCCTCACATTGTCTGTTAGGGTTCTAAAAGCAAATGCTATGGCTTTGCATCCAGGCTGTTCATAAGTCTTCTACTGAAGTATTGCACTGCTGCACTGTAGAGGGTTATAGGTCCTCTGAACTGAGGCCTTGCTTAAACACAACCCATAATGTTCTGTTAAGTGAGCACAGAATATGGAAAGATGGTTGGCCTTCATTGTAAGTCACTGAACTCCCTTCCCATTCTTTGGTTTAGGCATTTTGCTTGATGGATTTCAGCTTCTCAGGGTCTAGATTAGGGCAGGCAACTACTTGGGTCCAAAGGGCACATAGGCAGTTCCGGGGGCCTGCTACAGACTGGTTAGCACTCCCCACCTCCTGCACAACAGCCCAGAGCCCCCATGCCCTGCAGCTCCTCCCTGCCACTGCTAATAGTGCACAGCCCCAGCTGCAATCCCAGACTGCCCTACACCTGCTCTGGACTGGAGCAGACCAGCCAGAACCCATGTGCACAGCCCCAACCCTGACTCACTGTGCACCTGCCCTTGCCCACCTGCCATGCCAAGCAGTGGCAGCAGCCAGGCAGCAACTGGCTCAGCACTGGGGAAAAGCAGCCCTGCCACCCCCAGGCCCTTCTTGCTGCAACTGCCCAGAGCCCATGCCTAAGCTGCCTGTGGCTTCTCTCCACCGCCATCACCCCTGCCTCCAGGCTGCCCAGTGGGGCAGCAGTGGCAATGCAAAGGAACCACAGAACAGCCCAGGGACAGGCTCCAGGGGCAAGAAAGGCCCAGCAGCAGTGAAGAGGAGGGGCCATATTTCCCCCATCCTGAGCAGCATCTTCTGCCCAGCTTGCACTGCTGCTGCCACTGCTCAGCATGGGCACGTGAGTCTGGAGCAAGTGTTGGGCAGGCTGGGGTCAGGGCTGTATGTGCAGCTTTCAGGTGGTCTGGAGCTGCTCTGTTCTAGCTAGGGTGAGTCTAGAGCGGGCATGGGGCAGGCTGGGGTTGGGGCTGTGCACCCAGGTCCCCGCCAGTACCATGGGGCTGGTGCCAGCAGCGGCAAAGCCTCCACCATCTAGGCTGCCTAGAAAAGCATTCCAGCTGCAGATCCACCCCAGCCGTACTGCATGCCCAGGGGGTGATGGGATTCATCATAGGCCAGACTGTGCCTGAGCCAGGTAGGACTGAGGGACCCACTGCAGGCTGGAAAAAGTCCCTCCATGGGCTGAATCCAGCCCACAGGGCATATTTTTGCCCGCTTCTGCTCTAGATGGACTCTATAAGAAATCAACAGATGTTCCGTCTGGACGATCTCAGTTCTCCTCAGCCTTAGCTTGTGTGCATTCAGATTAATATTCTAACCTTAGCACTTGTTTCTGAGTTGCCACAACTTGTTATTCTTGTCCTGGATTGCTTCTTCCTTGGCTTCTGCTTCTCCTACAAAATAATGCCTAGGAGTCCCTTTAGCACCTGGTTTAATTTAAACTGGAACTCTCCAGAGCCAGGCTGATGCCCCTAGGTTTTTGTACTCCACAATACCTGCCAGAAGGCACATCATAGGTTGTTAGGTGGCTGAATGCTTCATTTAGGTCTTATGAAAGAACCCACTGTCAACTTCACAAACAATGGACTCCTTTAGCCTGGGTAAGTCAGGGAATATATCTAGTGCACACTGTGGAAAGTACACACCACATGTCCCACAAATACCTATGTTTAATTATGGAATCATTGGTGTCTTCAGTGGTACATGGGGATTGCAGAGTTCTCTTTGTGATATAATTATCTCTTTCCCCTTTTGCTTCTTGGTTGCAAATAAATAAAACTCTATGGACCTGATTCAAATTCCACTAAATTCACTGGAAAGACTCCTATTTACTTTAGTGGGTTTTGGATCAGGCCCTCTGCTTCTGCTGTTTCACTCTACCTGTTGTCAGAGTACAAAGACACCTTTATTAGATCAGGACTCATGGTAGAGGTGATATCTTTTATTAGACAAACTAGATTTTTGCAAGAAAAAAAGTCTTTAATTGCAAGCTTTCAGGCACATAATCATTTATTAGATCATACACCGATCTAGTAATCATACACTGTTTCAAGTATTGTTTCTGGTAACAGTATCTCATTCATATCTCACTGCTCTCCTCCTTCCTGCCCTTCCCCAGTGAGGTTATATAAGTTTTCCTATCTTTATAATCTATGGTCAACTACATGTACAGACTCAAATCTTGATTCCTTTAAGGTCATGCCTGTGCAAAGTTTTTGTCTGGAAATCCAGCACTGCCACTGGTATGAGGTCCTCCAGGCTGCTTGTGGGCTCTGTTTCTAAGAGCTGCTTTTTGGCCTGTTAATCTCACGTTCTTCCTCACTGTGAGTCTCATTAGACTGACTGATACCACCATGTTTCTTGTACTGTGTTCTGAGTAACAACATCAGGAGATTCCGCATTTCTAAAAGCAAACTGCCTGCAACAGTGTCCAGTACTCTGGCCGTGTGTGCTCAGGTTGATTTCTTAGTGCTTCTTCCCATATGCTGCCATTTCCTCTCTGCAAGTTCTATGGAAGCTCCCTCTGGAAAATAGATTGAACAAGAATGTAACAATTTGTTTTTGCATCAAGCACAATGTTTTTGGAAAGCTTCCTGAAAATCTGAGTCTGCATTTGCAATCTCTAAAGTGCCAAATAACTCAACTTGCTCTTCTGTTACATAAAAAAATTATCAATCGTCTAGTAAAGCAGCCTTGAATTCTGAAACTGAAGGAATCTTCATGGAAAGTAACTGTGCTCGGTACAGAAGCTTTCATACTAGGGCTGCCAATTAATCACCATTAACATGTGCAATTAATATGTTGATTGGTTTTTGCATTTTGTTTTTTTAATGCGTTAATCATGCACGTGGTTTTGGAGCCCATGCCCAGGCTCTGTTCTGCCACCATCACTGCCGCTGCTGGGCTGCCCAGCAAGGCCGTGGTGGCACTGCAGAGGAGCTGCAGGGAAGCCCAGGTGCAGACACAGACATACACAAGCAGCTGCAGCATGCACGTGGCCAGGAATATAGCCCAGCAATGTATAGAGCAGCACCCTTCAGGTAAGCCTGTGGAGAGGAAGGGGCAAGGAGCTGGTGTGAGATTGAGGCCCCTACAGGAGGCAGGGAGTGCGGCAGGGGCAGGCTGTAGGACAGCTGTGGGTGGCATGTCCAGGGATGTAGGGTAGTGGGGATCCCTGCTGCTACATGGACCTCAGGGGAGGCATGGGGTGCCCCCTGGATTTATGCACAGGGAAGAGACAGGCTGCCTGCTTCAGGGGAGGCTCTGCACCCTGCTGCCTTTGCCCAGGGAGCTGTGTGATGCCATGTTTTGTCTCCCACCACCAGGCAGGCAGGGGATGTTTGGCACAGCCAGTGTGTGGCTCCTAGGGCAAAGACAGCAGGGTGCAGTGCCCCAGCCTGCAGCAGGCAGCCTGCCTCTGCCCCATGCACAGATCGGGGGGCATGCCTCCCCTGGGGATGCAGGCAGTGGTGGGGAAATGCACCCTCTGTGCCCCTGGACAAATCATCCACGGCTCCATCTCATGACTCACCCTGGCCCTGGAGCCCCATTTACTCCAGCCCGTCCCACTCCTCAGCTCATCATGGGGGCCTTGATCTGCCCCCTCCCCCACCACATCCCTTCCCCTCCACAGACTTAACTGCTGGGCACTGCTCTGCACACTGCCTAGCTGCATTCCTATAGGGTTACCATATTTCCAGTTTCAAAAAAGTGTGTGTGTGGGGGGGTTGTAATGATATGTCCATGCCCCTCCCTCCCAATTCACAACCCCACCAGGCCTGCTGCTGCCCCTCATGCCTGACCCACAGTACCCTGCATCCTGCCCCACTCCCCAGGCACCAGCCCCCACCCTCTCCCACCCCCCCAACCATATAATGCACCTGCATAATTTTAAGTTTTTAGCTATGCAATTAAAATTGTGATTAATTGCAACTAATTTTTTAATCCCACAACTAATTGCATTCAATTTTTAAAAAATTGTTTGACAGCCCCATTTCAAACTATAAACACTGTATGAACACTGAACTTCAAGCAGTCATAGGAAAGGGCTTGAATTCAGTCTTTAACCAGAGGGGATGGATGTACTAAATGATGTGAATGCCCTCTAGAGGTATAGCAAGGAAATAATAAAATTGTAGAGTTTTATGTCAGAGTCTTTCAGGCAGTTTATTTATCAAGGACATGCAGGTCACTGATGACAGAATGCAAGTCATAAATACCTTGTATTGTATATATAGAACTGTGTTGGCCAATAAATCTTTTGCTATCCTCTGAATCTGGAAAAAAAAGATGGTGCTCCTTTTGAAGTTGCCCCCAAAAAACCCATTTATTTTTGAACAAATAACTCTTGTAAGTTTAGTGCAGGACACCTAGCCTAGGACAGGAAAAAACTAAAGAGTTTGATAGGTGTGTCATTATGCCCAGGATTACAGACTAAATAAAGAGTCTGGGACAGAGTGAAAAACCTTTTGCAAAGGTACTATGCTGATGTCTCTCTTTGTTGTACAATACCTGACAAAAGGTGGCCAATTTTGTCCATGTTTCTGTGCAACATCCCTTCCTACACATATACCACCAATTGTCCTCTGCAGAAACATTAACAGAAGGTTTTCTGGGTGATATGAAAGAGTAGGTCTGCGATAATACTGTTGTTATAGTAGATTATGGACAGACTGATATTTGCTTTACGTGTTAGCGTCCTGTTTATAAATTAAAGTGGCCTTTCTTCTTTCCAAAGGCATGTTAAATTGCATACATAGCTCCACTTCTGAGTCCTAAGCCCCTCACTTCTGTGCCTATTTAGTGTATATTTTTTTCTAAAATTGTAAAGCTCAGAACTTCTTCAATTCTGCCCTAGTATTTTCCATTTACAGTTAAAAGTATAGCAAGGTAAGAGGGGAGGTAAATGGCCTAACAAGACTGCCCTAGTACATTACCTTAAATAGGTAGAAAGATAAGAAAGAGGAAAGTATGTCAGGATCATTCCATCTCACATTCCTTCTTTCTTTTCCATTTGTCCACCTACTTTGTAAAATAAGGAATCTACATTTGACAGCTAGCATGTCCAGTTGTCCGAATCAAGGGTAAGGGGTTCATATTTTAAACCTTCTTTCTTTCATGTGACCCTCATCACAAATGCATGTGAACGTGGCACATTAATTTAGCCCATTACTTCATAAATTCAGTATCAAGCTGTTAGAGAAATTAAGGGTACAGCCCTCAAGGCCTAATAATAATACATCAGTCCGTTAAGATGCTGAATAGTTAAAATATTTCCATTAATTTATTAATGCTTTCAAGTTACATTTCATTAATCTGACAGGCCATATAAAGTTAAGCACATTCCATTCTGTATAATCTACAATACTTAACATACCCTTGTCACGATGAGATCTATACATCATTCCTGTACTTAAACATGTACTTACTTATACTTGTATGAGTAGTTAAAGGACTACTCACATGTTTAAATCAGTAATTTTGGGAAGTTTTAAGGATGTTTAGGCTTCATTTACAGAACACATGAGCAAACTTTTCCCAGAGAAGAGTTATTTGGGAAGTTTTCAATAGAACTTTATTCATGGCTTCTCTCATTTTCCAAGAACGTGGAGAGCCAGATCCTATTCTACTACTTTGGCACCCAAAGGTTTAAATAAACATAACCATATTATCAATATCAAATGGTAGCAATACTAGCTGTTGCAGTGAAACGGCATGATTCATTTGTGATTCAAGTGTAGCTAAAGTACTGTAACTTTATATCCATTTCATTCAGGTTAAAGTTACAGTGATTTAACTAAGGGCCTTGTTAAGGTCTTGTTACACATTGCACTTTGAGCTGCTCAGATGTTGATCAGTGTTAATGCTAGCTTGAATTTGGGGGTATAGGTTGTAGCCACATTGGTCTAAGGACACAAGCAGACAAGGTTATTTGGGTAAATCTGATATCTTTTATTAGACCAACTCAAATAGAAGAATTTTTCCAACTATTTGAGTTGGTCTAATAAAAAGATATCAGATTTACCCAAATAACCTTATCATCTTGAGTTTGGAGCAGTCACAGTTTAAGGCTAAAAGCAGTCTCTGACCATCCCAGACTTACACAGCTGAGACTTGTCACTAGAGGGCTTGAGAACAGGGGCATGAAAAGGAGCTACAGCTGTGAGTTGCCACTACAGGGCTGGTGAGCCAGGGCAGGCTTCTACCCCTGCTCTAGGTGTTAATGTGTGGACAATCCAGGGGTTGAGACTCCAGTAGCCACCTAAAATTAATGTGTAACAAGCCACTTACATGGTAATTTTGGGCAGGTCCTGGAGCTCTTAACCCTTGGATTGCCCACACTAACACGTGAAACTGATTTTAAGCACTCATTATGAGGTTCAGAAGTTGTGCCACTCCAGGGCAGGATTCTCTCTCATCTGTGCTACCCAGTTTATGTTACACTACATTGCAGCAGAGCAGGGGGTGCATGTAGTAGAGCTTTCCTGGGTGGTGCAGGTGCAGTCCACCCCAATGGTGCTGTTTGGGGCCTGAGTCCTGCCTGCTTCCTCCCAGGGCTGTCTGCCCTCTGCCATACCCACACCCATGTCTAGTGCCTAGTGCACACAGCTGCCCAATGGGGTTGCTCCCAGTGTGACTACAGCCACCCGGGTACTGCTCAGCTCCCCCCAGCTCCAGTGGCTCATGCTCCTCCTTCTGACCCTACTGTGATGCTCTGGGCAGCATGGGGAAGCAGTGGTGGGTACCCCGTGTCCAGTCAGGTGGGTGGAAAAGCTGCAGCCAGGCATCTCCTGCCTCAACGTGCAGGACTCCAGCTCCAGGTCACCTTCCACCCACTTGGTCACCTGCAGCTGGCTGTTTATTATGATGGGTGGGTAGAAGGCAGCTCGGAGCTGGAGCTCTGTGTGCTGGGACCTAGCTCAGTTCCCCCCCAGTTGGCTAGGCATAATGGTGCCTGGCATGCATCTCAACAGCCACTACCTCCATATCTCCATGGTACCTGTTGCCCAGAGCAGTGCAGTAGGGGCAGAAAGAGAAGAAGGATCTGCTGGAGGTGAGTAGAGATATTTGTAGTGCAGTATTGATGAGAGTCTATGAAGGATGCTGTTATGGCCTGCAGTGGTCTCCCTCTCAATGCAAGAAGAAAAATCAGTGCTCAACTGCATTTTTGGTTAAAGAAGGATTGGCATAAGAAGAACCATCATTTTATCAACTTATTTTTCCTTTCTGTATGCTAAGTGACACAATAGATTAACATGTCTTATTAACTTATTTCCCCCTCTTCATTTCCACTTCAGGTTAGCATAGAAAGCAGCACCAAAAATCTTTCCTAGTTCTTGTCAATCTACTTTCTGCTCTTGTTCAATGGCTGCACTTTTGGGGATACAAACTCTGGGCCAAATGTTAATCCATTTATTTGCACTTGGGTCATTGGGGTGGGTGGCGTATGGATGGGAATGCAGCATGGGCTGGATACAATCAGTTGGTGAGTTGGATTTGGCTTGTGAGCTATTTTGCCCACAACCTCTGGGTTAAACTCAGCTAAGTTGCTGCAGCTACTGATACCACTACAGCCGCTGCTCTGTGGGCCTGAACAGCAGCAGCCCTTGAACAGCAATGGCTGGACAAGCAGATTAACCCTTCCATGCCTGCTCCCCCAAGACAGACAGTGCAGGCAGCCATAAGTAATGCCCGTGGGTCAGGGGAGGCAAAGCCTGGAATGGGAGGGAAGGAATCCTACATTTCAGTCCTCCAGACCCCAGCTGGCCTGAATGTGACTGCTTCAAACTGGAGCTAGCACTAACACTGATTTGTGCAGTTCACACTGATGTGTAACAAGGCCCCAACTGTGTCACTACAGGATCATGCAGATGCAGCAATCCTAACATAATGACCGACGCATGTTCCTGCCTGGGGGTGGGGTGATCCCTGCTGCCCCACACTGCACAGGAGGCGGGAGGCTCTGCAGGAGCCCCAGAAGCCCTGAGGCTGCTGCAGTAGCTGGTGAGTCTGTTTTGTGTTTTTCCTTAAAAGGCCAGAAGAGCAGGGGGGCTATCAGGGAGCTCATGACAGAGCTCCCCCACGCAGCATGGGGCAGCAGAGATTGCCCCCTCACCCAGCAGCAGCCAGTAAGTAGTGCTTTTTTTTAAAGCATGGGGAGCTGGGGGAGTGGGCAGGGGATGGGCCTGGCAGGGGTCCCCCCATGGCACCCTCCCGCCTCCTCCAACCTCCCCTTCCCCGCCCACTACTTACTAGCATGGAGCCCAGGTCCAGCTCCCTGCTGCTGCAGGTGGGGACTGCCTGAATCTCCGAAGTTCTCCGAATCTATTCCAACCTTTAAACTAGTCCTCTGATTTGATTCGGATTTGGAGATTTGGCCACTGAATTGGTCCAAATCGAATCAGCACCCAAAGCATCATACAGCCCTAGTTAACAGTTAACACAGAGAACAGCGAATATAAAGTTATTGTACGGATTAAAAGTTTAATTGAATCTCCCTGCACTAAGGCATGGCTGTTTAGCCACTACCTGTAATGGAAACTGAAGTGGACAGAGGACCAAAATGCCTTTAAAAGTGAAATATTTTAATTTAACTGAAACAGACAAATCTATTACAGCTTCTAGGGGCACTGCTACGATGCTCAGCTAAGCACATAGATGGTATCTGCAGATAGCAAATGAAGTTTCATGTCTTAATTTAAAACAAATTATTTGCCAAGACAAAAGGTTTAAGTATGTGCACAGAAATTCTCATTTGCCATTTTATTTTAGCACCAAAGTTCACCTCCTGGTCACTTAAGTGATTTTAAGGTAACTGTTTCCTGACTTCATCTACAAAATGTATTCATACGTACCACTATTCTTCATGTACCACTTAATTCAATAGATTTTCATATGTACATCCAGAAGAGGGATCAACTGAAAGTCTCTGCTCTATTTAAGTTTTTGGGTAGTGGGGGTGGGGGAAGGGAGGGGAAAAGGCAAAGATTTAAAAAACAACCCCCCTCAAAACACACACACACACACACACACACACACACACACACACACACACACACACACCAGAAAACGAGGACTGAGGGAGAAGTAGTGAATATATAATTAAGTTCCTGGGATGTGTACATTCTCACGTACATGTGCAAATTACTACCTTTTCCAGTTGCTTCTGTTAATCTATCCATCTATGACATTGCAGAAAAGTCAGGTTATAGACTGGCAATCAATTGCAGTGATGAAAACATCTGGGAAATTTGCAGCACCAAGTGTGATGAGAAAATGAGCATGAACATCTTAGCCCTGTGGTCGGAGAGTTACAAAAGCCTTCTGATGGGAGCTCTCCAGCCAGGGCTCTGTAGCATATTGCTTCTTGGTTTCCCACACTTACTTTCAGGGGAGACCAGTCAATAACAGTGTGCCTTCTCCTCTGCCAAGGAAAGGGGCAGGCTACTAATGATTATCTGGCAGCAGGAGCAGAACTACTGTCTTTGTCCTGCTATACCCAACACTAGTGTTGCTGCCAGAGCTCCAGCTCTTGCCCGGGCTCCTACAGTGAGCAGGAATTTCCTAACCCTAACCCCACCATCATGTGCTTGCTCACTCCACCAGCTCTGTTGAACTGCAGAGCAGGCAGGCAGGAACCTAGGCTTAGGGTGAAGTAATTCTTGGCACTGCTAGAGCAGCCCAGATGGGGCTCAAGTGATGACTTAAATCACTGTCACACCTTGAGCTACTCCTGGAGTCTCTGGGACTTTTTGCTCAGCCACAATGGGTCCTGGGACTCTTCAAGGTGGGATGGCAGCAGGGCTGGGTGGGCTTTTAGGCAGCGACCACTCTTACTTCCTCCCTCCCTCTCCCTTTTGGGGTGTTACATGTAGCGCTAGAAAACTTTGCTCTCGTAAAACTGCCGTTTCAACTAGCCAATTGTTTGTGGCAGAACCCCTACCTTTTTCTCTGCCACAAACTGCTTCAGTGCCTGTGCAATTATTTTTTGTGTGGGAAAGACTGTATATTTCCCGACACTAACATAACACCCATCCATAGCCTTCAACAACACAGGACAGTGTATCTGACCCTCTTCGTCTAACACACACTTTGGTCAGCAAACAAAATCTGTAACCTATTTATTGGTGCTGTTTGGAAGTCTTTTCATCTAACAGCTATAGAATACAAAGTTAGGGCAGAGGCAAATTTCAGAGATGGAAGTGATTTAACTCCTCAGTAATCATGCAGAATCCATCTTAATACTTTTAATTTTATATTGGCAGTTAGCTTTGGCTATTTATTTATTTTTTAGAAAAAAATCCTTGTCAAGATGTCCAAATATTATCCTTTCAAATGACATTGTCTAGGAAGATCAGAAACTAGACATCCACCCATGCCCCAAAAACTAGATTTGATCTCTAACCATAGCTGTTTTAAATAACGAATTAAATTTTCATGAGGACCATGACAGCCAGTACTACATTTAAACATTTCTGTGTAGTAGTCAATGTACTTTAATATTTTGTTCTGCAATCAAGGTATTCCCTTCCTCCCAAGAACTTACCTGCTACACTATAAACACTAGAATAAATGCTAATCCTTTTTGATCTTCCTGTTAGAGAACTGATGCGGTTTCCTTTTTTATTATGGTACACTGAACAAAACAGCTCACCCCCCCCCCACCCTTGCAAAATGTTTTAGCTGTTATTAGCACTAAAGGCAAGGGAGGCTACCTGTGACCTACTGACATTTCTGTGTGTCACTCACCCATGACATTAGCAGAATTGTGAACAGCAGGGAAACAGTAAAATGAAGCACATTAATCATTATCACTATTATTGTTTCCATAGCATCTACTAGGAGACCTAATTATGGATCAGAACTAGGTGCTGGTCCAGCATTCTGTTGTTGCTGTTGGCCCTTTGAATTCAAAGATGACCATGACATCACTGGTTGGTTTGGTTTTTGTGAGCATGCGAGTGGCTGATCAGGCCAGTTTTTGTTTTGAACCATCTGTGGCACGCTGTGCAAGAAAAGCCGCTTTGGGTTGCTTGGTCAAGAGCAGAAATGCTGCTGTCGCAAGACTTGGTGTTTGCACTTCTGTGCTGCCTCAACAGTTCTCTTCCACTCATAGGCTGTAGCTTCAGTATGGATGAAGCTTTGCCAGGTGAAATGATCATGAGCAAGATCGTCCCAAGACTTTGGGTCAATGTTTAAAAGTTTCAAGGATGGACTTGAGGGAGTCCTTCAAATGTTTCTTCTGGCCTTCCTGAGCGCACTTTCCCTCCTTGAGCTCACTGTAAAAGATTTTTGGCAAATCGCTCATCTGATATCCTGGTGATGTGGCCTACCCATCTCATTTGGATTATATGAACAGAGTGTAGATGCTTGGAATACCTTGCTGTGTAAGGACCTCAGCGTCTGGAGCCTTGTCTTGCCATCTGATCCTCGTCAGTTTCCTCAGACAGACCATGTGAAAATGGTTCAGTTTCAGAGGCTGGTGTCTGTCTACCATTGAGGTTTTGTATGCATGCATCAGGACTAGCAACACAATGGCTTTGTGGACCTTCAGTTTTGTCCATTGACTGATGCCTCTGCTCTCCCACGCATTTGTACATAGTATGCCAAAGGCCATGCTTGCTAGGGCTGTGTGAAATTTTGCTGGCTGTTTCGATATGACATTGTTTCAACTCATTTTGAGCTCAAAACAGGAAAAATGAATTGAAACGGAGGGCTTCAAAACAAAACAAGTTTAGTCAAAACCTCAGAACTCATGTCGAAATGGAATGGTGCCATTTTGCATAGCCCTAAGCTTGGTTTAGCAATTCTGGCATTGGTTGCAACAGTGTGAACTGTGCATGATAGTATACTGCAGAAATAGGTCAATTTGCCCACTGCCTGAAGGGTTTAGCCATTCACTGTGATGGCAGACCTTATGCAAGGCTTTCCAGGTGCAGGTTGGTGCGTCACTTCTGTCTTAGTGTTGACTGCGAGATCAAAGGTGTCACACACTGAAGAGAAATGGTCCATACTCCACTGCATGTCAGACTCAGATTTTGCATTCAGGGAACAGCGATCAGCAAACAGAAAAACACAAAGAGTCACTTTGTCTTCTCTTATAGTCTCCTCAAATTGAAGTTTGCCATCAGTCTGGTATCTGATGTGAATCCCCAGGTCACAGTCATGAAAGGCATGGCAGAGAACATCTTATTTGAGAGGGTTGGGGCCAACACATAGCCCTGCTTGGCCTCACTGGTGACTGGGAATGGTTCAAATGACTCTGTCATCCACAACATGAGCGAGCATGCTTTTGTGGAACTGCTGAGCCATTGTGATAAATTTCTCTACGCAACCAAGTCTTGCAAAGGCCCTTCCAACTGACTATCAAATGCTTTTGTCAAGAATTCCGTTCCTGAAATTTCTTCTAAACTTGATGTGTTCTAGGTGCTGGTCAAACACAGAACAAAGATGAAGCCCCGTCCCACTACACTTCACCCTACCCCTAACAGCTTACAGTTTAAGACATAGGATCATAGGAGTAGAAGAAACCTCCTGGACTAGTGAGTCCAGAACCTTACAGTTTCAGGGAACTGATTTTACAAAAGGGTCCCCCACTGGCACACACTGGCCACAAAGCATTGCATCAAAACATACAATGCCTTGCTCCTACATTGAAAGAAAATCAAACTAAAATATACTCAGACAAGAGATGACAGATAGTGGAATACAACAATAACCCTATCTGAATGGCAACCAATACAAAATACTAACTTTGACAGTTACAGAATACCTTTTAGTATGTGGGAACCTAAATAAAGTTCCCTATAAATAGGGTGCTCATATGGGAC
>NW_017728949.1:47819773-47823211 GCF_001723895.1 Crocodylus porosus | reverse complement strand
TCACTGGTATTACTATTCAGGCAGCTAAGGAGTCAATGGCCCATTAATTATCCATTGTTCTTTACTTCCCTGTGTTAACAATTGCCCTTGTAATGGTCATTCCTCCACTAATCAAGCAAACCAATTAGGGCAATTTTACTGTCTTCTAGGGAATAGTTTCTCAACCCGTGGTACATGTACCCCTGGGGGTACACAAGACACAGACAGGGGATACACTGGCACCCAAAACTCCTGTAGTAAGAGGGTGCTGCTGCTCCCCCTGCTGCCATCAGGTCATGTCCAACTGCTTGCCTCCCTGCCCAAGCTGGCCACAGGCTGCTGCAGGAGGGGGAGAGTGGGCACACAGATACCCATGCACTCCCAGCCAATCCAGCCACAGGCTCTCTTTATCCTGCTTAGGCTGGGGCAGGGCTAGACCAAGACCCCCACAGTGCAGGAAGGAGTGTGGTAGGGGCAGAGCACTGCCCCGCTCCTTCCTGCACGATGGGGATTGCCCCATGACCCAGCCCAGCTGGGGTCCCGTTCACTGTGTACAGGAAGGAGCAGGCTGCCACTGCAAGCTGGGGCTGGCGGCAGCACTGGGCTCTTCCTGTCACTTGGGGCAGGCTGCAGTGATGGGAAGGGGGGCTTCTGCTACCCTAATATTCACCATAAGCCTCCACAACCTGCCCCACCCACCCAGCGCAGCCCCTGAATGCCGGGAAAAGCCTGGTGCTGCTGCTGGCCCCCACCTGTAGCCAGCCTGAGCTCTGGGCAGCTGCACCAGGCTTCATAGCCCTAGCATCTGCTCCATACCGGTGACTGCACACGTGCCTCAGAGCAAAGAGCAAGGGAGGGTTGTGCTGCTTCAGACCCTATCCCCACTCTCTGCTCTGAGGCATGCGTGCAGTCCCCACCGTCATGGAGCTAATGCTGGGGCTGTGGACCCCAGTGCAGCTGTTTGCAACCTGCCCACTACAGCTGCCCAGAGCCCAGGCCGGCTACAAACAGCTGCACCGGGCTCTGGAGCCCAGCATCAGCTCTGTGCCAGCAGTGACTGCATGCACACCTCAGAGCAGAGAGCAGGTCTGAGACGGTGCAAACCTCCCCCACTCTGCTCTTAGGCACGCACGCAGTTGCTGGTATGGAACGGATGCTGGGACTGTGGAGCCCAGTGAAGCTGTTTGCAGCCTGCCTGCTGCAGTTGCCCAGAGCCCAGACTGGCTACAGGCAGGGGCCAGCAGTGGCACCAGGCTTTTCCGGGCTGCGCTGCCTCAGGGCCCGCTCCACCACCTGCTCCGAGGAACACATGCACCTGCCAGTATGGAAATGCTGGAGCCCAGAGCAGGTCTTTGCAGTCTCCTGGCTGCAGCCAGCCCAGGTTCTGTATAGCTGCTGCCAGCCAGAGCCTGGGCTGCTTGCAGCAGGGCTTGCAGCCTCCCAGCTGCCTGCTGGGAGCAGCCCAGACTCCATGGCTGGCAGAAGCTGCCTCCTTGTCCATCTCTTTCTCTCACCCTCTTTCCCCGTCTCTCTTACCCCTTCCTCCTCTCAAAACTATGGCAAAAATGTGGTTCAACCCTCCTAGTTTTGGCCAACATCACCTCTAGCCTAGGTACATACTTGAGTTGTAGACCCCTGGTGTAAAAGGTGGCAACCCTACCCACACCATATCGGACATCTGTCGCAGCCTTATATACACAGCCCTTCTTTTAACATATGGCACACATTAGTTTATAAAAATAAAATCTCCGTAAAATTGAGTGTTGGGGTACTTATTAACATTTTTCAGAATGCTAGAGGGTACTTGCTACTTAAAAAGTTGAGAAACACTGCTTTAGGGCCTCCTATTTTACAGCTTGTGCTCAGATTTACCAGCAGGTTGGGACTAGTTTCCAAAAGTCCAGAACTGTCCTGGGTCATCTGGGATGTATCCATACCCTATCTATGGAGTCCCTTTCAAATAGAAAGGGCTTAGAAATCTTCGAAGTTAGCAAAGAAAGAATCCTTCCAAACACATGGGTATTGGCAATCAATCCAAAAAACCTTCCTGGTCTAGAGAGACACTCCATCAACATAGCTTCTGGAGGAACTAGCATTAGTGGCAGGGCATCTGAACTGCCTTATTAGCACCAGGGAGGGAATCTGGAGGTAATATTTCATCATAAGCTCGAAGTAGAAATCCAGCTACTCATTTCCAGTGGAGTGCAATTGCTCCCCACTCTTCTCACTGTCCAAACTCTGTGGCTTCCCTTCACCATAAAAGAGACCATTCCATTGCGGTGGGGTTGTAAATACAACCCTAAAGTGTTGGATGCCTCCCTCTACTCTTGTGGATAGGAAAAGCTTTTTGTGTAGGTGCTCAAAGAATTCCTGAGCCTACAGAAGTCAAAGCCAAAATTTCCATGAAGGAACCAGGAATTCACTCCAGCTATGTACTATTAACATACCCAGATAAAAAGACAATTTGTAGTACAAACTGAAAGAAGGGAGAACATCTTATCAAACATTTAATGCAGATGATGAGCAGATCCTAAATCCCAACTAAGAAAATAGTGAGTCTTCTTGTTTATCCACTTTCCTGCTTTATTTCAGTTAGTAATAAAAGAAACTCTTCAGAGCAGGTGAGACGAGGGGGCTGTCTCATGACCAGTTCAATTGTTGGCCCACCCACCAACTGCCCACCCACAATGCCCACGCACAGTGCCAAGGGCATTGGTGACTCCATCCTGAGAGGTACGGAGGGCCCCATCTGTCGCCGGAACCCCTCGGCATGCAAGGTATACTGCCTACCTGGAGCAAGGATTCAGGACGTGAAAGGGATGCTCCAAACCATAATCCAGCCCACCGATTATTACCCCATGGTCCTAGTCCATGTGGGCACTTACGATGCGGCCAGGAGGAGCCCTGATCACCTGATGGAGGACTACCACGCTCTGGGGTGTGTACTGAAGGAGATGGGTGCACAGGTGGTTTTCTCTTCTATCTTGCCAGTGAGTGGACGAGGCAGATGGCCTGAAACGTGCATTGCAGAGACCAACAGGCGGCTGCAGGAATGGTGCTTCGAGGAGGGCTTTGGCTTCCTCAACCACGACCGGCATATCATGACGAGAGACATGCTGGGATGGGATGGGCTCCACCTTTCCCCTAAAGGTGGGCGTATGTTCTCTTCTAGGTTGGTGGACCTCCTCTGGTGGGCTTTAAAACTAGGCTCGTCGGGGGAAGGGGAAGATGTGGGCAGAGGAAACATCAGACTGCGAGACCAAACAGCACCCACAACTACAGCCCAGCCCAGCCCAACGAGCGAAGCGAATAAACAGGTAAGAGACACTGTCTCTCACCCTGTCCTCATCAAAAAGCTGGGAGACTGTGGTGTCGATGCCCACACAGTCAAATGGGTCGCCAACTGGTTGGAGGGCCGCACCCAGAGAGTGGTAGTGGATGGGTTCTTCTCGACCTGGA
>NW_017728949.1:47786378-47819003 GCF_001723895.1 Crocodylus porosus | reverse complement strand
CTCTTTCCTGCCAAGGCAGGGGGTCGGACTAGATGATCTACCTAGGTCCCTTCCGACTCTAGCTACTATGAAACTATGAAACTATGTGATGAGAAGACAGGAAGAAAAGGAAGTGATTTTGATACTGTAATATCACTAGTCTATAGTGACCATAGAGCAGCTAGAGTTGGGGTCATGGCATAGCAGGGGAAGAAGCAGATAAGATAATCAGAAAAGGAGTAAAAGTCATTCTTTTGGCAATTATATGAGCAGCGACTAGTAGCCTGTTACAGAGACCGTTCCCATCCTGCTCTGAATAACCCAAAGCAATAGCATGTTCCCAGTTCATCCTCCTTCCGAACTTTTGTCTGTATTAAATGAATAGCACCATTAACACCAACCTTAGCTTCTTCCTTCCTGCATGTCATGGTAAAAACACTCCAAGTCCATGGTATCCTGAGTTGGAACTAATGTATACCTATACATGTGCTGGATGTCTGCCAGGAGACTGAGCAAATGCTGTATTTTGACATCTCAAAATGAACCTAAGACTATTTGGGAAGACTAGTTAGTAATAGGACAAACTTTATGTAGATTTATGACTAATACAACCTTAGTACACTCATTAAGGTTGCAAAAAGTTTAAAACAGTGCAGAATTTCGCCAAAAGCATTTTATCTGTTGACGTCCTAGGCCAACCTCTGACGTACTTAACAGGTGCAACCTTTAGAACTTTTGGCACAGTGCATAGGAAACACCTCTTGAATACCACTTACTGAACTAGTATCTGTATTTGTTGGGGATAGCCGCTGAATGGCCGTAGCCCATGTCTGCCTGGCATCTTACTTGAGTAAGCCGTTAGGGCACCAGACGCTATTGCTACCACCAACTTCTGATGTTCTCCTCTCATTTACCATGTCTTGATGTATTGTTAACTATTGGGAGCTGTATGTTGGGTTGGAGAAGATTCTTGATGGGCCTTTTTGGAGGGTTTTCCTCATGGCACTCTGCCTCCCCACCCTTACCACATCCAGAATTCCCGACATTGGGGTCCAAATCTTGTATCACTCTGAGATCACTGATAATTCAGCACTGGAGGTCCCAATGGGTTCCCTGTACTAGGGCTACCCAAGGCCATTTTTCTCAAAGTCCCTAACCCCTTTGGGCAGGGTACTTGCCAACAATGAGATCAGTCCATCACAAGTCCGCTAGGCCAATGGCTTTAAATCAGCTTTTCCCCAGACTCCTGGCTTAAATGGGCTAGGGCAGTCCCTTAAGAACCCAATTATACCTTCCAGTGGGTAGCAAAGGAAAAGAAAAATGAACTTAAAGCATCCCCCATTCCTGGGTTAAGAGGCCTGGTCAGTGGGCCTAATCCAATAACCAGGTAGACAAACAGGACTAATGAACTGAATGTTCCTTTCTGGGCTCCTTGCTCAATTAATTTAGGTCAACCTCTTTAAGGATGACTCCACTGAAAAATGAAAAAAAATAACCTTTCTCACTGGGTTCTTCCCCCCTGGGTTGGCTCCTCAGGGTGAGAACCTTCTGAGAATCCTTCCAGGAGGGGAGTCCTCCCTCCACTTGCTCCACCCCATACTGGGAAAGGGGAACATGATCCCAAACAACAGAGGAAACAAACAAAAAAAAAACCCACTGGAGCTATGCCCCTGAATTCACGGACTGCTTCTCAGTGGTTCTGCTGCTTTACTCTTTGGTCAGCTGTCTTCAAAGGATCCCTGTTCCACTGGGTCATGAAGTTGATCAGTGGTCCTCTGACCACTCTAGGTAGAGGACCTGCCCCCTTCTTCTGTTGTCTACCAACAGCTGCCCCCAGCCATGGACAGCTGTTTTTTGGTAGACAAGATTCCCAGTGTCGCCTCTGTCTGCTGGATGCAGTCCTCTCTTGACTGCTCCTCAATGGGGTCAGAAACACTGTCCTGTGCCTTCTGCCCACCTATCCGCTGGGAGCACATGCTGTGGAAACACAGCTGCATGTTCTCCTCTCTAGCTGAACCTCTTGCAATACCTGAGATAAGTGTTCCTTGTGTGAGCCTCTCAGAGCTTTTGTCTTGCCCTACTCTTTTTCCATCACAGTATTTATTTTTGAAATCACAGAGCATCCTATATGCATTCTAGCCTTTTAGAGAAAGGTTTTTTTGCTATGTCTCTATCTGTCCCATCTCTTCCTTCTATTTTGGCTCAGAGGTGTTGGTAATTAGTTTAATAATTTCATAGTTTGTAGGGTCAGAAGGGACCTGAGCAGATCATCAAGTCCGACCCCCTGCCATGGCAGGAAAGAGTACTGGGGTCAAACGACACCAGTAAGGTGTTCATCTAGCCTCCTCTTAAAGACCCCCAGGGTAGGAGCCAGCACCACTTCTCTTGGAAGTATGCTTTAACTATGCCAAAATACATAATACATAGGGACCTACTGAAATGGCAGATGTTTCAATTTTCATGGAAACCAAAATTTCAGACAAGTTCTGTGAAAGAGCACAAGCTCCATGCTTTTGGCAGGCTCCCCCTCCCCCCACCCAAAAAACCCCCCAAAACAAAAAAAACTTACCAAAAATCAAATCCTTGTGGCCTGGCCATGAAGCCCACTGGGGAGGGGAAGAGGAAAAAGGGGCTGGCACCCCTATCCCTCACTGTTGATGGGCTATGAGGGCTGTCCACCAATTGGGACTCTTCTACCAACTTGTGGTGATGGGCAGAGCCACATGAGAGACAGCCCTTGCAACCAATCAGAAAGAAGGGACAGAATCTGTATGATGCACAGCCTTCACAGCCAAGCAGTGGTGAGGGGCAGGGCTACTGGGGACCCTCGATCAATCAGAGGCATGGGGGGCCCTACTGCACTCAGCATGCAAAAATGGCTGTCATACCCCAATTTCTGATGCTATTTCTCTCCTCTTCTGTGGATTACCCCTGGAGTACCAGGAATGTAGGCTTCAGCTAAAAATATGTCTGAAAAAAGGAGTTAATTAGGTTATGAAGTATGGCAGAGCACCAGTGAGGTTCTTGCCATTGAGTGTAGGCTGCAACAGGCTGGAGGAGTGTGTCAGAGCACCTTAAGGGCTCTGCCACTTTAAGACTGGGATCAGGCAGCAGGCAGGTGTGGCCCAGCCCTGACAAGCAGCCATTTTAAGTCCCAGGCAAGGAGGGCTGGAGGCAGCAGTTTGCACTGAAGAAGCACCATCTTCTGGAGGAGTGGCTGCCCTGAAAACAGCTTGGAGGTAAGGGCGAGGTTATGGGGAAGGAAGAGGCCTCAGTGGTCTGGGGTATGACCTAAAACTTCACTCTACTAGGGAAGGAAGGCCTAGTGGGACTACCAGTGGTGTGGTAGCCCCACACAAATGCCAGGACCACTCATTTCCCTGGTGAATGACAGGTTGTGGCACCTTAATAACCCCTGCCCCTACCACCTTGGGGGTTGCACTCCCATTGAAAGGGAGTAGGGAGGCCATGCACGCAGAGGGCCTGTACCTGAGCCTATTGGGGTGGAAGACCCTGGAGGTGAAGCTGGGTAAGCTTTGAGAAGTGCCTGAGCCTAAAGGGGAGGAAGACCCTGTAAGAAGAGTAGTGGGCTGAGGTGCCCCATATGGATATACCTGGCCCCATAAGGAGGTAAGACCCTGTAGCCCCAGGAGGGAGGCAAGTAATTGAGGCCCTGGGGGTGGGACAGATAACTTGTAGCTCTGAGGGTGAGGAGTGGAAGCCCTATGAGGGATGAGCAGCTGAGGCCCTGTGAGAGTAGGAGGGTGAGCAGTTGAGGCCTCCTGGTGTGTGCCACCAATTTAGAGGGCTGGGTGCTAGACCTGTGATGGTGAGGCCTGCTGTGTGCCACCAGCCCAGGGGCCAGGGGCTAGGTCAGACACCTATTAAGGCCCCATAGAACAAGGGGACAGAGCTGATGCCTGAGAGAGATGTGTGATGGCCCAGTGAAGGGCAGGGGTGGAGTCAGCATGGAATCAGGTAAATCAGATAGTCACTGCCCAGATGAGGGCCACAAGAGAGGCCCAAAAGGTGGGGCCAGAGCAATCTAAAGTATGAATGGACAATCCTGAGGATCTTCATGGAGTAAGATGGTATGAGTGTGGCCTGGATAGGCAGTATGAAAGAAGCCCTTGAGAGAGGTGCAGGGTGAGAGAAGCCCCTGTAAAAGCGGGGCAGAGTGCGTGAGACCCAATCAGGGTAGAGTGCAAGAGGCCTGATGAAGGTCTGCATTTTACCTGGCAATAAGCCAGTGCTGGATATAGTAACAGCAAGACATCTGTGAGGCATAGGACACATGTAGGGATGGTTGGAGCATGTATATTATTTGGCCCTGGTCAATAGAGCAGCTGAAGGGCAGTCTCCTGCCTAACTAACAATTCAATTATTTACAATCAAGGTGTGGCAGGTGAGCAGCATTGCTCAAAGATGGGTAGGTGGCCAGTATTGTGACCGGTTGGGGAGTTCCCACTTGTCACACAGCTTGTTGCTTTTAAGTGTGATACTACAAGTAGTGATCAGAATTTGATGTTGGTTAGAATAGGAATACCATGTCCCCATAAAACCAGGACACTGTTGTTATAGGTTAGCTTAGAGAGGTGGAAGGGTCCCTGTGCTGAGCCTGAAATAGACACTGAGAAGCATGTCCCACCCATTCATTCCTGCTTAGCATGTGCCAAAATCTGAAAATTAGGCCATGTTGCCATTAATGAGCAGCGCTGCCTATACACTTTAGCTCTACTGAGAGCAGCTGTGAGTACTCCAGACAGTCTCTAAGACAGCTCCATAGCGGGAAGAATGGTTGGGGCATATTGCTTGGCAATGGTCCCAGTTGTGGCAGACAGGGTAGATACAGCCTAGATATCTTCTCCTCTCACTTTCTGAGGTCAAAGATGAAAAGACAAATGTAAGTAAACTTGAAGAAAGGACATCTTGGGCACATGAGACTAGAAGGTGAATCATCTTTTGGAAGCTGGCAGTAAGGCTCTCACTTTAAGAATTATTTATTTATTTATTTATATATATAATTCTTAAAGTGAGAGCCTTATTATTAACAATAAATAAAAACAAGGTGCCAATTTATGACACGTGTTTTTATATATAATAGTTATATAACTTTTCTATGTAACAGAATATCTTCTGAACTTCTGTTTTATGAGAGAAGCTATATAATAGTGCTCCCCAAAACGGGGAGAAACATTGTGGAAAGGAGTAATGCTTTACTAACCAGGTGTTACTCTGAATATACCACAAATACAACTCTATAAATGTCTTATGCACTGCTTCTGTAAATTGGAATGAACATTTTTGAGAATATATTTATGGTAATGTTTAAGCACTCTTGATACCTACATGGCCAGAGGTCTACCTACTTCACACAGCAACGTAACCTCAGTCTATGGGGAAAAGACTTCAGATGGGTGAAGAGTGAGATCAAATGAATTGGATAAAGCCATCTTGTCCCGCTTCTCCATATGTATTCACAACTTCATCCTGTTCCCATTCTCCATGAGTTTCAATGAGATTTTCATGCAGAGAGGTTGGTGAATAAGGCCCTTTTTGTATCTTGATAGAGCAGAGAATAGATAAGCCTGTCAGTGGCAATGGTAGACAGCTATTCATGTTTAGCAGAAGTAGCATTACTTTGATTTCTACTCTTCACAAGCAACTGATTGTACAGCTCTGCACAGTATAAATATTACAATATGTTTAATAATCAATACAAACCATTTCAGATATTACATTATGTTAATTCATTAATGGGATGGCATTTGAGTTGATGGAGATTCTCATAATCTTTAATAATGTCATTGATTCTAGTATTTGAGCTGATCAAAATTTAATGAGCTTAACATTCATTTTCCAAACTCTATTAATGTAACCCAAACATACAGATATAGTCTGAAGAGCCTCTTAACCTAAGTCACTGGGTCACTGGAAGTAAGGGTGCATGGTTTACTGCAGAATTTGGGGCTCTTTGGCCCTGTTGGCCATGGTCATCAGCAGTGAGTTTGGGTTGTGGTGCTCCTACTGAAGAGCTTTGAATTTTCCAATCAATTAAATTAAAATTTTAGAATTGATACGTGGCAATAATGAGGGTTGTTAATCCTTGGAGCCCAAAATCATGGTAAAAATGTGGACTTGTGGGGCTTTACCACTAAGCATTAATCTACACCCTGACTTCACTTAGCATCTGAAATGATTAATTAGCAATAAAACAAGTGACACAAATGAAGGAATAAACAATTTCTATATTGTACCACAAGAACAACAATCAATTAGCAAACAAAGTGCAATAGAAACAACAATACCAGTAACAAGCCTGAGACGGACCATGACCTTTCCATGTGATAACAGGCAAATTTATTGATACACAGTGATAACAGAAAAGAAGCAATACAAACTATCAAGCAATTTTGTATATCTACCAAATCCTAGGGTGTCATCAGAGTCAAAGTACATCTGGCCAGGATGCAGTTTTCACTCTGATGCTCTCTCTTAGCTGTCAGATGTCAGCAGACTGGAGGTGGGATGCCGAGGCCCAGACCCCCACTCCAGTGGGGTGCATGCTCTCTTTCCATGGTGGCCTTAGGGACCCTTCCCAGGGGATGGGGACTCCTCTTGGGGAGGAGGAGGAGGGACGGGGAGGGACCAGGATGGTGGACCAGGAAGGATGGAGACTCACCCTTACCTCCGAGCTGTTTTCAAGTCTCTGTTTTTTGTATTCTCCTTCCTTCCTGATGACTCCTGATCCGTGGCTATTACTGGCTGGTTGTCATACATTCATGTAGCTTATCACATGCACACATACTAATTTGGTTTTTCCAAGTCTTCTCCTAATTTGGTCTGTTCCCCTAAAACTGAGGGTCAGGCCCTTTGCTCTGGGGCCTTGTTAGCTGGTTCCACTTTATTTTGTGTTCTGGGTAGTGCAGTACCTACTCCCTCTGTTTTCCAGACTGTGTCCTTGTTGGCCTTGTGTTAGACAGCCTGTCTGCTTCCAAGGTTGTGTGAAACTGAGACCCAGACTCTTAGAAATCAATTAACCCCTGATGCCTATCCTGAAAGATTCTAATGCATGTACATATACCTAGAAGCCAATTCCCAAAAAGCAAACCTTTAAATACCATTTTCTAAGCCAACAGAAGCCAGCTGTTCCTCCATCTGCTTCTGAGAGAGAGGACAGCAGGCTCACCACCCCAGCTAAGCTGCTGATCACCTGCCACCCACTGCTGATGCACACAAGTGACCTTTGGCTTCCAAAGTACTCAGTCACACCAGTTTGTGATGACCTCTGGCCTCATGAGCCCTCCAGATGCACACAGACCCACACACCAGCTTCAAAGATTTGCACACACAGACAGATGACAGGGGCAGAGACCCAGATCTCCTCAGATGTCCCTTTTAACCACATTTACAGCCAGGCAGCTGTCACTCACACACAAGGCACCAATCAAGCATGCAGATACATACAACACTTGCCTATGCACCCAGCACTCTCCAGTGCACTTGGCCCTTTACCTGTCCATCAAAAGTATCAATGTGGAGTCTCTTAAAACACCTCAGAGACTTCCTGCCAAAAGACTGCTCTAACTGAGCATGCCCACAGAACAAAACTGGGTCACTGGTTCACTATCCAGTCCAGGGGTACTGCGACTTCAGTCAGCACCACCTCCAAGCCATCACTGTGCACCCGGACCCCTTCCTTCAGGCTTCTCATTGACCTGCTGCTGCCAGACTGCCTGCCCCTTATGAGGACCCCTATGGTCCAAATATGGCCTGGGGCCCCAAGTGATTTTTGACTCTCTCTCTCTCTCTCTGAAAACCATGGTTTTGAAAATGTTACAGCCCATTTTGTGGCAGATGTAACTTGTGTTGGGTTCCTAGATTTATTGAAATCACTCTTGCCTCACAATTCTTTTGTGGTATATATTAATTCTATATTCTTTATAAAATCCTCTTTCTGCTTATGGAAAAACTGACAAGTTCACTGGAAGGGACTGTCTTACAGAAGAAAAGATTAAAATAAACTGTTAAGTGGTAATCTTTTTATTGGTGATAAATTAATCTTAAACTAATTGCATTAGGATTTGGATTTAGATACAAGGATACTCTTTGTGTAATGTTAATAGTATAGTAATTTCACAGATTTTTGGTAGATTTTTCTCCTACACATAAAGTAGCAAGACAGAAAACAGTTACTTATGGGAGAAGGCTGGTATCTTGTGGAATCAGGGGAATCAAGGCTGGTATCTTGGTGAAACAAAGGCAGAAAAAGAGAGAGGATGGGGATAAATTGTGCATGGTGGAAGAGAGCTTCAGAGATCATCAGCCCTCAGTAAGACTATTTTGGTGGCAAAATTGAAAACAGCTGATTATTATAATGTGGTAAGAGAGGAAAATTAGGTCTTGAGAAAAGAATATGCAACAGAAATGGCATGACTTGAAAATAGCTTGGCTCTGTGGTCAAAAGACTCCATTATTAACTGTAGATAGATTGCAATCATGAATGATGCATGCCCCCGGTGGCTGGTGGGGCACAGTGGTGGGAGTACAGTGATGGTGGAGCACAGTGGTGGTAAGTGGGGAGTTCCTGTGGGGGAGCGGGTGGCAAGCGCCAACCAGGGGCAATCACTGACTGCCCGCAGACACAGCTGATGGTGTTGACAAGGAGGAGTGGGGTGGGGGGTAAGCAGGCCCCGCTGACAGTGTTGGCAGTGCTTTTCCATAGGGGGTGCACTGCTACACTCGGGGGGGTGTACATGCACCCCTATGCATCACCAATGATTACAGTCAAATCAGAGAAATGACTAATAGGCCCAATTCTGCAATGAACAATGTCAATGAATGGAAGATTCTTAATACCCTGAGTAAAAAGTTCTTAGTCACATCAGTCTGTCAGGTAGAAGGCAGGGCACAGTGACACCTTAAAGCAAGGGTAGGCAACCTTTTCTGGAGACAGAATGACCCACTCAAAATCAGATGTGGGTAGAAAGGCGGGGAAAACGACTCAGCTGCTGCTGCCACTTGTCTGCACGGTAGCATGGGGGAGCGCCTACAACTGAAGCTCCCGCTGTTGAGTGCTGCCGAAGTTCTAAGTCCCCAGGCTGGACTCAGTAGTTCCATGGGCTGGATCTGCCCTGTGGGCCACATGCTACCAGCTCCTGCCTCAGAGAATAAGAGATACCACCACAGTGTATTCCCATCCCAAACTTCTCTACCATCCTTTGCTGACCATTGAGGACAAGCTGAGCTTTACCAAGGGGCTAACCCTGTAGTCCAGGACACCTCCGCTCCACTTTTCTCACACAAGCCTTGCCTGTACTGCTAGCCCTATCAGAGGCTATCTTGCACACCCTTGTCCAGATTTACAGAAATATTGTAAGTCCTTACCTCACCTAGGAGTGACCAGCCTATACTGTCACCTTTCCCTCCTTAGTACTTCCTGAGAGTTACTTAGCATCTTGCAGGACAGAAGGTTTCTATGCTTGTAATCTCTCTCAATTGTTCCTTGCATTATGACATTGGATCTGTGCACTGTATTGTCAGCTGATATTATGCAGAACGATACTTACTTTAGGTCACCTAGTAAATATACCTCTCTTTTAAAACTCATGGGACAAAAAGAAAGATAAAGTATTTTATTACTTGCATGGTTTCAACAGAGAAAAGTTGTAGTGTAGAATGTAGAAAAGAAAGGAATTGTAATATGTAAAGCCATTAACAGAATAGCAATTAACTTTAAATTCTTGTATTCATGACATTTGACTTCTGGTATATTTATACTTGGGAGAACGTTATCTTCACTAACTCAGTTTGTGACATAAAACTACTGAGTCATACATAATAATATATTGAAATACATGCATTAAGATATGGCAAAATAAGAGCTCTTGTAGCTTTGTCAGCACTGGAGGCACTGTGAGCTCATTGAGCACCTGGGGTGGAGGGTATGGGGGCATGCTGACCACTGTACATGGGGGAGGGGAGGACATGGGAGAGGGGAAGTCTTACCAGCCTTGGTGGCTGCCGCTGCTGTAGTAGCATCAGCTCCACTTCAGTGGCAGCAGCCCTTTGACAAGGGTCCATTGGCCTCATGCCTCATTTACTAAATACTCTCATGGCTACATCTACTTTGGCAGGTTCTCTGGAGGTGGGGGTGAGCACCATTCTGCTCACTCCATAGGTTCCCTGCCCTCAGATACATTACTTAGTGAGGTGCTTCCTGCCCCATCCAGGGGGTGATTCTGACACTCTGCCAAAGTCAAGGCCTAGGGTTGGTGCCCTGATTGCCCCACCCTAGTTTATACTTATGGTCAGCACAGCAAACATTTAACTGACAACTGCTACTCCAGGCTTGACATTTTTCAAATTGCTAAGCATCATAAAAAACTGGGCACTAGAATGGGTTGAAGATGAGATGATAAATCTTCCTCTACCCAGTCTAAACAAAATCAGTGAAAGATCTGAAAAGGCAGGAGACATGGTTGCCATGGTTCGTTCAGCAGAATCATATGCCAGGACCCAATAACACTGACTCTAGACACCATCTAAATCAGGGCTGTCCAACTGGCAACCCACAGGCCTTATGTAGTCCCCAAGAAATTAACTCATGGCCCCCAGGCTCATTGTCCAGGCACCATTACCCCCATCAGTCTCCTGATACTGTCACTGGTGTCTCCCAGATCCCCTTCCTTTTCCAACTTCAGCTTCCTGACCCTTAACCCCAGGGTGAGGATGGTTGGCACACACATCTAGTGCATGCATGGCGTGGTTAGTGGGGTACTCACCATGCAGGGGACAGAGGATGGGGATACAGGACATACCTTATGTGATGCAGTTCCCAGTCACTCAGAAGTTAGATAGCAGGGCTGTGCAAAGCTTCAGCAGCCAATTCGATTTGGAAGAGATTCAGCTTGATTCGGGGACCAAATATCTGAACTGACTCAGGAAACCAATTAAAAGCTCTGAATCAATTTGAATAATCAAATCGATTTGGCCACTTCAGAGAATCGGCCATAGATTAAGCAGGCAGCTAACAAGGGTGCCTCCAGTTTGTAAGTCTGTTGGGGTTGGGGAAGGGGTGTGAGGGAGGGATTGGGGCTGGGGCAAGTTGCCCAGCTGTGGCAGGGAGACGTGTTACTTGGGGTGGGGGGGGCAGGCACAGGATGTGGCACAGTAGTAGTGGGAGCAGGAACTATGCACCGCTGTTGCCCGGAGCAAGCTGTGCCTGCTTTGCACAGGCCCCCCACCGCACTGGCTGGGTTGGCCAGGAGATAAAACCGGGCAGGGCAGCCGTGGGGGCTTCTCCCACAGTGCCCCCCACCAGGGCAGAGGCAGGCACAGCCAGAGGAGCCGCAGAAGTCTCCTTAGTTGTCCTGACAGGCTCCAGCCTCCCAGCACTTTAAAAAAAAAAAA
Source organism: Crocodylus porosus (assembly GCF_001723895.1). NCBI lineage: Eukaryota > Metazoa > Chordata > Crocodylia > Crocodylidae > Crocodylus > Crocodylus porosus. Next base: position 47,807,612 of record NW_017728949.1, on the reverse strand, counting down.
AAGCCCCGCACTCACTGGGTCTGGCAGCAATGATCAGGGCCTCTGAGGGCTTGTGGCAGAGCCCCCCTGCACAGCGCTGGGCAGTGGGGCTCACTACCCCACACCAGGCATGCGCGTGGCAGCTGTCCCATTATGCAGGTGCAGCATGGCTCAGCAAGGTGCTATCTGGGAGCTAGGGTGCCTCCAGCAGTCAGCCAGACCCCAGAACTGCTCAGCTACAGTGGCCCCAGCTCCCAGACAATGCATAATACTCTGCCAAGCTGCGTTGCACTGTACCTGCGTTGCCATACGGCACCTACCACGCAGGTGCCAGGTGGGGGGATGTGATCCCCACTGCACGGGGGACCTTTGCTATGAGCCCTCAGAGGCCCTGATTGCTGCTGCTGGTGAGTGCAGGGCTTTTTTTAAGTGCTAGGAGGCTGGGGCCAGGCTGGGCAGTTTCAGGGGCTTCTCCTGCAGGTTTCCCCCCCTCCCTCCCCAGGAGAGGCAGGCACAGCTAGAGGAGACATGGGAGAGCCTGCTGCTGCCTGGGTGTGCCTGCCTTTCCCTGGCCAATCCAAATAGCCGAATTAGCGATGAATCTCTGATTCTGATTTGGCCAAATCGAATGGGGACAGTGATTTCAAATCACCGAATCGAATCGCTGTCCTCTGAATCAGCTAAATCCAAATCGAATACTTCCCTATTCATACAGGCCTATTAGACAGTTCTGACCTTATGTGTTCCTTATTGATTTACACAATTTATTGCAGTCTTAGATCAAAACGGCATGTAAGGAGGTTTCTCTTTCAGGATTTTCAGTGAAACCCAAGGACTAACTTGCATCCCAAATGGACTCATGAGGGAAAATTTTCACATTCTTCTAAGGGGTGTTGGTTGTAGCCGTGTTGGTCTGAGGACACAGGCAGACAAGGTTCTTTGGGTAGATGCGATATCTTTTATTAGACCAACGAATAGTTGGAAAAATTAGACTATTCTTCTTGCCTAGGGTTACCATACATCTGGGTTTTCCCAGACATGTCTTTTTTGGACCCCTGTCCTCATGTCCAGGTGGGTTTTTAAAATTAGAGCAAATGTCTGGGTTTTTGCTCTTTCTCTACTTTCCCAGGCTGGCTGCTTGGAGATCAGAGCAGAGAACAAGGTAATTGGCTGTTGAAGGTCATGTGCTCCTCATGGGGGCCCTGGCAAGCCACTCCTAGGTAAAGAGAGAGAGTGTGTGTGTGCATGCACAATGCAGGAGCTGCTTAGGTAGCAGGGCTGGGGGACAGGGGGCTGCAACTTAGGAGTGAAGGGCAGCAGCAAGGCAGCAGGGGGGAGGGAGGCTGTGGGTCAGGAGTGAGGGGCATTGTCAGGGGTGGAGGGAGGCAGGGGTCTGTGGGTCAGGAGTAAGGGGCACCAGCAGGGCTGAGGGGCTGGGGCCTGTGGGGTTGGTGTGAGGGGCACTGGCAGTGTTGGAGGGGCAGAGGTTGGCGAGTTGGGAGTGAGGGGTACTGGAAGTGCCCAGGGGCCAGGAGGCTATGGGTTGGAAGTGAGGCGGGGCTGGCAAGGGGATAGGGGGTTAGGAGTGAGGGGCAGAGGTAGGGCATGGGCATATCACTGCCCCACCCACACAACCATATGCCCATTATCAACACATCCTTAGCTGAAAGATCATAACGATCTTAAGATAATATAAACAGATTCCAAGTAGGTGAACAAATGTCTTAATATGGATGCAAAACAAAGTATTTTCATAAGCATAGCAGTACAGTGAAAAACAAGGCTTAACTTTTTCACATTATTTACATGCGAAGCCTTAGTTCAGTAGACATAGATAAAAATCGTCTCAGTGAAAGTTGTGGATTATGCTGTTACCCATATATTGAGCAGTGTTACTAGGGCTACCATGTCACTTTCTAGTATCAAGGGAAAAAAAGAACAAATTCACCTACAAATGTACAGCACTACAGAATTCTTTATATTTAGAGTGCTGTAAATTTAGTTTCTACCCTGCTGTTTGCTTGGTAATGATTTTGAAAGTATGTTCTGTTGAATCAAAATAATAACAATAATAAAAATGATTAAAAACACACATATGGACACTTGTGCTATTTTTATTCATGTTTTTATAAAAAAAAAAAAAGCCTAAAGCATACAACTCTTACAGTGGAATCTTGTCATTCACAGTTCTTTGTGTAAAACTGCCATCATAAAGAAACCAAGTCAAGGTCTCTGCACCACTAAATCCCATGTTTGAGTGTCGGTGCATGACTCTTCCCCCTCACCTGGCAATTGGTGAGGGGGGTGCTATTTTATTCTAAGCTGCTTATTCTACAATTCATAGGCAGAATTCACAGGGCTACCTCAAATTCTTTGCAAAGACATAAAAGCAAAATGATATGGTCAAATCTTTCAATATACTATTAGATGCTAGTAAAATGTTCTGTAAGGCTTTATAAAAGAATTAAAACTAAATTACACTTAAATGAGGGGGAAAAGTTCAGTCTGAGATGTTTGCTCCAAGCTTCTTATTTGTATTTGTTTCCTGACTTACTAATTTGCAAAGTGTAGTCCTTTGCAATTGGTTTCCAAATCAGTCATGCAGTATAACAAGACTGAACTGAACAGACTGGTCTGAGGCAATGAACCTTAAAGCATTTCAGCCTTAAAAATTAAAGCTGAATTTCTATCTGGAGAAGGATATAGCATTCAACAAGATGTGTACATATACATTGTACAGTTTAATATTTTTGTTTATGTGAAAATTCAAGAACTCTCTGTTCCTGTCGTATTTAAATTATCATTGGACTCACAGGAGACATGTAGCATATCCTCATGGTTAGGATACTGGCTAAGGTGGAAGTGTACTACTATTGTAAAGAGAGATGTTGCTAGGGAAACAGTAGAACATTTCTTTTCCGTGGCTACATTCTTGGGGATGCAAAATAGTCAAAATGAAGCCAACTGTCATCACTAATACACCAACAGTGAGAATCAGGCAGGATATGAGACGATCTGAATGGTTCCAACGCTCTTCAGACAGCTTCAGATAACACGCTGTAGGGATGATGAAAATAAGTGGAGTAGCACTGAGAACCCCCTGGGAGTAGGAAACAACAACAAAATCCATAAGCATATATGCTTGTGTCTCCTCATATGCATATATACTCGTGCATAAAAAAAAAAAGAACAATTGCAATTTTCCTATATGTAAATGAAACTGTGCAAAGTGATTCCTTTTAACTGAAATTAGACTATAGTGAGGGGGGTTTCCTTCCATGAGGGGGGTTTCCTTCCATGTGGTTAGATGTTGTATTTCACTTACCCAAACACTAGCAACTCATAAAGGCATTTGTAAAGACTGTTTGAAGTCTCTCAGGATTAAGAAAATAGTTGTAAATATATTCACGTGGCTGAAGCAGGGTGAAATTTTATCTGACAAACTAAAGTTACGTGAAATTTACCAGCTACAAAAGTACAGCAAAGTTCATATATAAACAGTTTTAAAATAATTTATCATTAAGGAATATTTAGGAGCATTGCCTGGCAGGGTTTTCGAAGATATGATCAGAGGCAATACTGCTTTTGCCTTTCAAAAGAAGAAACTGAAGCTTGCTAATGCATGGTGAAGCTTAATGCATCAGTGCATAATGTAGTTTTAGCAAATTCTCAGCTTAATACTACTCAGCAATGCTTCCAACTTTGTGAAAGTCCAAATCCAGAACTTTTAGAAGACTACATCTTGGCCTAAAAGCACAGCATATCCTGGATAAAGATGCATGTAATCCTATCCTAAAGGCATGTCTAAACATACAAACTGATGATCCAGGGTACTGTCCACAAGCAGCATACACTACTGCAGGCAGGCTACTGCTTCAACTGGAATCAACACAGCCATGTCTGCAAAGGACTAAAGGTGGACTCATTAGCACTGTCACTCAACAATTCTAATTAGCCCACCCCAAATGCCTGATAGCTTTAGCCACACTTCATTCAGTTTAGGAATCAGTCCAGCACAGCACAGCATGCTGGAAGACATTATTCTGGACCACAGTCAGGGTTTGAACAAATGGACTCTTGGGGTGCTTATACATGTGACAAAAATTAGCTGTTTTTGTGGTTTAATTGTGTCACGCTGTACAGGTGTGGGGGATTTTTATGATTTAAATGAGTTTGCTACGTTGCAACCTAAACCACATCTGCATTTAGTTTAGTCTGCAATCCTGCTATTTGTAACACTGTAGCCTTTGAAAATTTGCCCCCCTGCCACAGAAGCGGACTGAGACAGAAGCAGAGAGGGGCATGACCCCCGCCTTTTTTTCCCTGCCCCCCATGGAGGCTGCATCTCCCGCAGCCAGGATGCAAACTGCTGGTGGGCCGAGCAGTCCCTAAGCTGTGGAGGACCTCAGTCCTTCCCTCCAGGGCAGTGGTGCCCCCTGGGGCTGCCCAGGCGGACTGCTAGTAGTGGGGTGCTGTCCTAGCTTGGGATCAGGAAACAGTTGGATTGGGCTGGGGGCTGGGTGCTGCCTACACCCACCCACTAGCTGCCCACCTAGGTGGCCCTGGGGGGGCACCGCCACTGTGGAGGAAAGGAAAGGTCGGGGCTCTTCACAGCTCAGTGCCCACTGGCAGCAGGAGATGTGGCAGATTGCGGGGGGGCGACGGCAGAAGGATCAGGGATCACTCCCTTTGCCATGTTATTTTTTTTCCCCTCTGGTGGTGATGCCCCCTGGGGCTGTCCGGGCAGGGTGCTAGCTGTGCGGGTGTTGCCCCAGACCTCCAGATCCAACTCTTCCCTGAGACTCAACGCTGGAAGCCCACCAGGTGCTGCTTGGGGAAGAGTTGCGTCTAGGAGGTGCTGCCTATGAGCTGAGGCAGCACCCACACAGCTAGGTGCAGCCGCAGAGGGAAGAACTGGGCCTCCCTGGAGCTCAGGTGCTGCACGGCATGACAAAATGATCAGGCCCCTCATTGTAACGGTGATGGAAGCCCCTACATTGCAATGGTGGGTTTTTAATTGCTGCAATTAAAAACCCAACTGTTTCAATTTGGGGGACTAAACCCCTGTCACATGTACAAGTGACCTTGGAGTGGCTACAGAAGTGGAGGGGGGACTGGTGTTCTGGAGTGCTCAACAGCTGTTATATCACCTGTTATGTATGCACAAGCCTATAGCAATACCAGTGAGAAATTCAGGGACAAATTCAGAGGGGGTGCAGTGGTACAGTTTCACCCATTTTGACCCACTGTGAGAGCAGTGATTGGCATCTATTTTTGTCCCTCAGGCAGATAAGAATCTACCCTTCTCCCTATTCTCAGCACCCACTCTCTTCCTTTCAGTGCTCAGCAGTCAGCCCCCTTCCTTCCCACTTCCCTACCTGCCGTTACCATGGTCTGTGAATGGCCCAGCGGTGCGGGAAGGCTCCAGAGCTGCCCCTCTACTGCTTCAACTGGGCTGTGGGGGGAGCTAGGCTTAGGTAGGGACAGTGGCAGCAGCAATGATGGGCAGGTTCCCCCTTCCTGCCTGCTTCCACCACAAATATTCCGCCAGGGGGAACTGCCCTGCCTCATTTCTGCTGTCCTTGATTAAGCTTGAAAGGTGGGGACAGCAGCAGAGGTGGGCAGGTGTCTGTGTTCAGAGACATAAGTAGAGATAGCAAGGAAGGGAATGGGAGGAGAGGGGAGGTACTGATGAACAGAAAGAGGAATGGACGGGTTGCCTAACGCTGGGAGATGGGGATTCTTACTTATTTCAGGGAAACTTTAAGAAAGTCTCCAGCTGCTGCTCCCACCTCCACCTCTTTAAAAATCCCAGATCTGCCTAAATTGGAATGGTTTTGCCATAATTGTATGACAACAGGCTAATGCACACCCAACTTGTTACAGCATAAAAGTTGCAGTGGTCCCCCTCTCTTTCTGAAGCTACTCCAAGTGCATGTGCAGACATGAACTAAGCTAAAAACAGTGCAAGCTTGAATATTAGTTGCAGCCAACTATCACTTGCCCTCAGAGAGCAATGCATTCCTAAGCTGAGAAGTTGCTATCTCGATGCACAGTTTATGGGCAACATCCATTAATGAATTAGTTTATTGATTTAGGAGACAGCCATAGAGTGATAATCCATTTTATATATTTTTTGTCTTATTTGTTTGTATTGACCCATATATTGTTATGCTGAAAGGTGTTAATAGTTACTGTTACAGATTTGGTAAAAACTAAAATGTATACTAGCCATCTTTAGTTCTGGCTACGTAAGTGTGCAATTCAGTTTTATGATGGCTAAAACCAAAGAACCCAAAGGACATGTGAAAGGACAAAACAGAAGCTAAACTATGTGGCCTAGAGGTTTTCTCTGTGAAAATGCAGTAACATAGTAGGTGGAACAGGACTTTTGGCTTCAACTGCATGTTTCTGTGTATAATTAGAAGGAACTAATAGGCAGAAAGAAAGTAAACAGGCAGTGAAGGGATCAGTAATGAGTATGGTCCATGCTAAGAGTAAGAGCCAAGAGATGGTGCTTCATTGTAGTACAGCATTTGCTGTGAGGGTAGATTTGGATTCCTGTACAAGGAGACTGAGTTTTAGGTATATTTCTTACATACAGAACAGGACTCCTCCAACTAAAATACCTGGCTCATCAATTTTTCTTTACAATGCTCACCACCTGATAAGGCCTTGATTACTGTTTAAATGGTTGGGACAAATGGGGCAAGAATATGGTATTTATGGACTATTAAGTCCTGAGTAATTATTTAAAAACCTTTAAAGTTGAAAAGTATTTAACAATAAAAATCAGGCATGTTTACTAATCTTAGGAAGATAATAGAGTTGGCATACATTGCCGGCTCCTTACTGTAACATAATTGATTCAGATCTGTAGCACTATATCAAGGATGTAACTCTGGGTAATGAGAGACTTTATACTGAAAAGCTGTTGTCGATGAATAATGCATGTATGACTGTCATATATTTATAATTTAAAACAGAAAGAAATGTTGAAAAGCGCATTACTAACAGATGCCCAAGAAGCCGTATTTGGGGGATATGTTAATGTTAACATGTAAAAGGGATTAATTACAAGGAACAATGAAGGTAATTATTTCAGAGAGGTTAATTGGATAGCTTATCTGGATGTTAGGATCAGTACAACAGCATTAGCATGAGCATGAGCGCTAAGTAAGCTGGTAACAACTTCTTTCTACCACTCGAGAAAGTTAAACTGCATTGTGAATGAGAAAGATGCATTGTTGAAGATTGCTCGTTAAAGCTTTACTCCTGGGAAAGTGCTTGCACTTGTGTAGAGATCAACTCACTTCCTTTTACTTCACAATTTCAGTGAGGTTTGGTTAGGGTTACCATACATCTGGGTTTTCCCAGACATGTCCTCTTTAGTGGACCCCTGTGCTGCATCTGGGTGGGTTTTTAAAATAAGAGCAAAATTTCCAGGTTTTCTATTCTCTTGGGCTCGCTGCTTGGGGCTAGAAGTGGGCAAGGTGATTGGCTGTTGGGAGTCACGCACTTCCTGTGTTGGCTCTGGCAAGCCAGAAGAGAGAGAGAGCAAGCGCAGGTGCATGCAATGCAGCAGGACTGTGGGGGCACAGGTCTGTAGGTCAGGAGTGTAGGGCACCAGCAGGGCTGAGGGGCAGAGGCTGTGGGTTGGGAGTGAAGGGCACTGCTGGGCTGGGAGCACAGGGGGCTGCAGATCAGGAGCAAGGGGAATGGGATGGATGACTGTGGGGTTTGCAGGGCACTGGCAGTGCCAGGGGTTGCAAGTCAGGAGTGAGGGGCACCAACAAGGGGTGGGGGGGCAGGGTACTGCTGTTTGGGAGTGAGGGGCACTGGCATTGCTGGAATAAGTGGGCCTGGAGTGAGGGGCAGCAGCAGGGCTGGGGGTGTGTGGCTTGTCAGTGAGGGGCAAATAAGGGGAAGGGGCAGGGCACTGGCATGTCACTGCCCCACTCCCCATCATATTCCTTTTGCACCCCTTCCTCCCCCAAAGGTGTCTTCTTTTTTGGACCTGGAAATATGGTAACTGTATTGCTGGATCAGGTGTGTAAATTTTCAACTAAGGACAGTAACATAAGGAGCCCCCTTTTTGAATGCTTTTGAGCAAAGTTGGTAATGCTTTTGGCAGGGGGCTGGAATGACCCAACTTAAGTCTGAGAGGGGTGGGCAGTAGCATCTGGCTGCCTTTGCCACTTCTCTCTGCAATGAGGCTGGGTACAACACAGGAAAAGCCCCACCTTTGTCAAAGCCCTGGGCAACTGACTGCCACACAGGTACAGGTAGTACTTTCTATCTGCCAAAGGTCATTGTGCTCAGCTTCAGTAGTGTGGGCAGAGCCCACACCGCCAAATGCTGCCTAAGCCATGACTCCATAGGTTGGATCTGCCCTGTGAGCCATTGTTTGCCACCCCTGCTCTTAAGTGTTAAAAGCAGTGGCTTTGCTTTAAAAAGTCTCTAAATTCCCTGCTGTTGTACATTTGATGCATGACATGCTGTAGATTTCCCCAAACTGAATTTGAAGCTCAATTGACAGGATTAAGGGGAGTTTATGAGGATTACCACAAAAAGTGACTGCCTGATTTAGGAATATGTTTGCTTTTCTGGTGTTGTGACAGCATGGCCGGGAAGCCTGCCCTACCCACTGGGAAATGAGGCAGGGAAGATGTCGTCTTGGAGCACCTCACTGCTACTCAAGCACAGTGGGAAGAGAGTTCAATTGTAGCAGCAGGAAGCACCCTAAGGGAAGCTCAACTGCCTCATGTCCAAGTTTTGTGGGTAGGGAGAGGCCATGTGCCTTGGTCTCCCATTCTGAAACAGGAAGCAGTACAAACATACCCTCAAAAGGCTTTTTTGTTAAACTACAGAGCCTGCTTTATGAAGAACACAAGTATTCTGTATGACGCTGTATGATAATCAAAATAAGGGAGTCTGTTAGGTCAGAATGTGGTTCCCATCAGCAAAACCAGTTTTCAGTCTAAAAGTTTTAAAGGAGAGAAAAACCATGTCTGTTTTTTAAACTGAATTCTGTTTAGCACCATGCACCTTGACTTTAAAGTAGACTAGGGAGGTTGCTTTACAATGTACACATTTTCTCTTTGAAAAGTTTAGGTTTGGATTCTTGGACTACCAAACTCCAATGAAGACCATGGTGGGAGTGTCGTATACAGAAAATACCAGTACAGTAACAGTGGTGATCTATGTTAGGAATTGGCTCTAACCACCCTTCTGCCATGAGCTCAACAAAAGTGAGCAGAACTACTTTGGGAGCAGTCCTGGATAGAGGAGGTAGTGATCCAACATGGGATATCTGCAATAAGGATCAATATTTGAATGGGTCCCACTTTTCTCAATCCTTCCCTAACACATTTGACTATTGGACGTCATAGCTACATCTGCTGCTCATTTACTCTTCTGTGTTTTGAATGTCCTCCAGATGTCTAGTCTTCTTCCTTAGCTTCACGCCATGTCTTCTTTCTTACCATCTTTTGGAGGTGGTGAATAATTCTCTCTGACAGTCAATACAAAACACAATGCTACATTCATTTTAAGAGGCCTGTACATTTTCAGAACTGCATAACAATGAAAAGGTGGCTTATTTAATAATAGAACATCTAGGTGTACTTACATTCAGCTCTAGAACTATTCCAAGACAATCGTATACTAAAGAGACGCCTGTGGCTACAGCAACAATGATTACTGTCACAACAATGTGGAAAACTGTTGTTAGATTCCCTTTGAAAAACACATTAGCGATAACCTGAAATGGAAACAGAACTTTAACTTTGTTTTCTCATTTTATTTCAATGAGCAGAATGTGTTTAATTCTTTATGCTATGCCTCTATAACTCAACTGAAAAGAGAGGGTGAGGATGTAATGACTTTCAGCCTTAACCATCTTGCAGTTCTATCACAGAAACAAGATAATAATAACCAAATAAATGCTATATGTAGTATACACCAGGCCAGTAACCACTGGTCTTCACTAAAGACCAATCAGTGACTGCAATTAGAACAGATCTCTCCATCTACTTTACAGATTAATATAATGGAAAGTATGGTAAAAGCTCACCTCTCGTGTCACAAAACATTCAATTGGGAAAGTCAGGATTACAGTGACTCCATAACAAAATCTTCCAAATGTAGCAAGGTCATCACCTCTACAGTAGTTTTCAAATAGGTCCCCTGGAGAATAGTAAAATACAAAATTATTTTGAAATTTTTGACAACTGTGACTAATTATGAGGTGACATTAAGAGTTTTGCAAATAGAGAGACTGAAGTCACTGTAACAGCATTGTGCAAGCACTTGAGATTTCCTGACCCACTTTGTGAGGCACAGATCAGGAAGAGATAATTATACAGTCACAAATTACATTCAGAATGAACTGTCACTATCACTATCTCCTATGAGTAGCAGCTTTCTCTATTATTACTTGAAATCAAGATAATTTCCAGGTTGGTATTCATCTTTTTAAAAAAATCATATGGCTTACTATGTTGCCATCCCTACATTTTGCAGCTCTCTTTTTTAATTGAAATTTTAAGGCAACTAGTGTTTGTTTAAAATCTGTATCTCACAGTTTTAGAAAGAAAACAATTCTAGATAAAACAAACAGATTTCCTTTAGAAATGTTATTCATAGGACAAGAACAATTACATAAGGAAGACTAGATGGGTGCATCTGGAGACTTGCATTTCCTGCATATCACATTACAGGATCTAATCACAGCTGCAAAAACTATATTAGAGGACTTCAAATATATATTGACCTCTGTAAATACACTCCAGTTAATAATCCAGTTTTTTATATCTAACTACCATACTATTGCTAGACAATTTGAAACACCATCCTACCTAATTGTTATAACAAATGACCTGAGGAAAGATGAACATAGATTATAGCTGAGAAATGAAAGTAAATCTTAAGATCAGAAGAAGATAGGTAAACAGATATCTTCTCTCTTAATGCTATTGTGCTATGGATGGTCTGCACCTACAAAACAACCAGATTTGTTCTGGAAAAGCCAGGGACTGAGTGACTTGGTGGAAAAGCCAGAGGTTAGAGGAAATTGCTTTATAGCATAAACACAAAAGGGCACATGACATAGACCTTTCAAGAGCAGGAAAATCTGTCACAGGCATTCCGCTCTCAGTCAGTCCAGATAAAAATCAGGATATAATCAGTGGCTAGAATAAATTGTTCTCTTGGATACAAAATGTAATAAAGTAGGTTTACACAGGGGGCAGATCTGGCCCATACAGCCAGCTGATTTGGATCAAAGCCAGGGAATTTCAGCAGTGTTTTGGCAGAATTCTGATGGTGTGGAGCTTTACCTGTGTGGGATCAGGAGCACTACAGTGGGAAGTAGGGACTGTGGCACTGGAGCAGGCTGGGCTAGAAGTGGCTCATGCTCAGAACTAAGAGTTAGCAGTTAGCTCTGTTAAAGCAGTTCCAGTTTCAAGTTTGCCAGCTGGGTTTAAAATGGCAACTGCTCATACTGGTATAGGAATGGACAGAATCATCCAAATGTATGCTTGTGAGTGGTAAGCCCACTCCCATTTACATTGCTACATCAATTCACAGCCAAAGAAATGTTTCCTGCTCCTCTTCTCTCCCTCCCCCACTCTATTAAAGTCCCCTTGTCTCCCTTTGAGCTACTGGGAATGAGTTTCTTTGAACCATGTTTATGTATCTATGGCAGATTCATTCTGGCTGGTGTAGGTGGAGATAAGCCAGACCAGGCTGAGCCAGCCTTGCCACCAGCAGAGAGTAATTATTCTCGAAGAAGTGTAGGTGATGATGATAATAACATTGGTGTCCTCGGTCACGGTTTCAGCTAGGGGCATTTAAAGCTAGATATTGTAATTGCACTGTTAGCAACAGATGCCAATGGGGTGTGTGAATACTGCTTAGTCTTTTACACTTTGCTTCTTAAATCCCCAAACACCCTGGTCTTTACTTTGGGTATTTTTTACACTTTGCTAATTCTTCAATTGGGAGGATGGCATTAATCAGTTACAGCAGCTTGGTACTAATACATGTCCTTGGTGCTGGTTTTCCATCAGCAGTGACCCCCCCCAGTTTCGAGTCCACATCATCTTATGCTATCACAGGCCCTCAGATGAGCTTTTCCTACTTGCTTGCTTTCTGATTACTGGATGTGAAGGATAAATTCCAATTCTTCCTTCATAAGTACAAATAAAAAGATCAGCTTGGCATTCTCCCCTCTCCTGTGTATTTTGCAAAGCAGAAAACTGGAAAGAAGGATGGAAATGCCAGAGACTAAAATAAACATTAAAATGGATGGACTGAGCATCTTACCTTCTGTGTATCCTTTAAATGTCACATATCCACATGCAGCAAACATCATGCTGATAGACACAGCAAGTGAAACAGACACATGTGTGATGCGAGACCAGTTACTTAGAGTGGGTTCCTCCAAAGAGCCATATATTAAAAAGCTGTTATGGTGGCAAATGAATGCTGAAACACACATGGCCATTAATAGCAATCACATGCATTTTACTTAAAAAAAACAAAAAACAAAACAAAAAATCCAAACAAATAATGATTCGTATCAGGCTAACGTTGCAAATTGTGTACTCCAAGGCAGTGGAAGTATGGCACAACTTAAATTAATTTATTATTACAAATAAACATGAAGTAGGTAATGAGTAGCAAAGCTCACACAGCCTGAAATACTAGCTACCTGTCCAATTCTGTGAATGTTTTTTTCTTTTGCTACTCCCTTCAGTGTAAGACTGTGACCCCAGTACCAGTTCCTACTCTGGCATTCTCTGTGACATGCACATTGTGCAGTAACAAGCAACGTGGAAACCACAAAGCAAAATCAGGACTTATAGAGAGGTGTGAGAACAGTAGTAGGGTTTATGAATATTTGAGGAGACATCAAATTTTGAGGAATGATTTCATTTCGACTACTGGAAGAGAATGAGACCCAGCTTAATTTTGCCTACAACACCTTAATAAATACTAATATCAAAACATAAAAGGGGGTGCCTACTTGCTGGCTAGATCAAAATATTTAAAATAAAACTACTTTACATAGCAAGATTGACTGCAGGTTGAGAAGAAATGTTCAGATACAAACTTACCAAAGGACATCACCCCAATGGCTTGTACTGCATTAGACTTTGCAAATACCCAAGCATCCTCTGTTTGGGGTCTAAAATAAAAATTTGTTTTAATAGAACGTCCCCTTTCTTGTGATCAGGAATTTTAAATACGATATCGAACAAAGTGACACTGGTGAGCCCCTGAACTCTTCATGCCAGGTTTGCATGTGCCAGCTGCTTTCATTAAGTAAAGTAGCTCCAGAAATACAAGTAAACCTTTATTAAAACAACCTATCTGGGAACTGCTGTCAGCACACTGAAAGCCAAGGTGCTCATACAAATAACCTCTGAGTCTACTTCTCCTGGAAGCATATCCCACGGATTTCAATGGCTATACATCCTATACAAAATCTTTCTCTGTGCAGGTGTGTGTGTGTGTAAATAATAAAGTTTTAACCAGTCGGATTAAAGAGTAAGTACTACAAGTTCGCAGCAATGGCCCTAGATTGGTAGAAGATGGATTTAGGCCTATCCCAAACTTTCATCCTTATTAGGTAATATGCATACAGAATGAGTATAATTTCAGATGCCCACACATTACATTTTTCCAGTTATACTAGTAAAATTATACACATGTTCTTCAAGTGCTATAGGTCTCAGTATAGGTCAAATGTATTGGAACAAATCCCCTGTAGACATTTTTATTCCAGAATCAGACTTTTTTTTTCTGATTTAACTTAAGGTATGGCCAAAGCAATATAAATTAGAGAAAAAAGAAGAATTTTTGTAGCAGAATAAGAGTATTTATATGGGAAATTATTCCAGTATCACCAATGTTTTAAATAATGTCCTACCTTAGGACAGTGTAATTTTCCTGTATAGACAAGTCCTAGGAATATGTAAAAAAAAAAAAAAAAAAAGGTCCAAAAGAATAGCTTTACAGAATTAATTTGTGCTGACTGGCTGTTTTTAATCTACAGTTAGTTACCACTTCCATTTATGTATTTTTAAAGTTATTTCAGGGTATAATTTCTTGTTGCCTTGTACAGAGAGACCAAACTGCCTAAATTGCTTTCAGTCTTTAATTCAGAAACATCCTCTGAAGAGGACTGCAGAAAGCAGCTGAGATCAGACTGAGCACAGAAAAGAAATCTGGCAGCAATCTTTGTTAAATCAGATCCAGAGTTTGAGTTACAAAATTCCACCCTGAAAAAAAATCATGAAAGTCTTCTTCATGTTAACGTACACTCTAGGGAAATCTGGGTGGGTGACGGGAGAGAGAAAATACCGTTTTTGTAATATTGGTCTTCAAAAGTATCAATTGAAATGTGCTCACCTGTTGAGCATTTCCTTAACAGCTCTACAGAAGAGATAAAAAAAAAAAAAGCAGGAGAGAACATTGTCACATAGTCAGTTGCTTGCTCCAGTTTCCACCACATTTTGAGGAAGCTGCTGCCACCTGCTGCTGTACTCTTACTATAATGTAACACAGCATGAGAATTATTAGACCACCTCTGCCAAGAGAATAACACCTTCTTTCTTCCTTTTTGTTGATGACTAATCTGTTTTCACAGTCCTATCTTACTTTAAGACTTTATTGTTACCAAAATTTTAAATTCTTTCAAGTCAGTTCTTCCCCCCCCCCGCAATATTTATTTTCCCCATTCTTTAGATCTGGAGTGCCTTCCAGAAGAGGGATTTTAACAACTTGATTATTCCAGTTACACAAAACACTACTGAGGTTATTCTATGATTACACTGCTTTGCTTTTAAAGGACTATCAAATAGTAAATTCTTACTTTCCATCTTAGAAATATGGCTTTTTCAAGGCAGCATATTTAGGTTTGATTCAGAAAAGCTATTCTTCATCTCATTCTTAACTTGTAAGTAGAATTTGAGTATACACTTAAGGTAAAGACATGCTTAACTGCTGTCATAATTCAGTCCCTACCCAAGTTAACATAGGCTCAGGCTAAGATACAGTACATGGACTGGATGTATAACATATTTTTCATCTTTCGTACTGTTTCCAGTATTATCAAACTCAAAATCATGTGAGGGCTCAAAAAACAAACAATCAAAACAACAAGAAAAATCAATAAACTCGCTTCCAAAGCATGATTTTTTTCTCTTTCCCTTTTTCTTTCTAAAGAAGTGTTATGGTATGTAAGGGCTGTCCTTTAAATTCCCCGTTCACATTTTCATGGTGTGTGAGAAAGAGAAAATTAATATACTGAGGAAGGCAGACAAGGTTCTTTGGGTGAATCTGATACCTTTTAACTTAAGTAGTTGGGGGGAAAAAAATTCCAACATATTTTTGGACACGATGATCAGTATCCAGACCACATTATAAAAAAGAAACCCACAGACCCACATAGATATCTGCACAGAACCAGCAATCATTCTAAACACACCAAAAAAGCTGTGCTATACAGCCAAGCCCTCAGATACCACTGAATTTGCATTGAGGAGAACACCTAGGATGGCTTTTGCCCAACAAGGACACTCCTCTAGAGAGACAGAATGCATGTTTGAAAGAGCTACCAATACCACATGAAGAACTGCTGTAGTACAGAAGAAAATCCCCCACGAATCACACAGCGCTGGTTATGACAGATCATCTCTCCCTTGCACCCATACAGAATATCCTCAAACAACTGCAACCCATACTAGAAAGAGACCCTATTTATAAAAAGATCTTCCCAGAGCAGGGGCAGGCAATTATTTTGGGCAGAAGGCCGCTTACTGAGTTTTGGCAAGCCAACAAGGGCCACATGACAGGCAGCCAGGGGCAAATAAATATTAATTTTCTGCATTTTTTAGGGATCCCATGGCCTGGATAGAATGGCATGGTGGGCCGCATTTTGCCCACCCCAGAGCCACTCATCCTAGCCTTCAAACAAGCACTGAACCTCGCTAACCTCATCACCAGAAGCAAACTTCCTATGACCCAAAGCACACTAAATGGATCCAGACCATGCCATGACAAGAAATGCAAAACCTGTCAACACATTTCCATCACCCCCACACTTGCTACACCCCACAACAGAGCCATCAGCATTTCTAGATCTTAGAACTGCACTTCCAGAAATGTAATACATCTTATCCAATGTACCAAATTCCCTGATGGAAACTACACAGGAGAGACCAAACAACAACTGCGCACCAGAATGAGTGCACACCAGGAATCTATCAAAGACAAGAATACCCAATTACCTATGGGACCACATTTCTCACAAGAAAACCACTCTCTCTCCAATCTCTCAGTTCTAATCCTCAAAGGAAACTTACACAACACTTCCCAGAGACGAGCCTATGAACTCCATTTCATCAACCTCCTGGATACTAAAAACCATGGACTAAATATATTCATTAGATTTATGACACATTATAACCTGCATGACATCCAACTCCCCAGGTATTCGTTCCCCTTCTTTCCCTTACCGCCCCCACCACACACCCAGCCTGTTTCTCACCCATTGACACCTCAATCTACATCTTCACTGACTACCTGTCTTGTATGCAGACCAGCCCAGCCTCTCGCTTCTTTAATTTTCATTCCATCCAGGAAGAGCACACACCAACTGCTGAAACTCCCCTCAGCCTGACAAAGGGTTTTTAAACCTGAAAGCTTGCTTAATTTTTTTCCCCCCA
This sequence comes from Crocodylus porosus, assembly GCF_001723895.1. Classification (NCBI taxonomy): domain Eukaryota; kingdom Metazoa; phylum Chordata; order Crocodylia; family Crocodylidae; genus Crocodylus; species Crocodylus porosus. The sequence goes on along the minus strand of NW_017728949.1, from coordinate 47,790,897 downwards.
ACCATTTAAGTTGGTCTAATAAAGGATATCAGATTCACCCAAAGAACCTTATCTGTCTATGTCCTTAGACCAACATGGCTACAACCTACACCCCTGTATACTGAGAAAGGTGATTTTAGCTCACTAGTACTGCAGGAACTCGTACCCAACATATCTGTTCACCCCTGCTACAACTATGTCCACCCCAAATTACCACATTTATTCTGCTTCAACATTAATTCTACCAGTCTTCTTAGATGTGGACCCCCTGCATCTAAAAAGACCGACCTACAAAGGATGGAGGATGGGATCCACCTCCAAGGAGGAATATACTGCATTGGTCCAGGCCTGCAGGGAGCGATCCAGGAAAGCCAAGGCTGTGATGGAACTCCAACCGGCTACAAGTATCAAGGACAATAAAAAGTCCTTTCTTAGATATGTGGGGAACCAGAGGAAAAGCAAGGGCAACACTGAATCTCTGCTAAACCACATGGGTGAACTGATGACCAACGCCCAGGAAAAAACCAACTTACTAAATGGGTACTTTGCATCAGTCTTTCACAAGTCCCACAGGATGCCCCTGCCCATTACGGGACGGGGATCCTTGCCCTCCATCGGTACTGACCTTGTGAAGTCAGTGACCTTGAGAGGCTGGACGCCTTCAAGTCAGCCGGTCCTGACAATTTACACCCCAGAGTACTCAAGGAGCTGACCTGCATCATTGCTCAGCCCCTGGCACGGCTCTTTGAGAGATCCTGGCGCTCTGGTGAAGTGCCCGATGATTGGAAGAAGGCCAATGTGGTGCCTATCTTCAAGAAAGAGAAGGAAGTGGATCTGGCAAACTACAGGCCCATCAACCTGACTTCTATCCCGGGGAAGCTCTTAGAAAAGAATAAAGAGGCCATTCTTAATGGACTACCTGACGGCAACACCCTGAGGGATAGCCAGCATGGGTTTGTTGCAGGTAGGTCGTGCTTGTCCAACCTCATTTCCTTTTACGACCAGGTGACCTATCACATGGACAAGGGGGAAGAGATTGATGTCATAATATCTTGGCTTTAAAAAAGCCTTCAATCTGGTATCCCACGATCACCTCTTGGCAAAACTGGCCAACTGTGGCCTCAGGTCCACCATGATCCACTGGCTCAGAAATCGGGTCTGTGGTTGGACCCAGAAGGTGCTGGTTGATGGAAGTCAATCGTCATGGTGCCCTGTGATCAGTGGGATCCCTCAAGGCTCTGTCCTGGGACCCATCCTGTTCAACATCTTCATTAATGATGTGGACATTGGAGTCAAAAGCAGACTGGCCAAGTTTGCCGATGATACCAAACTTTGGGGTAAAGCGTCCACACCCGAGGACAGGGGGGTAATCCAGGCTGACCATGACAGGCTCAGGAAATGGGCGGATGAGAACCCAATGGTGTTTAACACCGAAAAATGCAAGGTCCACCACCTTGGGAGACAAAAACCTGCAACATGTTTATAGGCTCAGCAGTGCTACACTGACTAGCACTATGGATGAGAGGTACTTGGGGGTCATTACTAACCACAAGATGAACATGAGCCTTCAATGTGACGCTGCTGCTAGTAAAGCGAGCAAAACCCTGGCTTGCATCCATAGATGTTTCTCAACCAAATCCTGAGACGTCATTCTCCCATTGTACTTGGACTTGGTGAGGCCGCATCCAGTTTTGGGCTCCATAATTCAAAAAGGATGTGGAGAAGCTTAAAAGCGTTCAGAGAAGAGCCACGTACATGATCAGAGGTCAAGAAAACAGACCTTATGATGAGAGGCTGAGCTATGGGACTCTCCAGCCTAGAAAAGCGCAGGTTCAAGGGTGACCTGATGGCCACCTGTAAGTTTATAAGGGGTGTTTCACCAGGATCCAGGGGAATGTTGTTCACCAGAGTGCCCCAAGGGATGACAAGGCTGAACTGTTATAAACTTCCGCAATACTATTTCAGGCTGGACATAAGGAAAAACTTCTTTATTGTCTGAGCCCCCAAGGTCTAAAATAGCCTGCCGCTGGAGGTGGTTCAAACACCTACTTTGAATGCCTCCACAAGAAACCTGGATGTTTTTCTTGCTGGGATCCTATGACCCCAGCTGACTTCCTGCCCCTGGGGCAGCGGGCTGGACTCGATCTTCCAAGGTCCCTTCCAGTCCTAATGTCTATGAAATTTCCCAGCCTACTGCCCTTCTTCCAACCCCCAAGCCATCCATCAATTCTGTTCCCCAAACTCCCAACCACACCAAGCTTCCAAACCCACCATATCTTTCTGAAGCCTCACTTCTGCCCCTCCTGAGTGTCTTCATCTCCCTAACCCAAGTTTGAGGGGCAACTCTGGCAGAGATCCCTTCTAGTCTTGTGGGAAATGCCTCTATACAAATGCTCAAATGCCTCTACACAAATGCTCGTAGTATGGGAAACAAGCAGGAGGAACTTACCCTCCTGCTAGCTGACACCAACCCGGATATAGTGGGGAATCACTGAAATGTGGTGGGACCCAATGAATGACTGGGCGATGAATTTCAAGGCCTATAGGCTGTACAGGAGGGACAGGATAGGAAGGAAAGGTGGGGGCGTGGCACTCTACATTAAGGAGGAATATCCATCCTTGTCAATTAGCAAAGAATCAGAGGAGGGGCACTCTGAAGTGCTTTGGGTTAGTATACAAGGCAGTCAAGGGGAAAGAGACTGAATGGTGGGGGGTCTACTACAGACCTCCCAACCAAGGGGAAGAGCTAGACCAGGAATTCTTAAGTCAGCTCATGGAGGTAGTGAAATCAAAGGATGTGGTCGCCATAGGGGACCTGAACTTTCCAGACATCTGCTGGGAAGAGCAGTCAGCCAGGTCTGACTGCTCACATAAGTTCCTAGCCAGAATGCAGGACCTCCATCTAACCCAAGAGGTGCACAGGCCACCAGGGGAGACACCTTGTTGGACCTGGTGCTGGCCATGGGTGACAACCTGGTGAGGGGGCTGCAGGTGCTCAACCACCTGGGTGACAGTGATCATTGCCTGCTGAAATTTGCCATCCAGCACAAGGTGGCAAAGGCCTACAGCAAGGCAGCAGCCCTAGATTTCAGGAGGGCGGACTTCAGTGTGCTAAGAATAGTCAGGGAAGCACTGAGGTCCCGGAGTGGAGGGGAGCCAGGTGTCCAAGGAGAGTGGTCATTCCTTAAGGAGATGATCCTCCAAGCCCAAAGGGAGGTAATCCCAACGTGGATCAAAGAGAGCAGGAGGGCACATAAGCCCCCATGGCTCACCAAAAGCATCCGGGAATGTCTCCCAGCAAAAAAAGGAGGTGTACACCCAATGGAAGGGAGGGGCCATCACCAGGGAGGACTATACTGCAGGGGGGGGCAGTCAGGAAGGCCAAGGCAGAGATGGAACTAGGACTAGCTTCCCGGATCAAGGACAACAAGAAGTCCTTTTTTAAATACATAGGGGGCAAAAAGAAGGTTCCAAGTAATGTGGGGCCCCTGCAGGAAACACTAGGAAATTTGGTTGTCACACCAGACGACAAAGCCAACATATTTAACGATTACTTTGCCTCCATTTTCCTAAGCAGGGACCGGAACATTCATCCTCCCACTCTGGGCCCCCCTTAGATCACAGGAGAGGTGCACCTAGGCCAAGGGTTAGTGAGGATCAGTCAGGGAACTTCTGGAGGGACTGGATTATTTAAATCAGCTGGTCCAGACAATCTCCACCCCAGAGTGCTGAGGGAATTAGTGGAGGTCACTGCGGGATCCCTGGCATGGCTGTACGAGTACTCGTGGTGTTCTGGTGTGGTGCCAGAGGACTAGAAGAGGGCGAATGTGGTTCCCATCTTCAAAAAGGGAAGGAAGGAAGACCCAGGAAACTATAGGCCAGTTAGTCTTACCTCGATCCTGGGTAAGCTTTTTGAGAAAATTATTCTGGCGCATATCCATGAGGAGTCAGCAGGGGAGATTATGCTTAAGGCAACCAACACGGGTTCATTAGCGGCAGGTCCTGTCAGACCAACCTGGTGGCCTTCTATGAGCAGATCACCAAATCCTTAGATGCAGGGGTAGCAGCAGACAAAGTCTTTCTGGACTTTCGGAAGGCCTTCAACACCGTCTCTTACCCCATTCTCATTAAGAAACTGGGGGACTGTGGTGTCAACACCAACACAGTCAGCTGGGTTGCCAACTGGCTGGAGGATCGCACCCAGAGAGTGGTGGTAGATGGGTCATTTTCGACTTGGAGGGATGTGGGCAGTGGGGTTCTGCAGGGCTCTGTCCTTGGGCCCGCACTGTTCAACATCTTCATCAGTGACTTGAACAAGGGGGTAATAAGAACCCTGTTCAAATTTGCTGAAGACACTAAGATGTGGGGGAGATGTGGGCATGCTAGAAGGGAGGAATAGGCTGCAATCGGACCTAGACAGGTTACAGGGATGAGCGGATGAGAATAGGATGGGATTCAACACTGACAAGTGCGAGGTACTGCACCTGGGGAGGAACACCTGGCACCATACCTACAGGTTGGGGAACTCCTTTCTTGTCAG
>NW_017728949.1:47755375-47786058 GCF_001723895.1 Crocodylus porosus | reverse complement strand
GCAGGCATTGGGGGAGTCACTGTTCCCCCGAGCACTGCCAGGAGTGACCAGGAATAACGGTCACAAGCTGGCAGAGGGGAGATTTAGGCTAAATATCAGGAGGCGCTACTTCACAGGTCAGGGCAGCTAGGATCTGGAACCAACTTCCACATGGTGCTGTCTCCTACCCTGGGGGTCTTTAAGAGGAGACTAGCTGTACACCTTACTGGGGGCGTTTGACCCCAGTACTCTTTCCTGCCATGGCAGGGGGTCGGACTCAATGATCTGCTCAGGTTCCTTCCGACCCTAGAAACTATGAAACTGCAGCAGGACTCTCTCTTCCTTCTTCCAGGTCAAGGGCAAGCAGCTTTTCTCACCCTTTCCCATGTCTACATTACAGTGAGAATGATGCCACGTTGCCAAGAATCTGATTAGCTTCCTGAGGATCTGATTGGCTTTTCTATGCATGGGGGTAGGCAACTGGGTATACAGCTAATCATAGAGCATTTTAAAACTCATGAGAAGGCCTGAACTTATTTCATGACAAGGCTGGCTCCTTTCCTAGCCAAACATTCCTTCTGCAAGAATTTAGGACAGGTGGCATCACTGTATTTTTAGCTGAGAACCACAAGGAGTCGGAGGCAATGAAATGGAGAAAAAAGGGAAGTTCTGCAGAAGCAGCAGTTAAACCCATACAACGCTTACAGCTATCAGCCTGTCTGGGAAAATCTCCCACAGCTTTATTGGGCATACTGTAGGTGGGGATAGATATTAAAAGGTATCTCTAGTCGCGATACCCTCTACCCTGCTGTCATACCAGCCAGAAAGATAGGAGTTAATTAATGGATATCTTCCCTTTCCTCCTGAAGGGGCTGCTAAAGCCAGGTGGTAAAGACTGTTGGAGCCAACAGCAATTGCCATCTTTGGTACACAAGAATAAAATTGCTTTAGGCTGGGCCTCAGCTAGCTGGGGTTTGAGGAAGGAAGAGGCTTTGGCCCATTGCCTTTAGAGCTGGGATACTAGAGGATGCAGCAAGGGGCCCTGCTGCAGCTTTTCCTCTGTTTCCTCTGAAGTAAGGCAGAACAAATGGAGTATTATCGTTCACACTTGGCTGAGGTACTGTGATTATTTTTGTAATTATGTGAGCTAGAAAATTACTTAAAGGAGAGAAAGACTTACATCTCAAAACTGTAATAGGTTTGCCCCAAAACTTCCTACTTGCTGAGGCTGAGTGGAATTATACAAGACTGATCCACACGCATAACAGGCACGTCCATTGCATTTTTAAACAGACTGAATGCATAAACAGTGATATTTCCTGTAGGTTAGGCAGATTCAAAACACGTTGGAAAAATAGTTAAGGTTATCCATAAGGTTATCCAATATAGAAACAGTAGTAAGGTGTAATGAAGTGAGTTCTTGTGAAGACAAGACCTGCCCAAGAACGACATAATCTGGCCTGTGGAGATCCCCACACATCCAGAAATTTGGTGGTGGGGAGAGGTGGCATTTAACACATCCACTGCTTCCTCACTACCAAATAGTCAAGCCTTGCGGCCAGCTGACATGGCCCTATATGCCAGACATGGCTTGTGCAGGGCTGGGACAATAGATTTGATCCAGTGCTTGCAGGGCCATGGCCCTATCTAGAATACATGTGGCTGGGCCCTGAGCAAGAAGCCCAGTTCCTCATGCAAAGAGGCTGAGGCCCATGTGGCAGGTCCAATGTAGCATACACAGAACTGGGGCAGGGAACCTGTGAGGCCAGAGTAGTAGGCCCAATCTGGTGCATGCACAGTTAGGGTTGGGTTGCAAGCCTGAACTAGCACACAGGGCCAAGATCTAATCTGGCACATGGGGCTGTGGTCACATGCCAGGTCACGCCTGCACACTGGCTTCACACTGGATCAGGGCCATGAATAGGAGATCCATGCATCTCCCAGCCACTTGTTCTGTGGAGAAGAGATGTCTTGCAGCAGCAGATTTTGAAACTACAGTAGCAGCCATATAGATTCCTGACCAGTTCTCTTCCCATATACCTCCAGATGATTGCTACATGCAACTTTTCTGCTTAGGCCTTGAACAGGTTCCAAGATTTGGCCCTGAATTTGAAAATGAAATTATGTGCAATAAACAATTATGTGTAATTTATCAAACTCACTTCTTTGGTGAAAATGCTTGCAGTTTAATTGTTGCCAACTTTTAAAACTTTCTCTCTTCAATATTTTGAGGTTGTTCTTAAAGCTCCAGCTCTTATTTACTTGGATCTGCTGCCTTTCAATAGGGGTGGGCAAGGGGGGAAAGGATTGTAATATTAGTATTGTCAGTTAGGATTAGTATATTGAAAGTTACACATGGGCAAGATTATTCAGAACATGAATATTCCATGCATTGCCATTAGATGAACAAGCTTCATAAACTTTGTTAAATTATGAACTATTTAAAACAGCCAGCATAATTAAGTTGAATTATACCATTAAGGCCAACCTACTGAAAAATATCTGTATAAATCTTGTATGCATTTAGACATTAAAGGGCAGAAAAGTAAATTTAGAATTTTCTTGTTTTTTTCTTTTTTTTATTATCTACACCATTCTGAATGGTAGAAACATAAAAATGTATTTAAAAAAATATTAATTATGCTTCTACTGAAGCTTGAGGCTGTTGTTCCTAGTCCCTGGTAGTCATGATAAAAAGCCTATCTCCATCCGCTCTATAAATGCCCTTCAGGTATGTGAAGACAGTTATCAAATCCACCCTCAAGCTTCTCTTCTCTCAGCTAAATAGTCCTAGTTCTTTCAGCCTCCCAGGCTTGGCCCCTAATACTTTTTGCTGCTCTGCACTGAACTCTTTTGCTTCTTGAGGTGTGGAGTGCAAACCAGACACTACTCCAGGTGACGCCTCACTAGCACTGAAGAGAGTGGAAAAATCACTTCCCATGCAACATTCCTGCTGATATAACCCAGTATATGCTTTGGCCTTTTTTCTGCACAACAAGAACATACTGTTGGTTTATATTCAGTTTATGGTCCACTGTAATCCCCAGGTCCTTCTCTGTTGTACTGTAGTCTGACCAGTCATTCCCCAGCCTGTATTTGTGCATACAATTATTCCACCGCAAGTGCAGGTCGTTACATTTGTCTTCATTGAATCTTATCTAGTTTAGTGCCATCGATTTAAAAAAAAAAAAATCAGAAATATGTGACGCTAAAGATGAAAGTAGGTAGGTATCAGTAGGTATCACAGCCAGGTATCTAATTCCAGTCTATCAATGTGAAACTTATTACAAAAATCCAAAGTTGCAACAAAACAAGTTTAATAATATGTCAAACTAAGATGTGCAAGCAATTCAGTTTTACAACCACTAGATGTCAGATAATATCAAAACAGAAGGAGAGACTGTTTAATATTTTTCTTTGACGGCACTGATCTAACGGAAAAAAGGGAAGTCTTTCTAAACAAGAGTTAAGACACTGAACCTTTTCCATTAAGTATAGTTCTAACTGCATTATAATGTATGAATGTACTGACTATTTAAAAACACAACCAGAAAAAAATGCTTTTAATGCTGCTAAAATATTAAAAGTAAAACACAGGCTGATATGAAAATGGCTCTACAATGCTCCACTTTGACACACTTCATTTCATTATCAAACTGACAATTATGACAAAATGTTTCAGATTAAATAGTTTTATAGCTAAATTATAAATAATAGTAGGTATGTCAGGACTTTGGACGTCATGTATATTATGAAAAGACAGTAAACAGGGCAGTTTGTTAAAGATAAAAAGACACTCATGAGTGGTGTGCATACTGTAAATAGTGGCTTCTGCTTCGGCAACTTATCACACTCATCAATCCAACTGAAACAATGTTGTTTTCTAGGTGCATGACTCCATAGAGAGGAGAGTACTACTTGGAAATAGCACCAGAAAAGTAAAATCCTTAGACTGGATTAGCTGGGCACAGAAGGTGGTTCCCAGTCCCACCACACATTCTTTGAGTTACCAGACTTCACACCACATTACCTCATTGAAACTGTATGCCAATACAGAGCATCATAACATACAAATACTATATCCCTTATTGTACCAAACATGTTTTCCTAATCGTTAAATTAGAAATAGAGGGAAGGCACACAACTCTGGAATTAAACAGGTTCTTTTCCTATTTTTATAAGAATCATCTTCATATTCCATCTCTCATGAGATACACTGTGCAGTCTAGTCATGAACTGGAGTTTTAAAAAGCAGTGAGAGGTAGTCAGCTGTGTTAGTTTGTAGTTAGGCAGAAGGAACAGTAGAAATGCATCTTATAGACCAGTGGGGGGAATAACCTTTTTGGGAGGAATACTACAAGTTAACTCTGCACACTCCTCATATGGTACTCCAATTGTCTTGTGTCCAATCTGCTGCTCTGCTTTCTGCTTCCTTCCCCATCTGCTGCCCTCTTTTCTGCTTTCTGTCCTACCCCCTTCCTGATCTTGTCATATATAGAGGCTGCCCTTGCTACTTGCTACATGCTGTAGGCTGGTAATGCCTGTTACAGACTAAATCAGAGATACATAAGCATTTATGGTCTTAGGTTCAATTCATCAGGTGTTGCGTTGGATAAAGTGAGATTGGGTTCACAAAAGCTTATGCATTTCTGATTTAGTTACTCTAAAAGGTGTATCTCTACCTTGCCTTCTGTGTTAGAAAAGAAGTGGTTCCCAAAAGGATTTAAGTAAATATTTACTGTGAAATCTTAATATATAGGGTTGAAAGATAGTTCCAGAGTTGCAACTTCTTTAACTTCTCCAGAGTTGTAATAATCTCTGACTCCTGGATGCTGCATACTAGGATTCGGATTCTGCCGATAGCAACTTGATTCAGTGATTCAAATCACTGTCCCAAATTGATTTGGCCAAATCTGATTCTGAGATTTAGCTGCTGTCAAATCGGCTGAATCTCTGAATCAAACAGGTCCCATCCCCTGCACGCTATCCCAGCCCCATCAACGGCTGCCCCGCCTGGCCCCAACATCCCAGCTCTTTAAAAAAAAGCGCCTTGCTCTCATCAGTTGCTGCCATGAAGGGGGGGCAATTCCTGCTGCCCCCCACTGCATGGGGGGCTCTGCCACAAGCCCCCAGAAGCCCCAGTGGCTACTGCAGCAGCTGGTGAGTGCAGGCTTTTTTTTCCTTTTTTTTTTTTTTTTTTTTTTAAAGGTGGTGGGATGCTAGGACCGGGTGGGACAGCCATTGATGGGGCTGGGAGAGTGGGCAGGGTTGGTGGGTGCTCAGGGGGAGCAGGCAGCAGATGGGGCCTGGTGGGGGTTCCCCCATGGTCCCTGCCCCCCTCCTGCTTACTGGCACAGTCTGGGCCTAGCTCCCTGTGGCAGCAAGTGGGGACTGTCCGAATCTCTAAATCCCTTCAAATCTTTCCCAAATTGATCCAGAGAGCTTTGAATTGATTTGGACCTTTTTAGGTTTCCCAATTTGATTCAGATTTGGAGATTCAGCCACCGAATTGGGCCTAACCTCCTCCAAATCAAATCAGCACCCAAAGGTTTGCCCAGCCCTAACGAGTACCATAGTGTGTTGCAACCTATATAGAACTTTGAGGTGGGGCACAGGTTGCAATAAAAACTCCTGTATCCCCGATCTCAACCCCACCACACGTAGCAGGTAAAAAGAGCTCAGCAAAATAGAAAAAGCACTTGCGATCCAGGACAAAAGTCACACTTCTGTAAGAGGTGGCTGCGTTATTTTGTACAGCAAAAGCCTCCCACTTTCTTGAACAGCAGCGTGGCAGGGTATTGTAGGTGCCTGCCACTTTTAGGGCCAAGCCAAGTGGCCAGCAGGTGCTTAATTGTGGCAGTCATTTTAGATCCATGGCTACCTATATAAACAGTGCAGTTTACTGCTGGCAAGGCAGACAGTAACATTGCTTGGCTGCAAGCTGTCTGGAACATCCTGGAGGTAAGGAAAGGAGCTGTAGGGGATGGTTTGGAGGCTCCTGGTTCTGGGCATGACCTAAAACTTCACTCTGCTGGGAGTGGGTGGTAGGGGTGCCTTAACCCCAGCCCTTACTTGTGGGTGGGCCATGTAACACTGGAGCAGGGTAGGCCACGTAAACTTCTGGAGGTGCCTCAGCCTACTGGGGGAGTGACCCTACAGGGCCAGGCATGCTTCCAGGAGCACCTGAGCTGGGAATGGGGGACCCCAATCCATAAAGGTAGGCAGGAGGCGAAATCCCTGCTGAGGTACTTGACTGGTCAATGCTGGGGCCAGGACCACAGGGTCAAAAGGGCCAGAGCCCCACTGCGAGGGATGCCCATGAAAAGTGCAGAAGCTCAGGGTCCCAACTGGGCCTGAGATGGGGCCAGGGCTTACGGAAGCCAAAGGTCCCCATGGTTGGGGCCACAGCTAATGGGCGAAGGTGACAGTTTAGCTAACTGCCTGAGATGCCATCAGTGAGGCTTGGGCTGCAGTGTACGGGTGGAACAGAGCTGCGGATAGCTCCCTCCCCGCTTTTCAGGGTGCAACAATGGGCAGCCTCCCACCTTAATTAACAACTTACTTAATTACCAACAAGGTGTGGCGGATGAGACCAGCAGGTGGCGTGCCCAGAGGCAGGTGGGAAGTTAGCTTTGTGGCTAGTCAGGGACTCCCACTTTGCCACAAGCAGCAGCAATAAAAAACTACAGGAACAAAACTGCCTGGTTAAGGAGTAGGCAATTAGCAAAGTAATGCTGATAATGAAGCAACAGATGGTAGATTTAATTCAAGTTTGAATTCTAAAATGTAGAGATCTATAATTGTGGAAATTCAATTCCAATTCTGAGGTAAAACTATGTAATGAAGCAAAATATGGAATATTATCTTTATACTCTGGTTTAAGGCATTTACAATTTGCAGCCACTGAAGAGAACCTCAATTTGCATTATGAAAAAAAAACATAGTTACAATACAAAATTGAAGGCTCTTCTGAATAAGGGAGATCTTCCTGACCATCAAGGAAAATAAACCATCAAATGAAATACCACTTACAGTTCTGGCACATCCCTAATTAAAGATAATAATTGTGTTTCCCTGCTCTTTTTAATGGACTATTTAGTGGTACTATAAATATGGAGTTTCTTTGTTCTGGATTTAATAACAAGCAAAAATTTATCTTTGTTATTTGATTAAGGAGGAAGAAAGCATCAAGTTCCCACTTTCATGTTGTTTTTTTGAACACTTGGAGTTTCATCCCTATGATCAGCTGCCTAATTCTCACATCTACATTTATGTGTGGTCTTTAGAAGTCGCTCTTGAATATTTTGTGGAGATTTATTTCTTTTTCAGGCACTGGCATCATGCTATTTTTTCACAATCTACACCAGTATAGTGAAAAACAGTTTAACTTTATAAATGGCATTATTTATTATCCCTTTGCTAACAATGCAGTTTCAGAAGTTTATTCTAACCTATGAATTCACTTCATGCAATATTAGTGCAGCTGAAAATCACTATAGCTTGAGTTCACTCTAACCCACTGTGGTTCCTAAGCGTGTTAAAAAAGTAACCAGCCGTAAGTAGTTGGAATTAAGCTGAAGGGAAGATCATCTAACTGTATTTTACCAAACAATCCTCTTAAATTTAGCAAAGCCAAGAAATATAAAGTGTGTATTCTTAAAAAGCTATATGATATGCTTCAGGCAACCACCTTTATATACAGATTATATATAGTGGAAACAAATCTGAAAAATTAGATGAAAGAGAGAATGTATATTTACTCTCTTGGCTAAGGATAAAAATGGATCCAAGTAGTATTCTCGCACAAATGTAAACTCTTTCTGAAGCCTACCAAAATACAACTAGGCCTTCGCTATTTTTATAATAATAATCATTAGTATGTGAAATTAAAATAAACATAATATATCTAGTTTGGCCAAATTACTGCAAACTGTAACACAAAAGAACTTTTTGGAAAGGTGATCAGGCCACGGAAGAGAATTGCATTTTAAATGAAAGAATGTCAAGTAAAAATTGGTGCTAGGTCTCCACCCTAGTGCACACACACTGGACCTTAAAGACACCTACTTTAAATTGTGCAAACAATGAAGCCTTTGCTCTTCCATAAGTGTCTGTTCCACCATCTATTTGCAGCCTTTGTTTAATTTATTTTCCTTCAACCACATCAATAATACAGAAAAATAAATGGATAACGAGTCAAGTTCTTTAGAACTCTAAAAGGATGTCTAGAAAGAGCAGTGTAGATCCTTCTAGCTCCCCATACCAGGGAGACCCTCCTTACTTCCCCACGCCCCTTCCTGAAGGAGGGGGAGAAGCCCGTCACTGTCCTCCTTAAAGAGCAAAGGGAGAACAGAAAATCAATCAGGGTTCCAAACTCACTGGTAGTAAGAGAAACCTTACTACAAAGTCACGAGGCAAGGAGAGATGATGGCAGGCTGTAACTGCTGCTTTAAAAAGAAAACTGAGAAATAGAAATAAAATCTAACATAATGAAGGTACGATAGACTAGAGAGAGAAATGCACAATGTGTCTAAAATGGCAAAAAAAGAAACACCTATGTTTATTTAGCTGAAATCATATAAATATCTCTGAGTTGCAGGCTTTCCTGTAACATCAGTAGCTGTGGAAGTGGAAACGTTCTGATTTTTCCAACACTAACTTCTGACATATCTACATAAAAATGAAAACTTTCAGTAAGGACATACTGCTAGCACCACAGTATGATCACCATCCATTCTCACTAAGAAAGACGATTTCCTCAGACCAATATACATCTGTGAAAGCAGCTATGCCTATTCTTCAGGGACATATATGTGCTTTCATCCTCTAAGGCTGCTTACAGATGTGACCCCCCCCTCCCCCCAACAAACAACACTTTACTGTCAGCTTGGCACCCTCCTGTGCCAAGTGCAGCGCATGCCCAGAAGAGGCACTGCGTTAGTATGATCTAGCTCACCCAATGTCTGCATAGATCAGGTGCTTCAGCAGGGGTTTTTGGTGCTTTTATCTGATTGAATCAGCTATTAGATAAAAATGCCTAAAAGATCAGGTGAAGTGCCCAATCTATACAGATGTTGGGGAGCCGAGTCAAACTAACACGCTTCCTCTTCTGGTATAGTGCTGGGTTTTTGTTTGGTTTTCTTTCCATGTCTGTCAGCAGCCTAAATGTTGCAAACTTAGAAGTCTATTAGTATTCACTCCCATTTGGGGTTAGATATTGAAATAAGGCTCAAGATTCTCACCTCAGCCAGATTCTACTTGTACAGAAGCTCCCAATCTTTTCTGAGTTTCAAAATCCTATTTATATGTTTCAAAGACGAACTCTATAAAGAACTGTCAGATATTCAGGTACGTGGTTCCCATCACAATATTAAATAGCTAGTAAGCTATTTGGATCACAGCTGCCAGGTTCGCATAATTATCTGTCAGTAATCTAAAACTTTCAGTCTCGTGGCAAAAACGGTGGTTTAACTTAAACTGATTTTACTTATAATTTTAAATTATCAGGCATGGAATCTTGATTTAAATAATCTATTTGAATCTTGTTTTGCAATTATATTTTACCTTTGTAAAGAAAGGTCATCTCTCACCAGTTTGTAACCATTAAAAAAATACACTGCTTTGCAATTAAACATAACCTTTACACTTTATTAGGTACTACTTTCTGCTAGCTAAGTAGCACTAGGATTGCTTATTTAAGCCATTATAGGGGCTTAAAAATTAAGAACCGAATACATACATATTAGTTTTTTATTAAGTTAAAAAAAGATTTGAGATTTTTCCTTTTTAATAGATTATATTTTTAATACTTGTACTTGATGTCAAATTGGGCTTGAGTGGAAATCGGGATGGTACAAAACAGCATTTTAAAAGCACAGTAGTTGTTAAAGATGCTTTGTTAAATCAATGGAAGCATTCTCTATAGTTAACGAACTGAAGGGGTTATTTTTGGTTACCATGTCCTTCAGCATTTTAGATTTCACAGACTTATCATCTGCACTCAGTATTTACTTGTAGATTGGTGTGGTGGCATACCTTTGGGTGCTTGCCACTTTAAGGTCATGTGCAGGTGAGGGAATAGAGGGTCACGTGTAGGCATAGAGGGAAGCAGCAGAGATACCGCCCCCACCCCGGGGAGGATTTTAAGGGGGAGTGCGTGGCGGTGCACTTTTGGGTACTTGCCTCTTTAAGGGCCTGAGCAGGCTGTGAGGTAGCTGCAGATGACCGCAGAGCCAATCAGATGGTCACATGATAGCCAGGAGGCCACTTGACTGGAGCAGGGTGGAGCAGCCTCAGAATAAGAGCAGGCAGTTGCAACTGGGGAGCTGAAGGATGAACAAGTCCTGGCTGGAGCACAGCTGCTCCCAGGATCATTCTGGAGGTCAAGAGGAGGAGGTTTCTAGGGACCAGGGAGGGGGGCAGTCCCAAGCCCTGAGAAAATGGCTATGGGCCCAAGGATAGTGTGGCTAGCTTAAGGAAGGGGCTTAGAGAGTGTGGGCCTACTGAGGGGCTAGGCAAGCACTTGATTGAAACTGGTTGTGACTGAGGCCAGGGGCTCAGATGAGCCCGATGGAATAAAGGGCTGCCAGAAGATCTCTTGGGCACTAGGCAGGTCCAGCAGGAGTTGATGGCTGTATAGTGGGTCCCCCGCTGATTAGGGAGGTCAGCTGCTGCCAGACCGATCCTCAGACTCTCAATTACTCGATGCAAGGCAGGCAGAGCTGATAGGCTGAAGGACATGGAAGCCCATCATGAGAGTCAGGGCAGGCTGTGGAGAGCTACTGGTACCTTAACTGGCCTAGAGGCAGGGCCACAGCTTAAAAGAGGCTGAAGTTCTCTTCAATGTGGGGGACATCACTGCTGAGAGGACAGGAGGTCAGCCAAAAAGCAGGCTGGTAGGAAGAAGGCTGAAGCCCAGCCTCCTGATGGGAGGTATTCTGCAAGGGGAGCTGAGAGAGATGGGGCCTGTGGCTGAGAAGAAGAGTATGAGATGGAAACTGCAACACAGTGCCCCAGAGTGAGCAGCCTGGGAGGAACATCTGGAAGCCCAGTGAGGGAGGTGTAAGACCAGTGCAGGTAGGCCTATATTGGTCCTGGGGTATGACCTAAAACTAAAACCCTGCTGGGGTAGGATAGTGTGGTCGAGCTGCTTGTGGTGAGGCAGCCCTCAGGAAATGCCACATTAGTGCTCCCTTAGAGACAGGCAAGTATGGGGCACAGGAAAGCCTCACTCCCCACTGCCTTGTGGGTGACTCTGTGGAGGGTAAAGACTATACCCTGAAAGAAAAGCAACAGGTTTGGGCAATAACAGGCTTGGAGGCCAGGAGGGCCCAAAGTGTGAGAGAAAGAGGCTTGGGCAACAACATGGAGGCCAGGAGGGCCTGAGGCTCAATGACAGAGTGAGGTTTGGGTGACAACACGAGGGCCAAAACGGCCTGAGGTCCAAGGCCTAAATGAGAGTGGAGCCTAGTGAGATGCCCAAAGGCAAGTGAGGTCCAGGTATGCTGACTGAGGCCTGAGCGGGCCATAGACTGAAAGTGGGGTCCAGGCACATTGGCAGACACCTGAGGCCCACAGGGCATAAGGCCCAGTGAGGGGGCACGAGTAGAAGCCACAGTGAGACCCAGCTAAGGGGCCGAGGGAGTCAGAGTGGATTTGGATGCCACTGGCAAAGCATGGGACACGGTAAAGGGGGGGGTGGAGCTGTCTATTATACCCTTGGCATCAGGGCATTAAATGGGCAGCCTCCTGTATTTTTTCCATCTGTATATTTAATACATCAAGGCGTGGCAGGAAAGTCAGGGCAGACTGTCCTAGACAGCTGGGCAGGCCAACATTGTGACTGGCCCTGGGGATGGCCCCCCGTCACAACTGGGAATGAAAAAGCAGTTAGTCCAGCCAGTCAAGGAACCCAACACAGGTCTGTGGCTTCAGCCACTGATAGTACATCCCCCTAAAACACAATTCAATGATGGCCCAACTTCTGGGATATACACAAGGTAAGGGAGAGACAAATCAGTCCCTATACAGCCGATGGAGCTATTTATTATTTACTTGGTTCTTCTGCTATAATAAAAATGGTGAAACATATTAGATGAAAATAAAGCAATACAGATTATGTTTATTTTGTCATTAAGAGATAATACTACCTGGGAATGAAAAGATTTTCATTATAAAAGTACTATATACATATACAACATAAATAATTAGATAACAGGAGAAGATTCTAGAACAGTTAATTTTAATAGACTCAGTTCTGAAAAGAAGAATAGTAAAAGAATAATTGATAAATATTGGAGGTATCAAAAAAATCCATTAGTAAAATCCTAGAAATTATTTTACAAAAAAATGTTATTCTTTATTATTAAAAAGTAAGCAGAACAATGTCTTATGATTTACAATGCAATACTATTGTTAAAACGATAGTGTTACCATAGTAACAAGGTCTTCAGTAGCCATTATATACAGCTCCCTTTTTGACGGGGGATTAAGAGATCTTTCTTTCACATACATACTGGTATTTAACATGCACTACCGTTTCCTATATCATTTCAGTGAAGCAAAACAAGAAAGCAAAACCACACCATGCTGAACTGACAGATGATGTGCACTCGTTTATTATGTTTTTTGTTTATCATGTTTTCAGAAGCAAGACTGCCATTCTAGGTATTCTGCCAACATTAAAAATATGCCCTATAGTTAGCCTAATTATCAGACAGCGATCAAACCAGACAGATAAATAGCTCTGTGTGGTACCACTGAATCATCCACGCTAACATCTTCCAAGTGTACGAATCTACTCCATATACACACACATTCTGAAGAGTGCAAACAATCCCAATGAATAAGAAATTAAGATGTTCACGTAAAGTCCCTCCCCTCTAAGACGTGAATCTCATATAAAATAGAGGATACCATTCTTTTAAAGATGGATAAAGCCATAAAGGATGTACATAAGATTCATACACTTCCTGCTAGTGTAGCTTTACAAACATGGTTACCACCAAACAGACACATACTGATCTTCTGGTTTGTGGTAATGTTAATTATCACACAAAGTGCAGTACAGAGTACTGGGCTGCAGTATTGGCCTGTTTATTCATCTGTTTTCTGGAACAGCTTATTAGTATTTCTATTTACTGGATAGTTTCCCTTTTTTATTCTTTCCCATTTGTTTTCCCAACTTTGGCTTTTGAAATAATTGTTTTAATAAGCTCTGAAATATCTATATTAAATTGCCAACATTTTCTAACTTTCAATTAAAACAAATTTTAAATTTGACTGTCCATTACATGAAAAACCATCAGAAAAAAAAATCAGAATCATCACATCTTAAAGCTTACAAATTTTTTAATACATCAATGCAGCCCATTAAAGAATGAAATATAATTCTTAGGCTCCCTCTACACATTACAGGTATCACACAATTAACTGGTTAATTGCACATTTAACTTAAGACCAGCTTCGTGTATGAAATACTTATCACACATTAAAAAGCTCCAGTCACCTATAAAGCTAAACTTTGAAAATATGTACTACTTTGACAGCTGGCTGCTTTTGAGCTTTAAATTTACACCTGCAGATGGGAACTCCATCAGCTGACAAGGCTCGTAGCCACACACAGTACATCATGCTCAGCATGAAACCCCAAGGCCCTGGGGATTGTGGCTGCTGCAATCCTGAAGGCTTGGGGGGTGCACGAAACCTCTGGGCCCAGGGGATCACAACTGCTATTATCCCAGGTCTGGGGGTTTCAGATACTCCCTGAGCCTTGAGGATTGTGGATGCCATGATCCCTCGGGTCTGGGGGTTTCATGCACTCCGGCCTTGGGGATCATACCTGCTGCGATTCCCAGAGCTCAGAGGTTCAAAGATTATAGAGTCGGAAGGGACCCAATGGATCATCATATCTGACCCCCTGCCCCTGGCAGGAAAGAGGACTAAGGTCAGACGACCCCAGCCAGGTGATTGTCAAGCCTCCTCTTGAAGATCTCCAAGTTAGGTGATAGTACCAGCTCTCTTGGAAGCCCATTCCAAACTCTGGCCACCCTTACTGTAAAAAATGTCTTCCTAATTTCCATGCACTTCTAAGTCTCAAGGATCGCAGCTGCTCTGATCTCCCAGCCCCAGGATTTTTCTTCTTGATGGTGCATGTATGGCATGACTGTGTGGATCATGCATTAGGTCGCATCACACCTTTACCTGCACACGTAGAGGGGACCCAAGTCCTGCATTATTTTAGAGAAGATTGTGCCATTGAGATTACTTTGGGGACATTTGTCAGATGCCTCCCTTTGTGAAGACCTCAGGGACCATCTGGGCCTTAGGAAACAGGATCATTCCCCCAGTGCTTCAGTAAATCCATTGAACTTCGCTTTTACTATTGGCTTACTGCATAGACTAGTACAGTTATGACCACACCCTTCTCCTCATGGGATCACAGAAAGGTTGGGCTGGAAGAGACCTCAGGAAGTCATCTAGTTTAAACTTCTGCTCATGGCAAGATCATCATCATCTAGACCACCCTCTACAAGTGGGTGCCTGATTCTTAAAACTGCATGAAAAAAGTCTCTTGCCCATCTACTACACACAATGCCCAAAACCACTAAGAATGTCTCATCTCACTTTAGGTAAAACAGAGCCATGAAGACACTATTAATGTCCTTCAAATGCTGCTTGTTAAAATACACTTGATAGATTCTGAAAATGAGGATCATACACCCATTGCAGAGGAAGATAAAACCATCATGTGTCCATGCTGATCTGACAGTAGTATACACTTCTTTCTGACCCTAAATCTGGTGATTGGTCTGACCCTGAACAGAAGACCCATTAACAAAGAAGATCAACACACTCCAGTTGGTAACCCTAGTGTTGACTGTAGCTAACATCTAATGCTTCTGAGGAAGACAGAAACCCCCCCGCCTGACACTTGTATCAGCAGAGGGGAAAACTTCCTTCCTAGATTCATGCGGCAACCAGCAAAGCCTAGACACACAGGAAAACAAAACAGTCTGCACAGCAACCTAGAGACCACAAATGCAAGTCCAGACATCCTAACTAGAGAGCCAGAACTCCTATTTCCCTTACTGAACCCCCTCCATAAATTTCTCAACTCCTTAAGCTTCTTTCATAACAAAACCAGCTGTGAAGGTCTGCTTTATTCTCCTGTTGCTGATCATGGCCCTCTCCAGTAAGGCTCCTTTTTAATGTCCATTCAACACGCATGTGGTCTTCATAGCATGCTCCAGGCATTGCTACTCCTAGAACACCTCTGACCAATGCTTATCCAACATCTTGAAAACCATTACTGAAGGAGATTCCACAACTTCTCTAGACAGTCTATCCTGCTAACTTACTTACAACAGCAAAGAAGTTTTTCCTCAGACCCAATCTAAATATGCTGTACTCCCCCTGTAGATATCTTTTTATTACCCGCATATTGTGAGAATGCAGCTCTGTAAAGCACAGGACCGCTACTGTGAATTGCACTCGTTCAGGAGAGGCAATGAAAGGAAGGACTATATTTGCATCAGGCACATTGCCTATTACTGCAATGGTTTCCAAAAGAATGGATGATTTTTTCCCATATGTAAAATGTTTTGATGCAAGAGGAAAGCTGCACAATTTCTGAGTGGGGTAATATATTGCATATTTAGCTGTAATTCTCAATTCTTCGTTTATATTTTTTTCATAGCCCTGCACCTGTGTCTGTATCCCTTCTCTTTCCTTCCATCACCCAGGTTCTGATCTCAATCAAAACTGAACACTAGCCTTCCATCTACTTTTCATTGTATTTTCCAATTTGTAAAATCTATACTATTTTAAATATATTCCAATCCTCCAAAAAACAAATCCCAGAGTCGAGTTCTTTACTCATGCAAATGCACACAAAAGATAAAATACATGTGCTTTATAAAATTCATTCAGTGGTGTTCAAAATGATAAAATACTCACACTTGTGAACTAAACGTAACTGCCCGTATCATCACAATGACCAAGATGACAATTGTTAATATGAGAGATGTAAGAGATACCTGCAAGTAAATCAAATATGGTATCAGCTGGATGGTCAGAAATTAAATATTTAAATATCTATTTCAAAATCATAATTTCTCTCAAAAAAAGGAAAAAGTTTCTTTAAAACAACTAATATTGCAATGGATCTTTTGTAAAAAAACAAAACAAAACAAAAACGAAAAAACATTCATAGCCTTTTTCTTTTACTTCCAGTCATCCTCTTTCTATGGTTCTATGTTGGAGACAAAGGTTTAGTCCACTGCAACCACCGAGAGTGTAGATGTCAGAGATGCTTTCCACTCACTTCATTTGAAATTGCAGAGAATCAGTATCTTTTTCAGTCAGGCCCACAGTATCTGCCACTAAAAATAAAAGCTTACCTTTCTTCCTAACAGTAAAAAGAACATACAATTATGTAGGTGCAATAATCTTTATTTTTTAGTAGAGACAAATATTTTGGATTGGAGCCTATTTATCCATACGCTCCTGTACTTTGAGGATGCAGGTTGATTAGTCCATTTTATTCTATTACTTGGGGGTCATGTAACATGAGATAATCTAAATGTATAAAGTATAAAATAGATTTTCCCCAGAAAACATTAAATAAAAATACATGAAGTTGACAAGAGCTGCATCTGCCTATGTCAGATCTAAGTTGGGCTTTATTTCATTCTGGTCACGTGAGATGCTTCAATACATTTTATATTCATGGTGTTATAAAGCATACATTTGAAGGTGTTTTAGCAGATAAGTCTTGAATTCTAAATTCTTATCATCATGGACACATGGATTTGCTTGTAGAGATAAGACTGCATAGCTGGGGTAAAAGTTTGCTTGGACTGCTTACTGGCTACTATTTTCCACCATGATCACTGTATAAATTACGTGATCTTCATTTTTAGGGAATACGATACAACATTCAGGGATTGAACCTACCATCTTTGTTAGAAAGAGACTTTTTGCATCAGTATTTGAGCCAACTCCTCCTCACAAAAGTCATGCTGATTCATTCAAGTGACAGCCATTATTAATGAGAGTGGTGCTCTGCTCAATACTCTAGCCAGGGTATCTGAAATGTTTTGCTCAGTCTTTATCAAAGAAAATTAGTTCAGCATGAGCTATCCACGCATGTAAAGAGCATAAAACAATCTACAACTGAATATGAATTGGATTTCAAAGAGAATTGCAGAAAATTATTAATATTCAAAATAACACCCTGTTAAGCAAAAGTAATAGAATTTGTTTTTAATACTTCTAAATATTTGGCAATCTGAGCAATTCAAGTCATCCAAGAAAAATGGCTGATAATATTCACAATGAGATGGTACCCAAATATGGGGAAAACTTAGCCAATTAATTTAATATAATTTTCTACATTTATGACTGTCAAAATTATATTATAATATGTAATGTTGTAAATTGCTTCAACCACCTAACCCTTAACGATTTAATTCTATCAGCTGCAGTCTCTAGAATGTACTTTCCATTTTTTACCCTGAGAGATTGTGGGTTCTCTCTCACTGGAAGTTTTTAACAGGTTAGGAAAACATTATTCTGGGATGTTTTAGGGTTGAAAAAGGGTTGGACTAGAGAAGTGGTCACCAACCTGGGGATTGCAATTGACCTGCTCGATTCCTGAGCCTTTTTAGGTTGATCCTGGGCTGAAGGGATAGCTGGGTGCATGCACATACCCAGCGCCATCAGCCCCAGCAGGTCAATCTGGGAAGGGGGGAAGGGGGCCACAGAGGCCCCTGCAGAGAAGGGATGACCTGTGGCTCAACCAGGAGCAGGGGAAGGCAAGTAGGGCCCCAGCCTCATTGGGTGGTGGAAAGATTGGAACCCCAGGGGGGTCCTCCAGGGGCATGGGGTGCTCCCTCCCTGTCCCTGAGGGTGGAGGAGGCAGAGGCGGCTGCTGTAGTGCCTCAAGCCTCAATGCAGCTGGCTACATGCGACTAGGCTCAGCAGTGGGGACTCATATGGTGTCAGGGACCAACCTGGATGGGTCTGGGACTCTCCATCGCTGAAGGGTACAGCCCAGCAGGGGCTCATGCCCCCCACCTGTCCCCCTCAATCTGTGCTCTGCGACGAAGTGGCTCCTGCTGCAGGCTGCCTGCTGTACCTGGAGCAGAGAGAGGGAGGGTGCACGGGCCAGTGGAGCACAGATGGGGGTGGGGGAGGGGGTTATGGGCCCTTGAGGCTTCTACCAGGCTGTACCCAGCAAAAGGAGCCCCATGCCCCTGGGTGGTGGAGTCCCAGGCCCAGCCAGACCGGGGCCCGATGCCACATTCCTTTGGTTGCCAGGCATGGCAGAGAACTGGGGTCGGGACTGGGACTGTCCGCCACCCAGAGGCACATGGTGGGGGGCTCCTGCTACTGGGAGCAGCCTGGCGGAGGCCTTGGGAGCCTATGCCCCCACCCCCCACCTGTGCTCCAGGTACAGCAGCAGCTGGCTCATCCCAGAGCACAGGGAGGTGGGGCCTGGG
This sequence comes from Crocodylus porosus, assembly GCF_001723895.1. NCBI lineage: Eukaryota > Metazoa > Chordata > Crocodylia > Crocodylidae > Crocodylus > Crocodylus porosus. The sequence goes on along the minus strand of NW_017728949.1, from coordinate 47,767,576 downwards.
CCTCAGGAGCCTCCCCCCCGCCCCACACCCATGGGTGGTGGAGAGACCCAGACTGGGCCAGGCTAGGACCTGACCTCAGTTCTCTGTCACAACTGGGCTGGGGGTGGGGATGGGTAGGTGGGACAGCATGGTAGATCCTGGGGTGCCCTTTACTTCCAAGAAGTGATCTTCACCATAAAAATGTTGGAGAGCACTGGACTAGAGGGCTGTCTGAAGTCTCTTCCAGCACAACTCCCTTTGATTTTATAAACACTATCATTTTGACACCCATGTCTATATTTCTCCAAAAAAAAAAAAAAAAAAAAAAAAATAGTTGTAACATTTCATTTAGTTATATTCTTTTGAATGTATAAAGTTTATTCAAAGTGTTTGTTGTGAAAGTTCTTTCATACATATTAAGAACAAGAATGTAGTCCCCTTTCCCACACTGGAAGATGCTATTGAATGCAAGTATTCCCTAATCCAGTGGTGTTCAACCTTTTCCCCCTGCAGGCTGTATGGGTAGTGCTTGGTCTGGCTGCAGTCTGGATGGTAATTCCAGTCCACTGTCTGGGGCTGGCATGACTGGCACTATCCAGATGTGTGGAGGAGGAAGGGGTGGGTGGGGGGAGGGAGGCTCTGCAGGTAGCATTTGGCCCATGGGCCAGCAGTTGAGCACCCCTGCCCTAACTTTTGTGACTAGGTGAGGCACAAGATCTTATTCCAGGGGCATCTGAAACTGATATATGGTTTCTTTAGTAGACTTATAACATTTAAGTCTCTCAGTTACAACGCCAAGGAGAACTCCGGACCTGAGAACAAGTCTGTCAGTACCAGGACTATTCAGTTCAAGGTCTGAGCCACGTAAGCAGTAGGAAGCACTAAAAACCCAATCTAGTACCGTTTGCAGTCAATGGACAGTCTCCAATTGACTTCAGTAGGATTGAAACAAGCCAGGAAAACCCAATGTTAATAATGGGAAAAGGAAGAGGAGACTAAATGTGCACTTTTTAAAAAAATACAAAAAACAGGATTTAACCTCTGTAATTGCTTTCTCATGCTGAAATAAATAGTTAGCAGTGTAAATGGATATTCTACTGTGGTATAATAAATTACATCAAAGACCACTGAGATTCACTGTCATTATGATTTACCTTTCCCAGTTTTGCTATGTCACGATACAGAGATAAAGGCAGAGTAAAGATGATGGTAGTACACAGAATAACAAAGTGACGGTCAATAAGCCAGTTATCTGGTCCAACTAAAACAAAGAGGAAAAAAATAGAAAATTTATTTTTGAAGAACCGATTTATAGCAAGGAATTTAGGGTCTGCCCCATAATGAAATAAAGTGTGACTTCAACTCCTCTCCTTTCCTATAGGAAACACACATTAAAATAAAAAGCGAGTATTAAATGGTTCTGTGCAAATATAAAAGATATACAGTTATAAAGTAATATTAAAGGCTTAAATACACATTTAAAATTGATTTGCATGATCTGATTTGTAAGTCTTCTAACAATGATCAACAGACAATGATTGTTTGAATATCATAAGTGGTGTTTACTTCAGCTGTTACCCACTAAGAAACAAAATGTATGTTGGCATGTTTAAAATCCTGTATCCCCCCACACTGCATGGAGTTGTACTGAAGCTAGTTGGGGTCAACATTGGCAGAGAAATCCACTAATATTAATTAGGTAGGATTAGGGCCTCAGAGTACAGGAAAGACAATTGTATATTAAAATAAATCCTTCACATAGAAGATCTTATCAGTAGGAGAAATTAAATGACTGTTTATAGAAACATTATGGTTACTTTTTACTAAAGAATCTCAACTAGTTGATTGTCCCTGTACTCCCAAGCTTTACATATAAACTTACCTCCAGGTATTCTTTGAAAAACTTTAGTCAAAGTGTCTCCTGTTGTTATGTTGTAACTAATCATAGCTTCAAAAAACAAAACAGAAATAAAACTTACAATTAATCAAACTTTTATTAATACAAATCAATTACGAGATAAAGACCCACACTACATACTACAGACTTCAGGATTATATGCAGCTAATAATGGAACCGAGTCAACATGGTGCATGGTGACCAGTGGTGTCCCCCAGGGTTCAGTTCTCAGACCAGTACTCTTTAATATATTCATAAACGATCTGGATTTGGGTGTTCGAAGCAGACTGGCTAAGTTCACGGATAACACCAAATTATAAGGAAGTGCCGTCACTCTAGAGATGATAGGCTGGTGATTCAGGCTGACCTGGACAGGCTTGCAAGGTAGGGGGATCAAAACCTGATGACACTCTTCAATATAGAGAAATGCAAGGTGCTCCACCTCAGGAAAAAGACCCACATCATATTTATAGGCTCAGCAGTGCTACACTCACTAGCACTATGACCAAAAGAGACTTGGGGATCATGATTGACCAAAAGATGAATATAAGACACCAATATGATGTCGCAACTGGCAAACCAAATAAAATCCTGGCTTGCATCTACCGATGCATCTCAAGCAAGACCGAAGATGTCATCCTCCCACTTTACTCAGCCTTGGTGAAGCTGCAGCTGGAGTACTGCATCCAATTCTGGGCTCTGCACTTTAGAAAGGATGTTGAGAAGCTCAAGGGGGTTCAGAGGAGAGCTACACACATGATTAGAGGTCAAGAGAGCAAGCCTTATGAGGAGAGGCTGAGAGGCAGGGGACTCTTCAGTCTGGAGAAGTGTAGGTTCAGGGGGGACTTGGTGGCAGCCTAAGTACATAAGAGCTGTGCATCAGGATCTGGGAGAACATCTGTTCACCAGCGCTCTCCAAAAACAGTCACAAACTGAAGGAAGACTATTTTAGACTGGACATAAGTAAAAACCTTATCGTCCGAGTCTCCAGTCTGGAACAGACTCCCCCCAGAAGTGGTGCAAGCACCTACTCTGGATACATTCAAGAAGTGTTTGGAAGATTATCTTGCTGGGGTCATCTGACCCCAGCTGACTTCCTGCCCTTTGGGCAGGGGGCTGGACCCGATGATCTCGTGAGGTCCCTTCCAGCCCAAATGGATATGAAATTTATGAAATCTAAATTAGTTGCAGTCTCATCCTTACTAGCCTTTTTTTTTTTTTTTTTTTTTTGACTGGCTTCCTAACCTTACTGCTGCCTGTAAGCTGCCCTTCACAGACCTACTTTCAAGTTTTGAATGCTAAATGAAGAACTATTTAATGCTCACAATTTTCCTTGTATAATAGACATGAGAACTTGAAAGGGACCCAGTCAGATGACCAAGACTGTTGAATTTTGTGGCTAAGCACATTTACTTCAAAAGGGGGAAAAAAGGGCTTTTAAAACTGCCTCCGTCAAACACAGCAATTCATTGACAGCTTTTATTACAGAGAAAAATTACATGCATCCAACAGTTCATTTCAGCTTTATACATAATCCTCTGGGCTCAGTCCCGCTGTCACATGCAAGGGGATATAGGTACTTATTTTACCTTGAACAATTATGCACAAAACTGATTTTACAAGAGTGCTAGTCAATGTTATTTGTCCTGTTGCAGGGATGCCACTTCTAGTGTATCTTTTAATTTAAACAGTGACAGATACAAAAGTTACTGTAGGAACCTCATACCAAAGTGCATTTTAAATGGCAACTGCTGTAGATTATGCGGTAAAATTTTTTTAAGTAATTGAGGGCAGAAGAGAAGCAATATTTCAAACAGTTCCCTGATGCTTGTAAACAGTTACTGAACTTTGCAACTTGAATAATGGGAAAGGGAATAAAAGCGGTAATGCAAAGGGAAAACTGCAATAGATGAAGATACAGGTTTTGAAGTGGGAAGACTAGGTTTTAGTCCTTCTTTTCTTTTCTCAATAGGCTTCTATTCATTTCATCAGGAACTTGAGTAAGGACAGAGGGCTTTAGGTCCAAACTCACAAATCATTTTTTTACATCAAAAGATTACTACACATACTATAGATATGCATGCGTTTTTGTCTTTTACAAATTCATATATAAATATGCCCCATCATACAAATGCTGATGCATGTATTTAACTTAACTACTATAGTTAATCATTATTAGTAGGGGAAATCAACAAAAAAGCATTTATTTTAGTGGATGCATAAATATTTTCATAATTGTATATTTCCTATGATAAAGCTACTATTTTTCACGCTAAAAGGTTAGGGATTCTGTTCTAGTACCTTACTCATCTCATGATTAGAAACTCTGTTCTGATTTGTAGCTCAAGTTTATTCACTCCAAATGCATACAGATCTGTTCTTGGACCAACACTGTTCACTTAATTTGAATAGCTTTTCTCCCTTAATGAAGTTTATTCTTAATGTATTTGGACAGAACATATCCGTTCAGCTTTGCCAGGTAAAACAAACTTAGCTTTTGGTTTGTTGTTGTGACCCATGCCTTTTGTACAATATTGGATGGAATTTTAGTCTATTAATCCTGTTTTCAAGGTATTTTTTCCCTTTATATCAGTCTTCTTCCAAAGCACCTGAAATTAGTTGTCCCTTGAAAATCTTCAGCATCAAAAGGATAGAGAATGAGTTTTCTGTGTTTTAACAAGTAAAACTATTGCTACCAATGTTGGAGTGATGTCATAGCTGTAACTTCACAGGAAACATGCAAAATGCAAGGATTTGTGCATGTAATATCTTTTGTTGGGCCAATTGCATGGTTGGGATATATCAAAACAAGAAGAATGCATTGCATTTGTAAACTTCAGGACCTGAAAAAATGCACTCCATTCAAAAGTTTGTCTCATTCTATCCCCAAAACTGAAAGAGTAGCTGCTTGATGGCCAGGCTATCAGAGATCCAGCCCTTTTACCTCTCTCTCCCATGAAGGAGGAGGAGGGAGAGCAGAGAACTGTGGGATCCCAGACACCCCTGTAATGCTACGAGTAACTGTACAAGGGCTATGTATACAAAACTGAAAAGAACCTCTTTGAAACAGATACCACTTTTACTATTTTGTAGCACTTTCATGATCTTTACAGAGCTACAAACAGCATGTAGCCTTTTTTAAAGCATTTAGAGGGTGAATTTAGCTTTAGAAATGTAATGACTGCCCATGACCTTAATATTCAGCTCTAGTCACTAAAAGCATAAGATTCAAATATACCTGGGATGAAAGCCTGGTGCAGCTGAATCAATGGGATTTTACCATAGACTTCAGAGCCAGAGTTTCACACTGAAATGAACCAGACCTAATAAAATGTCCTAATACATTTTCTTACTTCAGATAAGGACATATTATGAGTTAAACTGTGAAGATCTAACTATTGTTTTATGGTGATATTATTTTTAATTGACTGGCAAGACGGATAATAAAATTATAATTATAAGAACAGGAGATACTTGGATTTAAGTGTTCTCAGTTTCATTGCCAATATAAAGAAACACAAAAATGAATTCTTATCCTAAAAATTCATTTTTAACTATTTTAAGCTAAGATGATCTCTTTTTTGGTAATACAAATAGGACAACTTTAAAGGAATAACTTTACAGTAATCTTACCAATAAATGGATATAAAAATTGCAGAGTGGAGAGGATTAGGTACCCTACAAAACCGTATGTTTTATGTACCAGTGCTTGATAGGTGTTCATACCAGAGAGATTTCCTGCTTTAATTAGTAATATAATGGAATAATCTGTAAACAATAAAGACATATTGGAGATTAGCTTTGTGGTTTTTTTGTTTTTTTTTTTTAAACACATGTTCCAAGGAAACAGTTTGATAAATTTTACAACAAAAGCAACCTGCAATTATTGACTGAAATGCATGGGTTTACCTTAAATCAACTTTACAATGGATTTAAACATTAGAAGTCAAGATATTCAAAAGTGTAATTTCCACCATGGATGTGTAACAAGTTTATTCACACATATTACAAGTCTAATCTTTGACTGTGACAGAACACTAAGGTAGTCAAAATTGCACATTCTGGCCCTACAGCTGTATGCAGCCATGCAAAACACTACACTGAGTTCTCTAAATGGAGTTACAAATAATTAAATTCCCTGGTCTCTGTGTTTGATATCTAATAAATGGGAATCAACTTATTTTGCCACTAGATCTAGTGATGACTATTGGGATTTAACAGTGTAATGCTGGTTAAATCCTGATCACTGATTTTCATGACTCCTTTTAGGTAGTATTTGAACCCATAAAAATGGCCCTATAAACTTTTTTGTACTGTGTAAAACTATGAACCTCTGCACGACTTTTGGCTATAGGAGCATATTTCTGCGTATCATAAATTGCAGCATCAAGGACATGAAACTAGCCCATATAACATCCCAAACTTCTAAAAAAAATAAATAAATAAAGGGTCTTTAAGTCTGCATCCTAGGATTAGTATGCATTATTTAAAAGGGTTGGCCAACTAGCCTGTGGGCACCTGCAGCTGCCTCTCCTATTGCAGTGCCGTGGGGAAAAGCCCAGGGAGGGCCATGCACTGTCCATGTAGCAGGTGATGGGGAGACTGCACACTGTTGACAGCCCATGCAATGATGAAGGGTGCCCAGGGGCCTACCCCAACAGGATATAGCCAGTGTAGTGTGTGGTTCAAGGGCTACACTCTAGAATTACATAAAGTTCCCAAGTTCACTGACACTAGGTAAACCTGTCCTTCCAGTTGTAGCATGAGACACACTTGAATGTGTACCAGATCAAGAAAAAGGACCTAAAAAACTACTGTACATAGAACATAAGTATTCAATTTTGCATATGGGTGTATTGGAATGCTTAAAGTATATAATAGCTTCTTGAAGAATGTTAAGTTACAAACACACATGACTGCTAGTCTACAATTTTTAAAAATGAAAAATGTATATTTTAAAATGACAAAACAGTGATTTCTGCCTTGCGTTCCAATCCTTACTACTGTAAGGAAAATAAAGTTGAATTATTTGTCAAATCATATCCTGCAGACTTGAAACTAGAATATTTCAGTCTCTCCTCTCACTTTAGGGAAGCAGCTGAAAAATTCTGAATGGTTTCTGTTCCCATCTGCACAACCACCTACACTGCAGTAAGCATTGTAGTTACACCCCTGAGAGCTCCAAAAAATGCATAACTGGAGAGTCTGTGCCAAAATACCAACTGACTCCTTGAAAACTTGTTATGGAGAAAGAAAAACACCAGGCAGCATAATATAAAACTGTGGTGATTTTATCAGGAGATTTCTAACTGCAGGGAACCATAATATTTCCTTCAAAAATTAATTATTGCTGTTCTGTGGTACAATTTCTTCCTGGAGGAGGTGTTGCAAACATAGAAGGCCTGTATTTTGCCTTAACTTCAGTTAAGTACTGGGACAGAGTTGTCCCCCGGGAACTTGGCACTGATGTTTTAGTGAAATTTCTGGCAGTAGAAACTACCTGTTATATACAACAGGTTGGGTGTAAGTTACCCAGAATTCCACATCACTGATTTCTCCTACTACAGGAAACCAATGTTCAAGACCCTAAGGTTTGCTCAGACATGCTGCTGTCCCTCCTGCTGTCTTAGCACTGGGCACCACAGGGCTAGAACATGTGACTTTTATTCACATGGATAAAGATTTACAAACATACTCCCATTACAACCAACAGATTATTAAATTTGGGAAGTAGATGCTCACTCTGTGAATCTACATTGTGGCCCTTTATGAATATAGAAGTAGGGGAATTTAGATTCTTTCTTGCTGGACAATTATGATAAAAATAAAATAAGCATGTTGAAAAAGATCTGGTTTTAATATGTTTGGAATACACCATTTATGTCTTAATTAGAACTTTTGAATAGGAACAAGTGTTCTGCAAGAATAGATAATATTTATCTCAATAATGGCTTAATCTAGTCTAGTTACCTAGATATCCCCTCCCCGCAAGAAACAGCTTTAAATGTATGGCATAATTCTCTGCTTGTATTAATCTGCTCAAAGGATTAGCAAACTAAGTGTAAAAGTCTTTATTTTTACTAAATTGTAATTCATAGATATACTTGCTAAGTTATTCTCAACTTCAAATTCAGTTTATCTTTGCAAAATGGATTCTCTCCCTATATAATCACTATTGCTTTTGTTGTACCTGTGATATAGGCAACACCAAATAAAAGTAATATTCCTAACGGAAAGCCAGCTTGCTTCATTGAATAGGGCAATCCTGTGAATAAAGAAACAAATGCAAATTAGAAAAGATCTGTTCTACGTATTTGTAATGTTTTTGCAAGATAAACATTCTTTCAAAATAAAAATCTATTATTCATCCCAAAACTTGGAACAATACTGTGCAATGTTTCCCAGCCCTTCCTACCCGTATACTTCAGGGCTTACTTAAAAAAAGCTCACTTTTGGAGGATAAAGACTATTTATGTCTTGAAGCCGAACCACTACTTGATTGCTCTGCTGGTCTGCCAACAAAGACTATACAACAGTTATCATACTGGGGCTCTTGATTCGTTTGCAGGTGCTACTTCAAAACAAGTACATAATAGTAACCTGTACTGATAGCACTATAATAATGTAAAAGCATGTTTTTTTCAAGACTGTATATTTTTGCAACGATGAAAGACCAATTAAACCAGAATGAAAAAAGTGTAAGTTACCTATTATGCCCGATCCTATGATAGAGTTGATAATATTAAAACCAGCCGATGGCAGATCACCGTTTCCTCCTTTCTTCCTGGGCTTACAAACCAGGGCTGTTGTGTCACCTGTTTCTATCTAGTCCAACAAGATAATATTAACATTATACAAGAAACAAACAGCACAGGAAAGAACAAGTAGATTACACACATTTAACTAAAAATAAATAAATATTGCTTTCAAATGTAATCACCATTCAGCCACATCTAAAAGTCTGGACCTTACTCTTCAGCTTCTCAATTAGTTCTGATAAGTTATAGGATGGGGACATAATGGTTGAAGCCACATGCACTTATGTGGGAAAAGAGTTGTTCTTATGAGAGCTTGACCCTAGAGGCAGAAATATGGGACCAGGTATCCTTCCAATATTTTGGCTATGTGACAAAGCACTCTCAAATTCGGATCTATCCCAGAGCCAAAAATCAGACAGATAGTTTCAGTGCCAAGAAATCAGATCGGAATACTCAAGAAATGTAAATTCAAAGTTCCACTGGAGATTCATTTTTGGTTCTAGCAATTTCCTTCTTAGTTAGAAGTTTAATCCATTATGTATAACTAAATGATGCAACTAAATAGCTAGCTCCAGCTATGTGGAAGACCTAGATTCCAGGCAAAGCAAAAGATTATCATGCATCAGACTTGCAATAGCCACCAGGTCTTGCAAAAATGAGATTCTCAGTCCGTAGATAGATGGAAGAGAGAGAAAGATGCGTCTTACTCTGATCCTCTGCTTGTGTTGTCAAAAAAGGTGTAGTCCCATCATTATACTGCAACTACCTGAATCTAAGATGACTCTGAATTTAAGGTGGCCCCCTCGAATAATTAGATTCTGTGCATGGAAAATGCATCAAATTGTTATCATTTTCCATACATACAATCTAATTATTGGACACCAATAATTAGACTGTATACATGGAAAATGATAACAATTTGATACATTTTCTTAAAGTCATCCCCCCACTGATCCAGCAAGGAAAACAGGGATGGGGAGCAGGTGGTAAGAGGAAGAAGTCAAGCAGCCTGGCCCCTGCCTCTTGCCTGCCCCCAAACACACTTTCTCCCTGCTGCCCAATTCCCACCTTGTGCTTGGGCTCTGGGGCCTGGCCAAAGTTACCAGAGCCACAAGAGCTGCTATTGGGACAGGCTGGAGATGGAGCAACCATGTGCTCTGTGCCCTGGGCTGGAGCAGTCCCAGAACTATTCTAGAGCCAGAGGCTAAGCAGTGGAGGGGAGGGAAAGACAGCAGTGAGAGCACCGGGCCCATGCGGGGCAAGGGGACAGCTGCAAGCAGTCCTCAAAGACTATGCACTATTCTGCTGCCACAAGCCTGGAGCCAGAATAGTTGCCTGCTCCCCTGCTACCTCGTACTCAAAACTAAGATGAGACCCTCACCCCCTTATTAAGTGGGAGGGAAAACCTCATCTTGGATTCAAATAAATTTGGTATGCAGCAATAGCATGGAATTAAATGGAGGAACACGCATTTATATGGAAGTTAAAAATGTAAACTCAACCATCCTCATACTCATCATGATACTGAAATCCCTGTCTCAAGCAGGTAAGAGCTCAGTCAGTATACTCCTACAGTATAAAGAAGAGTTCAACCTGGCTGCCTACAGCCAACACTAACAAAAAATTAATATGAGTTATCAATGTCAATTGTATTCAGTTCAAAGATCTGTGCACTTCCACCAGCGGCCAAGGATAACAGCACTGCAAAAAGACCTAATTAAATTATTACATGTCAGCTTGCTGGTGACAGCAGTGTACATCAACACCAACATGGGACTGGAACATTTTAGGTTTTCTCCCTTGCATCAAGCATTTAGATATTACTTCCATTGTCTAAAAGCTTGATGCAAGAGATGCTCCCACCCCTTGAAATAAAAAACTTGTTAGAAATATCCACTTTGAAATCAGAAACTCATTCATGTTATTGTCCCCTCTCCAGGTTACTGCATGATAAGCCTTTGGAAAAAAGAATTTTATGGTTAAACTCAGGGGCTGGCAAACATTTCAAACTGCAGGCCAGAACCACTCAGCTCCAGTCTGGTGAGGGCTGACTCAAGGTTGCTTCCACTCAGGCAGGGGCCAGGCAGTTGGAAACCACTTTCCCCAGTTCCCCAAGTGGGGCACAAGCACAGCTTCCAGCTAGAAGGGAGCTGTGCTGGGGGATGGGCAGCTCGCAACTGCACCCAGGCTGCTACCACTTCTCCCTGCCCCCCTCTCCCTGGCTGCAGTGTGGGGGCAGCTTCATCAAGGCCAGGGGCTGGAAGCACTGCTGCTGCTTCTCCTTGCTCCCCTCCTTCTGGCTGCTGTGCAAGCTGCACAGATATTTACTGCCCCCCGCCAACACATATTCAGGCAAAGGCAAAGCCTTCCAACTCTGAGGACCAGATCCAGGCTGTGTTGCTGATCCGCAGTCAAACTATGTTCGTTACCTGTGCAGCCACATGTTAAATATCAATCCTTATCAGCAACCCTTGTGAAAACCAATGGTGTAGCCTGGATGGGAACCTTTACTTTTTTCACACCTGTGAGACTGGCCTTCAACAAGGGCCAACAAAGCATCCATGCAATTCGCGCAGTGTTATCTGTACCAGAAGCACTCCTGACATCCTGAAAACAAATCCCGTTTTAGGAGAGCATCCAAGAAATGCAACAGACAGTCTAATTACCATTCATTTCTTTTTGATGCATCACAGTATAATATAACAAAGGAATAAAGGGTTCCGGTCTCTATTCTGAATCACCACATGCATGTTGGATAAAATAAATCCTCCTTCATGCCTGTGATTCTTTTCAGTTACTACTACCTGTGCATAGTCTTTTGAGGACTTCACAAGGCACCAGCATGCCTCCATGTTTCTATAACATGCTCATCCATGGAAAGGTAAAACTAGGGCTGACTTTGCTTTCCTTCAAGACTGGTGTGGAGCAGAAAGGTGCTTGAAGGCAGATTTTCAGAGGCGCCAACTCCCCGGGCTCACATGACAAAACCCATGCGTGCTCGCTGTGTGCCTTCCGTGCTTTCTTATCCCTCCCCCACCCAAGTATCTTGCATGGGGGACGCTCTTCTAAGCCAAGACACGTTGGTTCCTGCCGCCCCGCCCCCAGAGGCTGCTTCTGTTTGCAGACATCTCTCCGGCTAAGGCGGCTGTGCAGCGCTCTCCCCCTCCAGACACCCCCCTTCGGGTTCGCACAGAGGCGGCAGCTCAAGGGGGCCCAGCGAGTTCAAACCAAGCCAGGCCACTACTAACGCTGACAATCTTTTCCTCCTCATCCAGGGTGTCCAGGCCCTTGGAGATGTGGCTCTGGCGGGCTGCGGGCTCGGACACACGCGGGTGCCTGAGGGGCCAGCGGTGCTTTCCTCCCCGCGCCGCACGGAGCCTCGGGTCCGGCAGCCAGAGGCGAGCGAGAAGGGGCAAGCGGCGCGGTCAGGTCGCAGGAGCCCTCTGAAGCCTGCAAGCAAAGGAAGGGCATCCCGGCGGCTCCGCCGCTGCCCGCCTGTGCCCCAAGTGCACGGAGGGAGCCCGCGCAGGGGCCGCGCTTACCTGCGGAGCCGGCTCGGGCGGCTGC
>NW_017728949.1:47734944-47754410 GCF_001723895.1 Crocodylus porosus | reverse complement strand
GGTGGGTACAGGGGTGCTATGGTGAATTTTGGGGTGGCTGCAGCTTCCCTTGAGCACCACCACCACCTGCTCCACCCTGAGCACAGCCCCAGCCCAACCCCCACCAGGAAGAGGCTGGCTTGGCCCCCAGCCCTGAGCCTGCGGTGGGCAGCCCATCTTCACCCTGTGCACAAAACCAGGGGTCACATGCCCCCGATGCTTCTCCCAGGGGTGCACACAGCTGTAGGAGCTGCCCCCTACCCCTGGATGAGCTGCCTGTGGCTCCGTCCCATGCCCCACCCTACCCCAGCTGGGCAGCTCCTGCCCCTGTCCCAACCCCACTCCCTCTTTCACCATGGGGGCCTCAATCTGCCCCCCCATACACCTTCCCTCCCCCATGCCCCCTCCTCGCTACAGAGTTACCAACTAGATGTTGCTCTCCAGGCTGCATAACAGTAATCAGATGGGTACTGGCTGAAAATAATTGGCCAAAACATTCTTTGTTATTGAGTTCCAATTTACTGTCTATATGAGGATTCTAAGAAATGGGGTTGTTCAGAGTTTAAGGAATGGAAACCATGCCTGTGAGACTATTTTCTTTCTGAGCTCAGGGTACATTAGTAGTCTTCTACTTACCTGAGCAGAAGGGCTGATATGGGTATTAGGAAGTAGTGTATAAATTTTTTAAGTTATTCATTATAGGATGCTATGTGATGTTTTGATGAAAGCCAAAAATTTACAGTCATGAGACTTTGGGACTGATTTTTCTTTAAGCTGATTTAAAGTAAGAGTGACTCTAGGTGAACTGGGAAGATAGGATGGTATCTTGTTGAAATGAAGGGGAGTCTGGCACCTAAAGTAGAGTAAGGTGCCTTAATACTCTGAGTGGATGGAGCAGGGGTATTTATTCAACCACCAGCCCATGGCGTGCTTTTGGCTTCAGGGACTTAACTTGTGGCTCTTGGTTGCCACTATCCCCATCGCTCTTCTGCTGCTGCCATAGGGTGCAGGCAGAAGTTGTGTTTGATGTTCAGTTGACCCCTTGAAAGTGCCCTACAGCCATGCCCTTACAGAAGTGCATGGCTGCAGAGCACTTTAAAAGTGTCCTAAGGTGAGGGGGCTCCAGACATGCCTTTATATGTAGGTAGCATCAAGCTGAATTTAGCCTCATTGTTATGTCTACATGAATTGTGGTATCCCATATACATATGATTTTGATATGTCTTGTTAACCAAGACTGTTTAGTGGGGCAGTGATTAACTTAAGCAGTCCTCATCTATTCACACTTGGAAAAAGTAATCACTGGGGGTTAGCATGTGATATAGGGTTTGTCTACTCACGGAGTAGATCCTGGCAGATGTGTTCTGAGGCCCATGAATCAAGCCCTTCAGACAATGACAAACTCCCCAGCTCCCAGACAGTATGCAGCACCTTGCTGAGCCATGTTACACCCATGCAATGCGACAGCTGCTGCGCGGGTGCCAAGTGGGGGGGGGATCCCCACTGCCCTGCACTGCATGGAGGGGCTCTGCCATGAGCCACCAGAAGCCCTGATTGTCACTGCTGCGGCTGGTGACTGCAGGGATTTGTATTTATTTATTTTTTAAGTGCCAGGAGGCTGGGCACAGGTTGGGGATGGGACTAGGCAGGACAGCCATGGGGACTTCTCCTGTGGCTCCCCCTGCCTGGGCAGAGGCAGGCACAGCCAGAGGAGCCATGGGAAAGGCCCCCATGGCTGTTCTGCCTGGCCCTATCCCCCACCCAGCCCCAGCTTCCTGGCACTTTAAATGGGGGGCTGTGATGGGGGACGGGGACAGTATCTAGCTACAGACGTCAATATCAGAGCTGTCCTTCTCCCCCCTGCCTCCCTCTTCTGAGTTTCTGTTCCCTGCAAGCCCACCTCCAAAACATCCAAAACATTTGGGATGTATTTGTTACCAGTCTCACCAAGGTCTTCCAAACCTGTAGAATTGGGCATCCCTGGTTGTATCAGGGGGCCACGATGTGTCACAGGAATGGTCACTATGTTCGTAGGGTTCAACATTAAGCTATCTTAACTTACTATCTGCATTCTTGTGAAGTGCTCAGACTTTGACAAACCTCAGATAGGAGATGATACATAATTACAGATTATTTTAAAAGAAGTAGTACCTTCCTTAAAGGTAATTTGGTGATTCAGGGAGCTGTAAGTGATAGGGGTGTGCAAAACAGCACCATTTCATTTCGGCTTCCATTTAGCCATGTCAATGGTTCAGTGTTTTGTTTTGAGTTTCATTTAATTTCAAAATCACTGTTTTGTTTTGTTTCGTCAGAACTGTGTTTCACTCTTTCGACGTTTCGCCCATAGGCTATAATGGGGAAGCATGAAACTGCCTGTAAATTTATCATTTTTTGGCAGATTTGGATGAAAGCAGCAGGGATGGTAGCTCCTTCTGAGGCCATGAAGCCTGCCAGCTTTTTTAAGAGATAGGTGCAGGAGTTTCTGGGAAACTGCACCTCAAACTGCTGACAAGCAAAACTCACGATGTGTGACTGTGTGTGTGTTAAGGCATGCCCTCACTGGTGCTGGGGCGTCTAGACAACACGTTGGTGTGCCCCAATGAGGTCTCCTCTTCCCCTACAGCCTCAGCCCCAGTCTTCTCAGCAACTTCTCCACTGTCCTTCCCCCTGCTTCCTCCTCCCTCTCCTTACTTTCTGTTTCCCTGCAGACAAGCTCAGCTTCAGCTTTGAAACTCTAAACGTTTCAAAACTTTTGAAACATTTCAACTGCACTCGTTTTGTTCCGAGGCTGTTTCCAAGCCCTTTGTTTCATTTCGATTTCACTGTTTCGAGCTAGAAACAAGTCGAAACAGTGCCAAAATAAAAAGGCCGGTGAAATTTTGCACAGCTCTAGTAAGTGAGCTACCATAACATTTCATTTATTCAAAGTATTAAAAAATGCCCGAATTTTCCATTCATTTTTTCCATTCACAATTTGTGAGTACAGTCAACAATCTAGGGGAATATAGGGCATTTATACACATACATTTGCCTGCTCCGATGCACCAGAGATCCAGCATGTTGGAGCAGAGTCAATTAATCAAGTTTGTGGAGCATGCGAGCTGACATGCCCAGCGCTGCAGCGCATACATTTGTACAAATGTTGAAATGTGCATCAGTGCTGAGAAAGTGGTGGCAGTGTGGTTTTGAACTAAAACACCTTCCATATGTTTTAGTTCAAAAGTGCACCACCACCGTTTTCTCAGAGCTGATGTGCATTTTTCCATGTATATACATGCATGTGCTGCAATGCCAGATGCTTTTAAAAGCACCCAGTGCTGTGGGGCAACCATAGAGTTAGGATTTTCAGCACTACAGAAGAATAGTTTTCTTTATCACCTGGCAAAAGTTATTCCTTTATATCCTATGACCCTTAGGGTAATGCTTTTTCATGTTTATAAGCCTCATGGAAGGCTGAGGATTGAGGAAATATCTGAGACCATAACAACCTTTTTCAGCTAGAGTAATTATACTGCTGTCTTTCTTTACTATGTCTCTGATGTTCTTTTCTTCTGCTGCTGCTTGATCCTTCTGTATCCTGTTTTCTCTTTTCATTTCTGGTCATTGTTTATCTTCCAGACTATCCTATTGCAGGTTCTTTTCTGTTAGATATGCTTGTAACAGTTTCTAGCATATATTATCTTATACTCCTATCCATAAGAGAACTTTCTTCCTGAGCAACTATCCTTAACAGAAAATTGATTTTAAAAACTAATAGTGGAATGTGACAGTAGTGAGTATATGCAATCAGTCTGAGTTGATTCTAGGCAGCCTTTAGAAGCTCTTCATTCTTTTAAGGACACAGATAAGTGTCATGTCTCAGCAAACCGCACAGGAATATTTCAGCTACTTTGTCAGATCTTACTGTGGCCACTGCAGTCTTAAGCAAAAGAAGTATAGCTCTCTGATTTTGTTTTTCTCTAGGTTGTGAACTTTTCTAAGTGTGGAATAATAGGAATAATGACTGATATTAACTAACTTGTAAAATAAAATGGGAGACATACAAGGGAAAATGGCAAGTTTGCATGCTGGGAAGAACTAATTTCTTGTGGTTTTATCCCAAAGGCTCTGGCTTGTTGATTGTTAATTCGGGTGTGGGGAAGGGAGGGAAGGCAAGGGGGGGAGGGGAGTGAGCAGGGTGTGGGAATGGATTGGTAAAAGAAAATGACACTAGAGAATACTTACTGGGTATCAGGAAAAAAAATAGACAACATCATTTTTGTTCCTCTCTCAATCTGAAAACCTCTCATCTGAACATGTGATTCCAATACTTTGTAGGGTAAAGTAGAGTATATAAAGGAATGCACGTGCATCAGTAATTTTTGTCCTTGAAGACCTATAGTACATATGATTTTAAAATCAATAACTTAATCCATAGGAAAGGAATGCATGGTATTTTTTTGCCCAATAACCTAACCATATTAGGTTCAGCTGCTGGTGGAGGAGGGAAGAGCACTAATTAGTTCCATGATAAGCTACAAATAGACATGTATTTTTGTGTGACTGGTCAGCTGATATGACTCAGCAAAGAAAATTTCAGAGCCCCAAGATTCAGAAGAAATGCTGTCTTTTTTGGTAACAGCATAAGCTGTACTGTAGGAAGAGCCCTCATTTATACTGTACAAATTAGATTGTGTGGACACAAAGGAGTAAAGATGAAGCTGTTTTAAAATAAATTATTGTTTTAGAAAACAGTGTACCAAATCATGCAGTACACTTTAATGAAGTTACTCTGCCTGACTTTGTGTGTCTGATTCAAGTTGCTGAGCAGCTTGTTAGTAGCATTCCATTTTCTCAGAAAGCCTTTCTGTTTCAGAATCATGTATTTTACAATAATCCCCATATATGCTGTGACTTTTTATAGTCCAAAAAAAAAAAAAATTTTGTCATATGAGAAAACATTGTTTTGTAAGAGTGTGCGTGTGTGTGCATACACACACACATGCACGCACATACACACACTATTATATAAAAGGTGTTTCTCCTATATAATGTTTTAATGGATATTTAATGATGGGTTCTTACTAGGCAGTTCTTACAAAGCTGGGACCCATTTACTGAGTTCAGGAACTATGTGGTAGTCCCTTGATTTCATTGGAACTCTTCACAGTAAGACAATGTTGAGTATCTGTTTGTAAATCTGAGCTCTAAATAAATAGCATATAGCAATGAATTAGGAGAAGGAAGTATGTGGGGGTTTTTTTTCCTATTTTTTATCCTACATTATAGTCCCCAATTACTTGATTTCTTATTTTTGGGGTACATTATACAATACTCTTAAAACATTCTACATCTTTGTAATGTGTACATGAAATTTTTGTGTATACAGGGGAAGGCAAAACCCCTCATTGTCCATGCCCATCTGAACATGGGATAAAACTCCTTCCTGACTGTAATATGGTTTGACCCTAAGTCAAAGGCAAGACCCTTTAGCCAGGAACCTCTGGCTTTGGTCCCACCAGGAGCATTGGCATATACCAGTCACAGTCCCAAGCCTTGGTTGTAGCCAATACTCAGTGCCTTTGAGGAAGGCTTAAAAGCATCCTGACACATGTAGGGAAAAGGAAGGACTGAGCAGGGGCAACCAGCAAAGCCTAGAAGCATGGGAAATCCCTACAGTAGAACATAGGCATAGCTATTCCTAGATCATCCCCAATCAGTGGCTGACCAACATCTTCTTGAACACTTCCAGTGATGAAGAGTCCACAGCTTCCCTAGGAAGTCTGTTCCACTGCCTCACTATTCTAGCAGCAAATAATTTTTTTCTGGATATCCAGTCTAAACTTACTTTGCTGCAACTTCAAGCCATTGATCCACATCCTCCTCTCTGTAGCAAAAGGGAAAAGATGATTTCCCCATTCTTTATGGCAGCAATCATATCCCCTCTTAAATGCTTTTAATGCAAGTTGAACATGCCTAGCTTCTTCAGCTTCTCATGACTTGCTTTCCAAGCCCTTTATGTTTGTAGTCCAGCTCTGAACCCTCTCTAACTTTTCCATATCCCTTTTAAAATGTGAAGCCCAGGACTGCATATGGTACTCCAGATGAGGCCTAACCAGTGCTAAGTAGAGAGGAACTATCACAGTGGCAGGCAATTATTTTGACTGGAGGGCTGCTCAATGAGTTTTGGTGAGCTGTTGAGGACAGCAAGGGTAGCCCTGTCTCTTGACAGGTGCCTCGCCCCTTGGTTGCCATCTTGCCACTGGAAGTCCCTCTCCTTGTCCCCCAGAAGTACTCCTTTTTTGTGGGGTTACCATCTTGGAACAAGAAGAAAACCAGATCATATACTAAAGTCAAACAACTACTATAACATATTTTAATTTAATTACAAAAATATTATTGTCATGATTTGTGTTTGTGTAGTGTATATTGAGGTGATTACATAATAACTCAAAAGTAAAGTCTTACTTTTGTATATTGTGTGGGGGTGTGAGATATGGTTGTGGTGGGTGGGTGTGTATTGTGGGAGGTGTGTGACATCCACAAACTCCGCCTCCCTCCATACAGCCCCCTATGCTGCAGACAGCAGCAGCTGACCGCAGGCCCTCAGGGCGCTCGTGCCTCATGTAGGTGCTGCTGCCCAGCTGTGCATGGCTCTGGCCAGTGCTGCATGTGATGGCAGCACCTCTATTGCTTGGGGCTCCCTGTGGTGTACATGCAGCTTCCACACTAGCGCATCACTAGGGGAAGCACCGCATGTTGGAGCTGGCTGCCTGTGCTGCTCTCTGCCATTCAGGTCCCAAAAAGCTTTTTTTGCCCGGTGTGGCCAATAATGTTTCTGATAAATGCCACATGCATGTGCAGCTGCATTATGCACACAGCAAGCCTGGCAGCTTGCAGAGCAGTGGCCGGCTGGTAGGTCTGTTGGGGCAGGGAGAGGGAAACGGCATGGGGGGGGGAAGATCAAGTCTGCTGTGGTGATGGAGGGAGAGGGACTGGGGCAAGAGCAGTAGAGGCAGGGTGCGGCACGGGATGGAGCCATGAGGGCTTCATCCAGGGGGTGAAGGGGAGGTGGATCCTGCTGCTGCATTCACCCCTGAGGGAGCTATGGGGGGTATGTGCACCCCTGGATCTGTGTGCGGGATGAAGATGGGCTGCCGCTGTGGGCTGCGGCCAGGGGCGGCACTGGGCTTTTCCCAGCTGGGGCTCTGGACTGAGGCTGGACTTGGGGCAGGTGGCATCACTGGGAGGCAGGGCTACAGTGAATTTTGGGGTGTCTGTAGCTCCCCCTACAGCCCCTCCTTGCAGTGCTGCTGCCATGCACCCAAGCACAGCCTCAGCCCAGCCCCCCCAGAAGGAAGAGGTTGGTGTAGCCAGCCCCAGCCCACTTGACAGCCTGTGTGTACAGGGTGCACACATCTGAGGGGCACTTCCTCCATGCCTCCCCCCAGAGGTGTGCGCAGTGGTGGGATCCATGCTCCCTGCACTCTTCAGACAGGGTGATAAAAGCTCCATCCCATGCCTCACTGTGCCTGAGCAGTGCCTGCCCAAACACAGCTCCCTGTCTCACCACAAGCAGTTTTGAACTTGAAGGCCCCGTTTCCTTTGCATTTTTGAGATGTTGACTGGGACATGCTGGAGGACCAGGAGAATCGGGCACCCCAGACCTAGAGAAGGATCTGGGCTCAGGATATTTTGGGACCTCTTAGAGACCTCTAGGGAGGATCCGGGAAGCAAGGGATTTCACGTTTCTACTTTTGAAGTATATTATTGTTTATGTTGTTTCTTTTGTCTCAACAGTATCACCTATGATACTCAGGGTTTGGATATCTAGACAAGAGCAGCATAGTCTACCATCACCTCACAGGAGACGAAGAACAAGATTTCATCAGTGCAGTTCCGGCACTAATATCTTCGAAGGAGTCCAGTGGCTTTGACGGGGTGACGAGTGCATTCTTGGTGACACCGTGTCTGGTGTGTGAATAGGTGTAGGGGAAGTGGAGCCTCAAGTAATTGGTCTGTCACTCCATAAGTAACCCTGAGGAAGGGATGGAACCCGTAATAGCTGCACTGAACCCTCCTCTTTCTTCTTAACACCAAAGACGTGGCAGACAAGTTGGAGGTGGTTCTCTCCCAGGGTGCTCACAGATAGGCCTCCTGGAGTGCAGGCTCTACCATGCAGATATACTTTATACTGTGCCCCTCTGACTGTGTGGCAGAGCTGTACTGCTACCAAGCATGTCCACATGTAGCAGGTAGTGGAATGACCTTCAGGGTAGCTGTAAAATAATCAGATGTAGCTTATGAATAAGCAGTTATGGGCCAAGCAATGGCAGCACCACTTGGATGTGGTGACAGCAGCAGATGACAGTTGTCTCCCTCCTGAAAAGTCACACATATCCTGTGATGATGCTGTGACATGATGCGTACCTGTCTTTGCTATAATAAAACTGCCCAGCCCTCAGCCATGGGTCTGTAAGACCTCAATGGCAGAGTAGACAAAAGAAGATGTTAGAATCTCAATGGCTGCAAAGGCAGAGGAAGGCTGCTGCAGAATGAGAACCCTGGTTGTTGTGGTCTCCTTGCCATTGGATCAAGGTCCTGTTCTGTCAAGAGCTGTGTGGAAGCTGATGTGCAGCAGCTTCCCCATGATAAAACAAGTCATGTACAGGCATCTTTCATGAAAACAGCTTTTCCAGATCATTCCTCAAGCCTTTTGGTGACCAACTAATAGTGACAGGAGCAGGATTGTAAGGCCTGGAAGCTCCTAGTCATGAACCAGCAGAAAGGCAGCAGTTACAAGAAGGTCATCTAGCACTTGGACAAGACAGGAGTGTGATTTGGCAGCTGTAACTGTGACTGAGTAGCCCTCTTCAGGAACCGCTGCTCACCCTACATGGGAAAGGAGCTAAAAAATGTGCCCTAAACGTAGCTTGTCTAATACAGTATTTCTTCCTGCCTGGGTAACCCTATCCAGTGGGATCACCTTTATGCAGTCGAAAATACCAGCAAAGACACACAATCATTCTTGGGACCTGGAACATCAGCACCCTCATGGACAACTCTAATAGTGAATGCTCCGAGCACCACACTTCAATTATGGCCTGAAAACTCAGGCGACACAACATTGATGTAGTTGCATTGAGCAAGACTTGGTGAGCAGGAGATGGGCAGCTCAAAGAACATGGAGGTAGCTATACCTTCTTCTGGAAGGGTAAACAGGAAGGAGAACACAGACTTCATGGAGTTGGTTTTGCCCTTAAAAATGGACTCTTAAACCAACTCAATGAGTTTCTGATCAGAATTAATCAGTGCCTCTTATTAGGAAACATCAAGAATGGCTTGATGAGAATGACTGGGAGATCCAAGAATTAATCGATCTTAAGTAGGGATCCTGGTTTTCTCTGCTAAAAGTGTTCTAATTCTCTGATTAAAAACACAATATCTGTAATAAAAATTAAAGGCCCCCCCACGTAGTGGCACACAGCCATCCCCACCACCGCCCACGCCACGCAGTGGCCACAACCGCCACCACACTGCTGCTGCTGCCCTGTGGCCAGCCATACAGCTCCAGGCATGGCTCCGTGGCAGCAGTGGGAGGTTTTGTATGCAGCAGCCATCACCGCTGGCATACAGCGGCTGCTGCTGTTTGCCTGTGAGTCGGCCCATACCAGTGGTGATGGCTGCTGCATACAAAAACTCCCACTGCTGCCACGGAGCCATGCTCAGAGCTGTGTGGCTGGCTGCCAGATGGCAGCAGCAGTATGGTGGCAGCCATGGCTACTGCGTGGTGTGGGATGCTGGTGAGGATGGTTGTGTGCTGCCCAGTCACCACCACACTGCTGCTGCCACCCTGCGGCTGGCTGCAGAGCTCGGCACGGCTCCACAGCAGTGTAGGGAGGTTATGTAGGCAGCAGCATTGGCACATCCCTACAGGTAAGCGGCAGTGGCCGCCACATGTGAGCCCCCTTGCACCCGCAGCTGTCATCCCTCACTGCCTCTGCAAAGATGGCCATGTAGCTGTGCAGCCAGCTGCATGCCGGCCTCTTCCTTCCTCTCCCCTGGGCAGGCGGCGGGGCAGTATGTGTACAGCTTGCACATGGCAGGCACCACCATACTGCACCCTGCATTGCTTGCCCACAAAGCCCCTGCAGAGGGGCACCCCTGCTCTCACCCCCTGGCTCTGTACCCCTGCCCACACCCCCTGGCCCTGCTTCTGACTGTGGTATGTCACCTGGGGCCCTCAACCATCTTCCCCAGCCCTGCCCCATAGCCCCCAAGTCCCACTTACCTCTAGGCTCCAGGGGCAAAGGGCAAGTCTGAGCCTGAGCTCAGCCTTGGCAGCCTCAGAGGCTCAGGCCCTGGCCTTTCCTCTCTTCCTCCCCTTCTAGGCAGGGCTGGAGGTTTGCCACTCTTTCTGCAATCAGCTCTTGCAGGCTGGAGCTGTGCCAGCCTGCAATAGCTCTTTGCAAAAGCAGGGAATCTGCAGATTTCTCTGCTAAAAAGGAAAATCTATGATTTTCTCCATTTTTCTATGGGAAATGGAAAATCTGGATCCCTGAACAGTGCAAGGCCTGTTGTGCTTGGCAAAACAACACCAACTCCAAGCAAAAGAACTTGAATCTCCAACAAGCCAGGGCAGAGATCCAAAGGAGGACCTGTGTTGTGAAGAACAAATGGTGGAAGGGTGAGGCTAAGGACATTCAACATCTTGCTGACATCCACAATATGCATGGGTTCTTCAGTGCCACCAAAGCCATCTATATTTCAAGCATTCAGGGACCAATTCTCGTGAGACCTAAGGATAGAGGAGACCTGATCAACGAAAGGGGAGCCATCAATGTCCATTGGAAGGAGTGTTTTGAAGACCTTCTCAATTGAGGCTCTCTTGTTGATAATGTTCTCAACTCCATCCTGCAACACCCAGTTAGAGATGATTTTGGAATCCCTCCATCCTTGGTGAGTTGACGAAAGCCATAGCGGAGGAAGAACAAGAAGGCATTTGGAGTGGATGGAATCCCTGCTGAAATCTTCAAACAGGGAGGAGAAGAGCTCACATCACAGCTCCATGCCCTCATCTTAAGGATCTGGAATGATGAAGAAATTCCAGATGACCTCCGGGATGCCATGATCGTGACAATGTTCAAGAAAGGAGGCAAGTTTGACTGTGGCAACTACCGAGGAATCACTTTACTGTCTACCACAGGGCAGATCATTCTGAGACCCCTCCTAAACTATCTCTTTCCACTTGCTGAAGTGCTCCTCGCAGAATCCCAGTGTGGGTCAAGAGGCACAACTGACATGTTGGTAGTGCTGGATTCTTGATGTGGGCCTGCTGCCCCCACTTTTCCATCTCCTGTTCTTGTTGTGAGGTTTCAACCTCGTGAGATTCCTGCAGCAGACTTCCTCAATTTGGGACAGTCCTCACTTGTACATGTGAGGTGATGTTGGATTTCTTCATTGAAGTAAGCCTTTTGAGAGATGACTTCTGAGGTACAGAAAATACTCAGTGTTTTCCAGAGTCTCACCATGGATCTGGATTACTGGAGCTGGGAACTGTACCTTTTACAGCTCACCAGCTTCAGGAGAAATGCTGGGAACAACATAAGCCTCTTTACATGGCCTTCTTTGACTTCACAAAAGCTTTTGACTTTTGTGTTGTGGAGTATCCTTCTGAAGTATGGATGCCCATGAAATTTGTCAAGATTTTCTGCCTGCTCCATGGCAATGTGAGAATGGTGGTTCTCAGTGATGGAACTATCACAGATCCCTTTGAAGTTGCATGGGAATTAAGCAAGGCTCTGCCATTGCTCCAACACTCTTCTCATACTACTTGCTCTGCAGTGCTACTTTTGACCACCAACAAGCTTCTAGCCAGAATTAAGCTAAACTACTGAAGGGATGGCAAGCTGTTTAACCTCAGCTGACTCTGAGCCAAAACTAAGACCACCCCAACTTCAATCATTGAGCTCCAGTATGCTGATGATGCTGTAGTGTGTAATCAATTGGAAGCAGACCTTCAGCAATTGTCAACACCTTTACCAAATTATACAAGAAAATGAGACTGATGCTTAGCATTCTGTAGACTAAGGTCCTCCACCAACAAGCTGCTAATGAACAGTCCCCAGCTTCAGTAATCCAGATCCATGGTGAGACTCTGGAAAACACTGAGTATTTTCTGTACCTCAGAAGTCATCTCTCTTACTTCAATGAAGAAATCCAATATCACCTCACATGTGCAAGTGAGGACTGCCCCAAATGAAGGAAGTCTGCTGCAGGGATCTCAGGAGGTTGAAACCTCATGACAAGAACAGGAGATGGAAAAGTGGGGGGAGCAGGCCCACATCAAGAATGCAGCACTACCTACCCCACACAGAACCACATGACCAGGGTTCGGTAGCGTCTGTTGATCCCAGAGGGGCCTCATCAGCTATCTTCGGACACACAGATAAGACAGTAATGGAAGATGATATTCCTTGACTTCATGGGATTGCCAGAGAAGATCCACAGCAAATAGTCATCCACCCAGAAAGTTACTTTGTCAAAGAAGGAGATGAAGTTTGTTTGACACTGTATGTTTTTCATAAATCCATAGTGGCTGCTTGTGATCAGCCTTTCCTCCTTCAGATACATCCAAATGGCCTTCCTTAGGATGTACTCCAGTAACATTCCAGGTATTGAGGTGAAGCTTACGGCTTTGTAGTTCCCTGGGTTGGTTGGTTGGTTTGTTTGTTGTTTTTTCCCTATTTTGCCTTTTGGCTTTATCCAGCATCATGGTGAGGAATGTTCCAGGCAATACCTTCCACACGCTTGCCAGATAAATATTTATTCCTTTTCAGATTATATATTTTCTCTTGTTTTATCTTGCTTCTGTTATGTTTCTACTAGTTTCCTCATTACAGAGGTTTCAGAGTAAGATGAAAGGTTTGTTATCATTATAAATTGGAACAATAATCAGGGAAATTTAAAAAATGGAGTTTCTTGTAACCTTACTACTTCTGTTCATGTTTTTAACACAAATATAGTGCAGGAATGTCAAATATATGGCCCACCAGCTGGATCCAGCCCATAGACCTGTAGCCCCAGCCTACCTCTGCCCGGTGCACAAATCTGGGGAGCCCAAGCCTCCCATGTCTTCCCTGGGGGTGTGCACCACGGTGGGGAACCGTGTCCCACCCCCTTACCCCCTATCCCCTGGTGCTCATGGACGTGCCAACTACAGCTCCATGGACCGCCCTGGCCCCAGCATCCCATTAACCCAGCCCCTCTCCCACATCCTCACTGTGGGGGCCTCGATCTGCACTCCCTTCCTCTCCGCAGCTGTAGTTTAGCTGGGCACTGCTGTACATGCAACCAGGATGCATTCCTGTAGGGTTACCACATTTTTAGTTTCAAAAAGAGGACACCTGTGGGAAGGGGGGGGTATGATTGTGGGAGGGAGGCAGTGATATGCCCATGCCCTGCCCCTGCCCCTCAGTCTCACTCTGAAGCCACAGCCCCCCCACACTGCTGCTGCCCCTCACTCCTGACCCACAGTACCCCACATCAGGGCAGGCAGGGTTTTCCCCCTCCTTAGGCTCCAGAGCCCTCTGTGGGTACCCACCCCTCACTGGGCTTCAAACCTCACACGCACACCCAGAGCCCCCCACACCTTCACAAATCTGCCCCCCCACAAACACTCCACATCCACCCCCCAACCATACAAAGAACCTGCATCATTTTGCATAATTTCGAGTTTTCAGTTGTGCAATTAAAATTGTGATTAATTGTGACTAATTTTTAAATCGTGTAACTAATCATGAACAAACTTTTTAATCATTTGACAATCCTACCCAAAATCACTATCTGCATCTCTTTGAAACTGTAAGACAGTAATTCTGAATAATTTGCTTGTTAATGGGTCTGTGTAAAAAATTAAACCTGAATCTTCTATTTACGCTACCCATGGCTAACACAGAAACTTCCTCTAGGTGTGCTAGAAATCAAGCTTCAAAATAAATTGGGCTATAAGCGAGTGAACTACACTCTGGTGAGGAAAGTAAATAATCAGGAAAAAGATAAGGGCCATTTTTCTCATTATTTGGTGTTTTTTATTTAAATTGCATCTTGGGTTCTATAACATTAGTGGTCTGGAAGCAGGGCATAAAATGTAGAATTCTTTGTTTTTAGGAGTTAACATTCTATATTTTACTGATATCATAAAGGCTAACAATGATAAAAATAAAAACATTAGCAGCGGCTTTAGTCCTTTGTAAAAATATGGAGCCAAAGATTTTTTGTGAGTGGGGTAATAATTTTGAAAATTGAAATCACCTCTTTGTCTGTCATTTTTTCATACTTGCCAAGTATCTCATCTGAAACATCAGTGTGCAAAGCTAGAATATTTCCTCCAAAGTTTTTTAGCTCCCCCTTTCCTCCTCTTAATTTTTGGTTTAGCCTTTCCCTTTTAGCTTCATCCTCTAAAACTGCTCTGAGAGACCTATAGTTATGAAGAAATAAAGGACAAGAAACGGATGGGCAGAGGTTGAGAAGGAAGAAGCAAAATCCTATGCTTCAGCATGCTGATTCTCAACCAGGGTGATACAACAGCATGGGGTACTGCCAGATCCTTCAAAGGTTGTGGGTTGTGAGGAACTAAACAGATAAGCTAACCAGATAAGTACAGGCTCAAGTTTTCCCCTGTCTGGACAATCTCCTGCTACCACTGCCTGGTTCCTCTGTAAGAGGGTAAACACCTGAATGTGTAAATTGAAATTGAATTTAGTTTTTGAAATTAGATGTCACTCAATTCAGAAACGTTATGGAAAGGTACCTTCAGTCCAATAAGCCTCGAGTCTAAGAAGTTTGAGAATCACTGCTTTAACATCTCTAGTGAAACTTAGTAGCCTTATTATTTCATAGCTGTCAGTTTGTCTCAGTTTGGTTTTTTTAAGCATAATAAGTGTGGTTAGAAAAACTGAATAATAAGAGCCGGTGACTGTGCAATTTGGAAGCAGTAGGCAGATGGCCCTGCCATTGTCACTGTATGCATTATTGGTCATGTCAGTGCACAAACTGGTTGCCAAAGGTATGCAAGGAAAAAAAAATACTGTGATCCCTTAAATTTGTCTTTGTAGGTCACAGCTGATATATGTTGGCAGGACTTCGTGGTGAAGTTTGAATTGTTACAACTTGTGCTTTATCAGTTTTGTGGCTGGAGGACTTCATTTTCCAAGGCTGTCAAATAGACTGTCATCTTTCATGAGAGAGAGAGAGATAGCTGAAGGAAAAATCGATAAAAGGAGTTGTTTGTGTACCATCACTCTGAAGATGTGTTGCTGTAAGTCTGAAGGCATTCATAAGATAAAAGAGATCCAAGGAGGAAAGATGATACAAGATAAAACACAAACTAGACGTGATGCAAATTGAGAAATATAAAGAGAAAGAAAATTCATTTTTTCTACAGTCTATTTTTTAAGTTAATAAAATGCAAATAAATGAAGATGCTAGAAGGATACATATAATCACATGAAACTTGGAAGTCAGATTTGCCAGTTTTTGTTCCTTAAGTTGTCACTAGCAATATCATTTGAATTATGTCTTTGTCCATGAGGCAAATCTATAAAGAACCAATGGTTTTTGTAATAGTAAATTAATTTAGCTATAAGACAGCTAACAATATAAGAATTGGATTTAACTCCTTTGTAAAGTGAACATGTCCAGATAAGTAGGCCCCTATGTTCTGTCTGAACAACATAAGGTTAACATTCTGTCTTCCTCAATTAGATACTGTTACAAAGGCTGTTGGGACTGCAGCCTCCTGATGCTGTAGCTGCAAGCAATCTGCCTGCAATGCTTAATTGAGTAGCTTAATAAGCAGCAAGTGCCTGATCCTTTGGAGGAGTATATAGAGCACCAGGGAAGGTGTTTGCAAGAATGTGAGGTGGAAGAATAATGCTTACTTATGTTTTAAAAGGCTTTTCAAGTCCTTGGTCATAAAGCCTTTATTTTTTGTGAGTATTTGGTGGGCGAATCTAAAGCAGTTGAGCTAAAAATCATCTGTGCAACTTTCCTTTTTCCTTTTTATATGGCTATTATATAGCTTGTCTGTCAGAGACAGCTATTAAGAATATTGATAAGATTTTCTATGTGGCCTGTAGGCTTCACTGGTGATCCATGATTCTCGCTTTTACGTATCTGTTTCAGAATTGCTCTATTTGACACATCATTTGAGCTGCTTATAAGGAAAATCTGAGACAAGTCTAACTGGGTATTTTAAAGCAAATATGAGAAACAAGATACTTGCTTATTAGGACTGTGCAAAATTTTGACGAGTGTTTCATTTCAAAGCTGTTTCAACACATTTCAAGTTTGAAACTGAAATGAAACAAAAGGCTTCGAAACAACTTTGAAACAAAATGAGAGCACTCGAAATGTTTCAAAATATTTAGAGTTTCAAAGCTGGGCTTGCTGCAGCTAAACAGAAACTAAGGAGACGAGGGAAGGACTGCTCTGATATTGACATCTAGCTTCCTGTTTGAATCCCCAGCTCTATGATTGTTTCCCCCAGCTCTTATCATTTTCTCAGCTCTTTCCAGGGGGTGAGGGCCCCTGGTTTGCACACGGGATTTCAGCAGGCTGCAACTGAAACTGCAGTGGCAGCTTGCTGAAACTCAGCACGCAGATCTGGGATGCCCCGGAAAGAGATGGGGAAATAATCAGAGAGCTGGGGAATCGAACAGGGGGCTGGGGAATCCAGTTGGGAGCTGGGGGAATGTTTAGGTCCCTGAACATGCCACTAGTTCCCAGTAGGATTCCCTGGCTCCCCGATCTTTCCCTCAGTTCTCTGATCGCTCCCCCCAGATCTTCCTGGGGGGCATGAGCCCTTGGATGATGCAGGATGACAGTAGGCTGCTGCTGCTGGCTGGGGGCAGTGCCAGAACCAGGTTCATCCCGGTGCTCAGTGTGGGCTGTGCCAGGCAGACTTGGGTGCTGACACTGTCTCCAGCTGGCAGTGGCAGCATGGTGTCATCCCACATGCAGATTTGGGGGCCTGTACCCCACAGAAAGAGTCTGGCATAGCCCTAAGCCCTCCTGGGGGTACAGACCCCCAGATCTGTGCGGGGGATGACAGCAGGCTGCTGCTGCCAGCAAGTGATTCAAGTTTGCTTATAATGGGTGTGCTGCTGTCAGGGCTGTCCCTAGGGTATGGAAAATTGGGGCTACTGCTCTGGGCCCTATGCTTTGGGGGGCCTATGGAGCTGGGTGGAGCAACCTTGGTCCCTCCCACAGGGCCTGCCTGGTGGTTCCACCCCATGCCACAGAAGAAGCTCAGAGACTCCTCCCCCAGATGTGGGGGAGACCCCAGTCCTTGAACTGCCTGTGTGGGGGTCCCATGGGTCTTGTGCAGTGTTAAGGGTTCCCCACACAGCCTGGCTGCTGCTGTTTGTCCCCAGGGAAACAAATGTCCGTGCTCATCTGGATGCAGCCATGGAGTTTAAAGGACTCAAGGCTCTGATTCTGCAAGCAGGTGAAATGTAACACTTCTGTCAGGTTTCTAGTTGCATAGCTTTATGCAGCATACATGTGTTGTGCTGGACTTGGTTTAGATAGGGTAGGACATTTACTTTTTTCTTCTTAACATGTTTTAACATGTTTTTCTTAACATGTCCTGTAGTCGGATACACTTAAAGTCTTAGCTTTATTGGGCAGGCATTGTATAAAGAAGAGCGCTATGTGTCCTGATACGGTCCTTTATGAAAATTGTGTAAATATCCAGACTCTGAATTTTTTGAGACCTTCAGTAACAGTAGTAGCTCTAAATGTTGGTTAGCCAAGGATGATTTTAGGATGTAGTTCTACATGTAGTCCATCTCCATTTAGGCTACTCTGTTGGGTACTTGTAGCTGAAGTGCATGTATAATATAAGAACCAGTAACACTTTCGATGGGTGGTTTCTAACCTGCAGAATATGAGCCCCTTGTGGTACTCAAGGGTGACTTTTTGATAAAGAGATTTTTATACTTGATTGTGAGGTGGAAACTGGCTCCTTGGACTGCACGCTGACTGAATTATTTGAACTCCATTTGCCAGGGAAGAAATGGAAGAATTCAAATCTCCTCAGCTGTTTCCTCCTCATTCCATTGAAACACTAGAAGCCTCTTTCCATAGGTTTCCCTGTTAGTCACCTGTTGCATCACAGAGATAACTCTGGCTGTTCCATATCTTACATGGTTTTAGAAGCCTCAGCATGGTTATAGATGAAGATGGGAGTTCAGTTGGCTTTGTCCGAATTTGAGTGTCTAGGAAAGTATGCGCTATCTCAAACATGCAACCACTCATGTCTCCCTTCCCTTTTCCCCCTGGGAGGGGGGAATAGAAGCTGGCAACCAAAAACTAGGGAGCTTTCCCTGACTATTATAGCACAAATTGGAACAACCTAGAGAAATACAAGTAGGGTTTATGGAAACTGGATTTGACTTCTCGGTCTTCTCTTCACCCCTTGTGCTGCCTAACCATCTCCAAAAAAGCAAAAGAGAGAAAAACTGCTCCAAAATACTGACTGTAGAGTGAAATAATTTTTGGCCCCCAGACTGAAAAACTCTGCCATTTCAAATAACCTCTGTGGTCCTTTCTTTAATTGTTCTGCTATACCATAATACTGACAACAAAAGCTGGTATGCTTTATGCCTTGTATCTGTTGCCTTACTTTGTCTGCCTTAAATTCCCAGGCTGTGGGAGATCTGCTTTGTTACAAGTGTCCAGCAAGACCCTTGGAAAATTGTATTGTCTCTGTCTAAGCTCCCCATCTGTAAAAAGAGCAGTTCAATTACCCCAGCAGGAGTGTTTTGACAATAAATACAATAAATATTAGAATGCAATCAGATACAACAAAGATGAAGTGCTAAAATGTATTTATCTTAGATGTTCATCTTTGGCTACATTCATACCTAGTAGTTCAAATAGAAAGAAAGTGGAAAAATCCATGACATTTTCAACTAGAAATAAATTCTGACTTCTGATCCAGTAGGTCATTTGAATATTGTCCAAAAAAAATTTATGCAGGACTATATTCTGAGAAAATGTTGCATGCATGTATTCCTTCAGATACTGCGACCAGGCCTATGAAACAGATAGCGGAAGTTTTATTATGGCCTGTATTTACACTGCTGAAGCCTTGTACAATCAATAAGGAAAAGATTAGGTTTTTGATACGTCATGGTGTACAGCAGGGTTGTCCAATTTCTAACCAGCTGGGATCTGTATGCCCCATGAGCCACACTAGTGGAGGCTGTACTGGTGGAGATCATGGCCCCTGAGTCCATATACTGCATGACTCCCTGCTGAACCACGCACCCCCAGTGCCCCTCCCACCCGCTGCACCACATGCCCCAGTGGTCTTTCCCACTGCGCTTCATAGATTTCATAGACATTAGGGCTG
Source organism: Crocodylus porosus (assembly GCF_001723895.1). Taxonomy (NCBI): domain Eukaryota; kingdom Metazoa; phylum Chordata; order Crocodylia; family Crocodylidae; genus Crocodylus; species Crocodylus porosus. The sequence goes on along the minus strand of NW_017728949.1, from coordinate 47,735,032 downwards.
GAAGGGACCTCGGGAGATCATGGAGTCCAGCCCCCTGCCCAAAGGGCAGGAAGTCAGCTGGGGTCATAGGATCCCAGCAAGATAAGCA